>NC_045544.1:1813858-2173858 GCF_009769535.1 Thamnophis elegans
GAGCCTGTTCCCGGTGTGTACATGTGCAGAGTGGCCAGACAAAGGGAAGAGCTAAGGAACAAGGGTCGACTTGGGGGTAAGGCCACAGTTGGATGATGAATGGCCCCTCCCAGAGGAAATAAAAGAGGAGCGAAAGGGGAGTGGAGTTTGCAGGAGACAATTAGTTTGCTTAATTGATTCTTGGCTCTCTGGGACTCCTTGCCAAGTTTTGAAGATATCAGCTTGTCAGCTCTCCAAGCCAGATAAAGTCTGTGACTGTAAATCCTCCCTTGAAAGACTTTGCTGGATGTGAATGAGGGGAATTCACAGTCACTTAATAAAAATGTTTTTGTCGGGACAAGGCGTCTGCTTCGTGGTTTAGGGAAGCCTAGGTCAGAACACTTTCTTACCGTTCATACAATGCCTTGTGATTTGGAAGCCATCCAGTGCCTTGGAATGACATTATCAATCACATAGAAGATTGGTGTGAAAGCGTCCTAATAGTTCTAATGAAGGCCCCATCTTCACACCTCCTTTGCAACTATTCTGAGATCTTTAACGGCTCACTTAGCATGTTGAATCTCTACAAAGAAAAAAGAAGTCTAGTTATCAAAACTCAACTCCCAGACAACTCTACCTGGATGACTGGAGAATCTTCATAGACATGAATCTCCAAAAAATACCACTCCCTATCTTGGGAGCTTCTCATTAGCAGCTTGGGGTCTACAATGCTCCTAGCCCAACCCAACCCTTACCAGATCTCAGCAGGGATTTCATGAGCTAGATTGGCTTCTTAAGGGTCCCCGGCATTTATTTGCCCTGTTTCTCACTGTCACACAAGGTGCTGTACCTTCTGATTCAACAGCCACTGAATATAATACCAGTACCCAATCAGGTCCTTCCTTAACCACCCTTAATCCCTCTTTAGCAAACAAGGCTCCCAAGAAGCAGGAATCTCTCTGGCGTCCTGCTCTGCCATGGCAAAATGAGAGCCTTGTGAGCAAATGGCACGGTCTTGGCTTTACCATCAAGCCCAGGGCTTCATTGTTGGTAACCACTGAGCAGGGAGAGCCTCAGCTGTGCACACTTGGCAAGGAGGGGATTTAAACTGGGCAGAGACTGCCTTCTATTGCTGGAAGCAACCCCTTCATCGAAGCTTTGTACTTCCTGAATTCCTGCTTTTGGTTCCTGCTTCATTTTGATCTCCACATGCTCCTGATCAAATGTCTGTCTTGTCCCTTATTACTTTTCAGCCTATTGTTGTATGGTATTTAATCAGAGACAGTCTGGCCAGGATGACACCTTCTCTTTAGCCTCTAGTAAGCTGTGGGCCTTCTTTTTCCTTCTCCTTCTCCTTCTCCTTCTACTCCTCCTCCTCCTCCTCCTCCTCCTCCTCCTCCTCCTCCTCCTCCTCCTCCTCCTCCTCCTCCTCCTCCTCTCTTGCCTCCTTCTGCCTATCTGATGCTGTCTCTCCAGACAAGCTTTCCTGATCATCCCAAAGGAGCTTTTTTAGGAGGCAACTGGACTTCCTTGTTTTTTTTTCTTTTGAAGACATTTCACTTCTAATCCAAGAAGCTTCTTCAGCTCTGATAGGATGGTGGAGAATGGAAGGATTTATATACTCCTTGCGGACAGCTGTGCCTCAAGTCACAGATAAATCTCCAAGTGCTTCAACGACCCTTTAAACAGATGCAAATGAGCAGCTGTCTGCAAGGAATAGAAATCCTTCCATTCCCCACGATCCTGTCAGAGCTGAAGAAGCTTCTTGGATGAGAAGCAAAATGTCTTCAAAAGAAAAAGAAAAGAAAGTCCAGTTGCCTCCTGAAAAAGAATCTTTGGGAAAACAGTGACCTGCATGACTGAGAATCACTACAGACATTAAGCCTTCCTGATATTTTTACAAGCCTTGCTGCACAGATATTGCTCCTAAACACGTTACTCCTTCTGCAATGTTTGTCTATTCCCATCCAGCATCTCTGTAAGCCTCTCTCCCAAACGCCTGCATCACAGTGGCACTTTGCCTGCTAATTGACATTTTCTTCCTTCACTGAAGCCAGGACATGAGATCCTTCTTGTGGGTGTGTTCTCCTTCCACATTCCTGGAGAGCTTCAATTGCCTCCAATCCCATTGTGTGTGACAGTTGGTTGCACCATTCTCCTTTCAATAAGGCACCTGCTAAATCCAATCATCATGGTACCATGGCATTCTTAATGGAAAAATTCATTTCATTTCATTTCATTTCATTTATACTTTATTTGTATGCCGCCCTTTTCCCTGAGGGGACTCAGGGCGGCTCACAATTGAAGGGGGGGGGGAGACAGACAAGTTACAAAACATAGAGTCATACACTGTTAAAAACACAACAGTCACACCATTCGAGTGGGGTTACAAGTCATTAGCCCCAGGCCTGTTGGAACAGCCAGGTTTTAAGGGCTTTGCGGAAGGCCTGGAGGGTGGTGAGGGTTCGAATCTCCACGGGGAGTTCGTTCCAGAGGGTCGGAGCAGCCACCGAGAAGGCTCTCCTCCGGGTAGTTGCCAGTCGACATTGGCTGGCTGATGGAATTCGGAGGAGGCCTAATCTATGCGATCTTATTGGTCTAGAGGAGGTAATTGGCAGTAGGCGGTCTCTCAAGTACCCAGATCCAATACCATGAAGGGCTTTGTAGGTGACAACTAGCACCTTGAAGCGTACCCGGAGATCAACAGGCAGCCAGTGCAGCTCGCGGAGGATAGGTGTTACGTGGGTGAATCGAGGGGCAGCCGCATTCTGGACCAGCTGAAGTCGCCGAATACTCTTCAAGGGCAGCCCCATGTAGAGCACGTTGCAGTATTCCAGCCTAGAGGTCACAAGGGCACGAGTGACTGTTGTGAGTGCCTCCCTGTTCAGGTAGGGATGCAACTGGTGCACCAGGCGAACCTGGGCAAATGCCCCCCTGGTCACAGCTGACAAATGATGTTCAAAGGTCAGCTGTGGGTCCAGGAGGACTCCCAAGTTGCGAACCCTATCTGAGGGGTGTAAAATTTGACCCCCCAGCCTGAGAGATGGAACACTTGGCCAATTAGTGGGAGGGAAGCACAGCAGCCACTCGGTTTTATCTGGGTTGAGTACAAGCTTGTTAACCCCCATCCAGTCTCTAACGGCCTCAAGGCCCTGGCTCATCACGTCCATCGCTTCATTGAGTTGGCACGGGGCGGACAGATACAACTGAGTATCGTCCGCATACTGATGGTATTTTATCCCGTGCCGTCGAATGATCTCACCCAGCGGTTTCATGTAGAAAGTAAAATTGGGGAAAGGGTTTATCAGTACTATCCGTTTTCAATCTTAAAATTTTGCAACCCATTTATTTTTTAAGTCAACGAATAACTGAACAAGTTATCAACTCTTACGTTATGTTCAGAATTGTTAGAACATTGACTATAGTCCTGCTCAGATTTCAAATAAATAAGGCACCAACAGTTGAGATGTAGAACTGCAGGACAAGGAGATTTGTGTTGTTGGCTTGGATGGCCACACAATGTCCTTTTAAACATTTTCACGGAATGGCACATTTTGTCCATCATCTGAAACATTATTTGATGACATAAAGCATTGGGGGACAGTGTGTTCAAATGATCCCCAGAATCAGATCAATGGGGTAATTTGATAGGAATTGTAACATAGGGTGTGTTTGCTGTATTTTCAGAGCTTTTATAAACGGATTTTTGTGTGTTACCCATGACTCATGATAAATAATTTGTCTATTATGGGAATAGACAGAGAATCATTTTCTCTTCATTTGTAATTCTTATCATGTGAAATAGCCAGAGGAGAGGATTGTAGGTTTCTTTTTTAGAAAAATATGCATAATGACTAATAATAATAGTATTAGGCAGCATTTGTCAGGATGACAAAATCATAGATGACTCAGTTGCTCTAGTTTCAAAAGAATTGTAACCAGAGGTGGGTTTCTGCCAGTTCGCCCTGTACCAGGCAAACCAGTAATGGCGGTGACGGGAGGCTCCGCCCATCCGCCCGGGCGCTTCTGCGCATGTGCATCATGCAAGCGTGCAGGCACGCGTGAGCAAAACCAGTAGTAAAACCCACCATTGATCGTAACTGATACCTACCTAGGTCATAATAATATGGAGAAAAAAATCCAGCAGTGGGAACTTTTTCCATGAAAGGAAATTAGAAGCAAAATGGGTGTGATTAATTTTAACCCAGTTACTTTCACATCCTTCCACCTCCTTCCAAAATGCAAAGAAATTGTGGAGAGAGGCTGAAAGCATGGCCCTCTGCAGAGACATAAGTCATTTGAGGAACGGTGATGGTGTCAGGGCTTATCCAGAGATTTCAAATGGCAAGAGCTCCAGGGACAGAATACTTGAAAGACTGATATATTGTCAATTGCATTGGAGATCTTTTTTCATTACATAACCCCTTTAATAAAAACATTCTCAAGGCAGTCAGATTTGTTTTATTTGAATTATTTATTTCCTGACAAAAAAATATTCCCCTGTCCCTAAATGGTGCAAAATTTTGTCTTGTAATGTACAAATTCAGCCAAGGCTAATAAGCTAATATAAGGCAAGACAGATGTTTTGTTCAGAGGTGGGTTCTGGCAGGCACTATTGCCAGTTCACACATGTGCACACTGCATGTGCACGCTTGATATGTGCTTTGCAAGCATGTGCAGTACAATTAAAATTGTTCTCAAAAACAAGATGGCGGTGTGTTGTGACTCAGCAGAAGTTTGCTGTGAGTTGAGTTGGGATGCAGGAATAACAATGCAGCTGGGGCTCGTTAGTGGGGTTCTGGAGATAAAAGGACTGGTGCCACACCCTGGTTGCAGAAGTCAACGTTCATTCATTCGTTTGTGGTTCATCATTCGTTTATGAATTCAGTTCCGTTCCTGTTTGAGTTTGTGAGACACTTGGATAAGTGATTTTGCTTCTTGAAAACTTGGTGCTGTAAGAGTTTTGTTTCTGCATTCTGCTGCGTAACCCTTGTTTGCAAGAGACTTTATCTATGTTTAGTTGGGCTCGCAGCCAGAGTGAGCCAGGGCTGATAAAGTTATTTCCTTTTAAGTTTGTCTGACTGTCATCTGTGAACGAGCGAAGAAGGGGGGGATCAGAACAGTGGTGCCTACGGCAGCACCCAGAGAACCGGTTCGGGGGTTTGGGTTGCTGCCGGTTCCAGTGACCCAGGCCGCCAAACCACAACCAGTTTGGCTGAACCGGTAGGAACCCACCACTGATCTTGTTGTCCCCTTATCTATCTTTGAAAAACATTAAAATAAGAAATAATTTTAAGAATTTGTTTTAGCTTCAGCTACCAAATATCTGTCCATATTTCTGACTCTCTATCGTATTAGTCCTATATGGTTTTTCTATCTTTTTTCCCAGATTTCAGTCCAGAATTAATATTCAAGATTCTGGCCTTCTCCAATATTGTCTTAATTAAGGGAGAACTGGGCCCTTGCCCACTCAAAGGGCAGATGCCAAAAATTATTTGGAACCAGCACTTCAGAAAGTTGGCCTTCTCTCCTATGAATCCCCTTCTTTCTGGGAGTTATATTTCCATATGTACATATAGCAGAGAGTCCCGCAGATCTTGATTTATGGCATGTGCACAAAGCATAAACACCACTATATTGCTGGAAACCTGGCAAAGACATAACCATATATATTCCATTTTGTGCAAGCAGGTAAATATTACATGACTGTGAGCAAACAAGACAAGACTTAAGCAAGCAGATGCTTAAATGAATAATTAAATATATGAATTTCTTTTCAAGCAGTTTGGTAAATTGTGGTGTTTGCTGTGGCAATATCCCACACCTATTATCTTCACCCCAACCTCTGGGATAGACGACTGATGTTCTTCCTTTTTTCCTGGGTTCATTTTCTTTGACACTGTTGTTCTTTTGACTTTGTGCTGTATTTTTTCTCCTGCCATTCTTTGTTTCTCAATGTTTTAACAATTAAAAGAGCCAAGGTGGCGCAGTGGTTAGGGTGCAGCACTGCAGGCCACTTCAGCTGACTGCTATCTGCAGTTCGGCGGTTCTAATCTCACCGGCTCAAGGTTGACTCAGCCTTCCATCCTTCCGAGGTGGGTGAAATGAGGACCCAGACTGTGGGGGCGATATGCTGACTCTGTAAACCGCTTAGAGAGGGCTGAAAGCCCTATGAAGCGGTATATAGGTCTAACTGCTATTGTTATTGCTATTATAACTTTTGTGTATTCTGAACAAGGAATTAGACTGAGGCGAGATGCAAGTCAACCAGTAGTGTTTATTCAACAACTCAGAGAAACAGAACAAGCAACTCCGGTTTGACAGCTTTTTATAAGGCAGCTGACAAACCGGCAATTAGAACACGCAATTCTCCCGCCAGCAAACTCAGTGCGTCTTGACCAATGAGAGCTCTTTTACTGCACTGATTGACACCTGAGATACTACAATAATCCCTCCTCCAATGTTGCTGGGAGTTAGGTGGCCTATATACATTTAATATAGTAAAATTTAATAAATTATTAAGACTGGAACTTTCTTTAATTTACAAAGGATCTTTTAGTCTTCTAACTAATTCGAAAATAGTGTTCCTTCTTTTCAAAACATAATTGTTAATCTATGTATGTACTCACACACATAGAGAATATTATTGGTGACATAAACACATATATTACCCATTCTTCATGATTTTGAAGTAGTAAGCTTAAAAGCATCCACAGTACTCTGATCCATTTTATTGACCTTGGGCTACTTGCTTGTTTAACTATAATAACCTATTCTTTTACCAATCATGCCAATAAAAGCCAACATATTTTACATTCAGGTATTGTTCAATAAGCAGTTCTACATTGTGCAGTTATTTGATTCCAATTGTCATTCTTAAGTTTCAGTCAGGTCCATTATGCGTTCAGTTGAAAAGAACTCCAAAAATGTGTCACCATCCATTTATCTACATCAAACATTCCAAACATTTTTTAGGACAGGATATTTCTATAACAAGAACTAGGTTTCAATCCAGAAATAAATTCAAGGTTGTGGCCTTCACTAATACAGTCTTAAATAAGGGATCGCTGAGTCCTTGCCCACTCAAAGGGCAGATGTCAGGGCACTTCCAAACCAAATTCTATGTGCTGTTATTTCTCTGTATAATCAAAACTAGGATAGAGTGAAGCTTTGAAAGGATGCTTCACTTTGACAAACCTTCACGTGGTTCCACAAAGCTACACCATTCCTCTCCCTTTTAAAGGCTAAGCAAGTTCCACATAGCTTCACTCACATTATATGATAGCTAAGGAAAGCTTCTAAAAAAAAGTATCACAAGAGAACCCAGTTATTTTGGTTCTCTGTTACAACTGAGAAAACTGTATGCCTCTAAGCTGGATCACAATTCCCTATGGTGTGAGGGGAAGTTGGCCAACTGATAGGTAACTGATAGGTTGTTAAAACCACACTCGGAATATTGCATCCAATTTTGGTCTCCACGATATAAAAAAAAGATCTGTTGAGACTCTAGAAAGAGTGCAGAGAAGAACAACAAAGATGATTAGGGGGTTGGAAGCTAAAACATGATGCTGGTTGGATGAACTCTGGGAGTTGAAGTCCACAAGTCTTGAAGTTGACAAGTTTTGTTCACCATCTTGAACAAAAGAGCCGAGGTGGTGCAGTGGTTAGGGGTGCAGTACTGCAGGCCATTTCAGCTGACTCTTATCTGCAGTTCAGCGGTTCTAATCTCACTGGCTCAAGGTTGACTCAGCTTCCATCCTTCCGAGGTGGGTAAAATGAGGACCCGGATTGTTGTTGGGGGCAATATGCTGACTCTGTAAACCGCTTAGAGAGGGCTGAAAGCCCTATGAAGCGGTATATAAGTCTAACTGCTATTGCCATTGCTACTGCTATTTTTAATAAAATAATAATGGTAGGGAAAATGTTTGATAAATAAAATAAAATAAAAGCTGAAAAAACTAAAGGAGCTCTCAGGTTGATATAAAATTGTCCTATGTTGCATTTGAAAGCAAATATCAGTAAGGATACAATGCTAGAGTGAAACTCAGTGACACTTGCATGTTTCACAATTTCCTGTCTTGATATTCTCCTGTCCTGAGATGCCAATTATTTTTACTTCAAACTGGCACGTGGCAGATGGTTTTTCAGAAACATTCGTACAAATACTAAAACGTAGTTGCTTATTTTTGCCTTCTCGGTGGTTGGGAGGAGAAAGAAAGTAAGAGAAGAGGAAAGTAATTCAATTCGAAGTTTTATAGTTTTTTAATACCTCTATTTTTTCATTTGACCCAATAAATTATGGCATATCAATTTCAGAAACTGATTTTGTGCCCTGACAGGCAAAAGAAGCAAATTGATTCTGGTTGTCAAACAATAAACAACTTGAGGATGCCAGAAGCAGCCATTTTTCCCTCTAAATGTCATTTAGTGGGAAATGTAAAAATAAAATGGCAATTACTGTGACAATGTCAAATAAGAGCCATGGGCTGTCACGAAAAAGCTGTTCTCTAACGGCTGTAATTGATTTCAATAAGACCATACATGCAGTAAGAGCTTATTGACTCACTCACTAACTTGAAATCAAGAGTGCTATGAACACTTAAAAACACAATATTTATATGACCCCCAGTGTACTGAAGGGTGCATTATTTTTCAGGCACAAACTATCACTGTCCCAAGGACTTACTCCTTTTAAGAAGTAAGATCTGTATCTATTCGGTGTGGCATTTTCTATTTGGTGACATAAACTACAACTGTAAGTACCATTTCTTCTGAGAAAAAGCCTTTATTTAGCTGAAGAAAACTAACTGCTTAGAGATTCCTGGAGGTATTGAAATAATTCATTATAAAACTAGAACTCAAATTGTTTGCCATATAGAGAAATACACTTATGGGCAAATCTGACTTCATTTCACAACAGCAGTAGTAAGAGGCAGAATCAATCTTGCAATAAAGTCTTAGTCTTCATTGGCAACTCTTAATACTTAACATATTGTAAAAGACCCTCCAGTTCTTGGCTTAAAGCAATGCAAATGTTTTATTAGGTGCTGTATAAACAATGTGTAGGAAGAACTGCACCCAAATGATGAAAATGTCAAACCAACACACAAATGGCACAGCATACCATTGTAATTTTAATTTAAACAAGTTAATGACTGTTGGGAATTCTATAATTTATCTGATTTAATGAAATATCTCAGAACCATCTTTGGGTGTGCTAATTTTCTGTTAAATAAATAATCAGTTAGATGTGTTCTGGAAACTGGTCAGTGGAATTTGCATCCCAGGAAAATCCCACAGATGCCTAGTCTTGTGTTGGTCAACATCAAACAGTTTCCATCTGGATTATACATTTCTGGCATGTAACAAACATATAACAAAATAGAATAACAGGGCTGGAAGGGATCCTGTTCAACCCCCTGCTCAAGCAGGAGACCCAGTACTGTTTGAGACAAATACATAGAATAGATGCATGATGCCAGGCAGCAAAGAATTCTAAAGTAGAGGATTTTAAAACTAAATTTCAGTCATTTGAAAGGTGGGGAGCATACGACAAAGTCTGAAATCCCATACTGTATAGCAGTGTTTCTCAACCTTGTCAACTTGAAGATGTCTGGACTTCAACTCCCAGAATTCCCCAGCCAGCGAATGCTGGCTGGGGAATTCTGGGAGTTGAAGTCCAGACATCTTCAAGTTGACAAGGTTGAGAAACACTGCTGTATAGAGTGATACTATAGAACCCTTAATCCCTTAATTCAGGGTAGAGACTGTATGGAGTTTCCTGATGCCGTATGAAGTTCACACAGCAGATATTTTTTTCTTTGTGCCCCAAGAAAGGAACATCTGCTGCTATGTAGGATTGAACTTTCCACCTTCTAAGTGGGAGATGTGCATCTTCACCACTAGGCGAATCAAGACCAAAAATTGCAATTGCCTTCAAAATAAAAGCAACACCCAAAAGCCAGACAGGGACACCCAAAGGGCAGGATGTGGCCCAGAGGCTGTAAAATGCCCAGGTCTATTACAGAAGAAGAGTGAGGAGCTTTGCATTGCATCTGTAGAAGAATAGTGAGGAGGTTTCCATTGCATCTGTGGAATAGCAGTTAGACTTATATACCGCTTCATAGGGCTTTCAGCCCTCTCTAAGTGGTTTACAGAGTCAGCATATCGCCCCCCAACAACAATCCGGGTTCTCATTTTACCCACCTCGGAAGGATGGAAGGCTGAGTCAACCTTGAGCCGGTGAGATTTGAACAGCCCAACTGCAGAACTGCAGAACTGCAGTCAGCTGAAGTAGCCTGCCGTGCTGCATTTAACCACTGCGCCACCTCGGCTCTGAAAATGCCTCTTCAGTTCATTGCCAGGAGTGATGAATGTACTTTAAAAAGTATAAAGGTGAGTGCAGGTGGACCTCAGTGTGACCTTTGGAAGGTGCCAAAGTGGAAATCAGTATAGTTGTTAGTTTGAGGGATCCACCCACCATCGGTTCTGAAGTTCCTCACAAGCAGAAGGGCTGTAAGCTGATTTTTGCTTTGTAGATGACTGTTGATTTGTTTTCAGTTAATAAAATCCTTTTATCTCTTCCTCATTAGTGCACTCATTGCCTCTGAATCCCAGAACCTATTAGTCACCAGCTGGCTACTGATGGCAAAACACCATATCGCATCTTCCTTCCATGCTACTTCCACTAGCGACTGTGGTGTTTATTTTTTTCAAAAAAGAAAATGCATTTCAGATGGAGCCAGCATTGCTGTTACATTGGCAGTTTCTAGGAACAGAAGATATTATCTTCTTTCTGAAATGCCAGATTTGTGCACCCTGAGCTTTGGGCATTTCCTCCAGACTTCATTAGTGGCAGTTTGTCTTTTCCTTGAATCAGGAGAAAAGTATTTTGATATGTATGTATGTATGTATGTATGTATGTATGTATGTATGTATGTATGTATGTATCAGGGGTGAGTTTGGCTGTTGCTACTGGCAGTTTGTTCAGACACATGCTGCCCATAGGCTTGATGCGCACTATGCATGCATGCACAGTACTAAATCTATAACTATAACTATATCTATCTATCTATCTATCTATCTATCTATCTATCTATCTATCTATCTATCTATCTATCTATCTATGTAGATGTAGATGTAGATGTAGATGTAGATGTAGATGTGGATGGATGGATGGATGGATGGATGGATGGATGGATGGATGGATGGATGGATAGATATGGATATGGATATGGATATGGATATGGATATGGATATGGATATGGATATGGATATGGATATGGATATGGATATGGATAGATGGTAGATAGATAGATAGATAGATAGATAGATAGATAGATAGATATAGATATAGATAGATAGATAGATAGATAGATAGATAGATAGATAGATAGATAACGTAGATGTAGATAGATAGATGGATGGGTGGATGGATGGATGGATGGATGGATGGATAGATATGGATATGGATATGGATATGGATATGGATATGGATATGGATATGGATATGGATATGGATATGGATATGGATAGATAGATAGATAGATAGATAGATAGATAGATAGATAGATAGATAATGTAGATGTAGATAGATGGATGGATGGATGGATAGATATGGATATGGATATGGATATGGATATGGATATGGATATGGATAGATAGATAGATAGATAGATAGATAGATAGATAGATAGATAGATATAGAGATAGATAGATAGATGATAGATAGATAGATAGATAGATAGATAGATAGATAGATAGATAGATAGATAATGTAGATGTAGATAGATGGATGGATGGATAGATATGGATATGGATATGGATATGGATATGGATATGGATATGGATATGGATATAGATAGATAGATAGATAGATAGATAGATAGATAGATAGATATAGATATAGAGATAGATAGATAGATAGATAGATAGATAGATAGATGATAGATAGATAGATAGATAGATAGATAGATAGATAGATAGATAGATAGATAGATAGATAATGTAGATGTAGATGGATGGATGGATAGATATGGATATGGATATGGATATGGATATGGATAGATAGATAGATAGATAGATAGATAGATAGATAGATAGATAGATAATGTAGATATAGATAGATGGATGGATAGATATGGATATGGATATGGATATGGATATGGATATGGATATGGATATGGATATGGATATGGATAGATAGATAGATAGATAGATAGATAGATAGATAGATAGATAATGTAGATGTAGATAGATGGATGGATGGATATGGATATGGATATGGATATGGATATGGATATGGATAGATAGATAGATAGATAGATAGATAGATAGATAGATAGATAGATAGATAGATAGATAACATATATATTTGTACTGGCTACATGACCAAGCTTTACTTAGTTCCAGAAACAAGATTAGGGATGGCTTCTGTTCTTACAGCTTTATGTAGTTGTAGTTTAGAGAAACAGTGGTTTCTCCTACTCAAAATCACCTCCACTGAGAACAGTAATTGAACATAGAACATTCAATTGGTCTCTCAAAAGCATGGAAAGGTGATACAGGTGGATTCAGGTTCAGGACCACCTGAATCCAGGTGGATTCAGGACCTCTTTCCCATCTCATCCCATGTCTCTTTTATATCTCACCATCCATCCATCCATCCATCCATCCATCCATCCATCCATCCATCCATGGTTGTTGTTGACAAGAGTAAAAAGAAATTATGCCCACTCTTCTCCTTTTGTTCTTTAAAATTCAGATCTATTCCAACTTCTTCATTTTTGAGAGACAGCAATTTTATTGATTTTCTTAGACTTTTTTAAAAAGATGAATCTGTATGATAATTGTACATCCAATTTACATCCTGGCCTGTGATTACTGGGATTCTAAGCATGATACTCAGAAGATCTCCTAAATAAGGCTTATTTATGAGTAAGAGTGTATGTTCTTTCTTGACATAAAAGACTGCTGTCTTGGAAATAAACACTTTTATTACTCCATTACATTTGCTTCTTCTTTGGAGAAACATAATTTAGACTAGTTAGACAAATTTGAATGTGATCTTTTCAGATGCAAGTGAATAGTTTTCTGAAAAAAGATACTTAGGATTGTAATTTGGAGCTTTGTGAATATTCTTAAGGGAAATACTAAGTTTTTACTCCCTTGCTTTTTAACCTCTCAGCTTCATTTAGGGCTAATCAGACGTATGCTTCCCCACCTCTTACTTCTGGAGTTCTTATGCAAAGAAGGATCATAGCTATAATATTTGATGTAATTCTTGCCTCCTGTTGCTTGTCCTTCCTCTTCTCTTCCTTTAATAACCCATTCAGAATGCAGATTTCTTCCATAAGAAGGTTTTGCATTCTGCAGCAGGCCAAAAGCTCTTGAGGTCGACTCAACTATTTGTGACTATTTTGGGCTCAGCCCTGGGAATGGTTTGCCATTTCTTTTGAGGTGTGTGTGTGTGTGTGTGTGTGTGTGTGTTTGTTTGTTTGTTTGTTTCCAATCTAGCCCACAGGCCCTGAGCTTTCCTGGTGGATTCTAATCCAAATAGTAGCCACCTTGCTTACCTCTTAGACAAGGTCAGTTAGATCTTGCTAAAGTATACTAAGAATACTTCTTTTTGGCTTTAGCTGATCTCAGAAGTTGAGCCATACACAGACGATAGAAGGGGTCTCTTGAACCTGAGAGCAGGACATATAACATCGAAGCACAAATGGCTTGGTAACCAGTACTAGAGGCAAATACAAGTTCAAAGAAGAATAGAGGTAAAAAATAGCAGGATTTACACAAATTAGAATATGTATGCGATTGGAAATAGCAACATGGTGTGATATCATATGCCTGGTGATGTCATTAGTGCAGGGGTGTCAAACTCACGTCAACATGGCAGCGTCATGTGACCTATTGTGAGTTTCCCCCCATCGCTAAACCAGGCATGGGCGTGGCCAGCACTTGACACATCCAGCCCACGGGCAGCGAGTTTGACACCCCTGCATTAGGCTGTAACTACGATATGAAGAATATAAACACAATGGAGCTTGGAATGAATAACGGTTTTATGACTAAGTTGACTACGTCATTTTCCTGGGAAAGAGTTTTTATAATGTCTAATTTCCAAATTTGAATAGCTGAGCCATTGCGCTGCTTTCTTTGGGAAGGAATATTGGCCCACCTGAAATCTCCTGTACGTGTGCATAGGGAAAAAAAGCTATGGTGAGCTACTTCATATTGTCACAAAGAAGAGGGGGACAGCCTATTCTCCAAAGCATCTGAAGTCAAAACTGGATGGATCAAGGAGAGAAGCAACCTAGAACTAAGGAGAAATGTCCTGACAGTAAGAACCATTCCATAGTGGAGAAGATTGCCTTCAGTAGTTGTACTAAGATAAAGTCATATTGTACTAAAGCATACTCATAATTGTTGTACAATGCTTTCCAAATAACTGTATTACTTTCTTTCCTAAATATTCCTTGTTCCCATTAGATCTTTCTATTCCATGTATTATCTCAGTAGATAGAAAAATCAAATAATGGATGTTGCAAGTGTAGTAACAAATTTTTTTTATTTTAGAAAGAGGTATTATAAAATGGTTTGAAAGAGTAATTAATTTAGAATCTGATAAGAAATGAAATCATCCTTAGAAGTTTTAATTACCATTTGATATCTGAATTACTTTGATAGAGCCGTTTTATTGGGTTGCTACAAAAACTGAAACCAATTTTAGGAAATCAATTAATTCCTGAGGCTTCTTTCGGAAATTTATCAAGTTTATCAAATAGTTACCATAACAGTATTTCTTTCATCTCTGTTTTACAGATTCCTTATTATAATGTTTGTTTCAAAGAATGGCTATTGTGATTCTGCATACATACCGTAACTGCTGATAGATAACATAATTATGAAAAGATCATAACTTCTTGGTTCTCTTATGTTCAAATGTGGGTCTGCTTGGAAAACTGTGAAAAGAGCCAATTAGAAGAGAATATTTCAACTCCATGGTTGAACTATGGAGTCCTTGGTGTTCTCTGATTTCTTGCAGACATTTCATTACCCAAGTCGAAAACATCATCAGTGAAAGAAGAGAGTGGGGTTTTGTCAAGGTACTGAGGATTTAATAGCTGCCATCTGATGAAAGGTTGCAATCCGTAATCTGCAACTTGATGCAATGCAATATAACAGTGGTTCCCAAACTTGGCAACTTTAAGACTTGTGGACTTCAACTCCCAGAATTCTCCAGCCAGCAGAGCTGGCTGGAGAATTCTGGAGAATTCTGGGACTTGAAGTCCACAAAGTCTTAAAGTTGCCAAGTTTGGGAACCACTGCAATATAAGGCTGATGTAATGAGGCTGATTCGTTGCAGCTATTAAGACTTTAAGACTGAGATGGGAGGTCCACGCTAGTCTATACATAGGTGACTATTAGAGGGCATTTCTCTCTCTCGTTGTGTATTCAGTTCTCTCCTTGTGTCTGTAGTGAATGCTAAGGGGATTTATCTCCTGTATGTATCTGTATGTATATTTCTGTATATATAAACCACTGTTAATTGTCTTAAGCCCCTGTGTGCTGTGTTATTGCTTCTGGATTTATCACATAACACTAGTCACACTGCCAAAACTCTGACAGGTTTGCTCTCTTATGATATTCTAATGGCTTGCCCAGTCGGTGTTGGTGGTAGTGTTCTTAGTAGTTCCTTGATTAAGCTGTTGTTTACTGTTAGATTGTTTGTCTGAGTTAATAGTTTTTTGTTTGGGATATTATTTGCTTCTTGATTGTTAGCAATAGCAGTGGACTTATATACCGCTTCATAGGCCTTTCAGGTCTCTCTAAGCGGTTTACAGAGAGTCAGCATATTGCCCCCAATAATCTGGGTCCTCATTTTATCCACCTCGGAAGGATGGAAGGCTGAGTCAACCCTGAGCCGGTGAGATTTGAACCGCTGAACTGCTGATCTAGCAGTAGCCTGCAGTGCTGCATTTAACCACTGCGCCACCTTGGCTCTGTTGATTTATTCATTCGTTTATTGTTGGAACTTGGTGTTAATCCCAGTTTTTCTAGGTGTTTTATCAGCCCTAGGACTCTTTCCACCAGGTGTCTCACACGGTTGCTGAATTTAAGATCTCCCCCCCCCTTTTATTCATTCATTTAAGAGTCTGTATGTGATACTGAAGTGGTTGACTGTCACTACTTGTAAAATGCACATTTTGTAATCAACGAGATAAAATCACTTAGCACGATGAAAAAGGATAACGTTTTAAAACGAACGAAGGAATAAAACTCTAAACATGGGCCCAAAGTTCAGCCTCCGATAAAATATCAGAGTGCTTACTTTCATTTGATTTTCTTCAGCTAATAGAATGATGGATAACTTCTCAGAGTGTTGTATTTCTTAAAGAAAGAATTATAGTCCGACTTTGATCTAGGGAGCCTGTCCAGAACACCTTCTGAGGTTACATTGCTCTATAGATGCTGGAATCAGCGTTTCACAGGGGAGGGATAAAAGGCATCATAAAGCACCTAAATGCTTACATGTGGCCACATTTCTTGGCGCTATTGATTCATGAGACAATTTTTTCCACTAAACCAGATCCTGAACGGGGTGTGCTGTCCCTCCGAAAGCATATATTTCTAGTATTCTGCAACTTCTAAGTAAGCTACAACTGTCAAGGAGACAATCAAATCTTTAGGAGCAGCCGGGTTACACTTGCCAAAAAGTAACATAAATATCGAGCACCAGGTTCCGTGATACTCAAATATTCAGCATCCTCTAGCTTTCCATTGCTGTCTGCAATTTCCTTACCAATTAATTAATTGAAATATTATCTTCTAGAGGATCAACATTTATTTATGCCTCAATTATAAAGAGAAAGATTTATTTGGGAGCCTGAGAGGACATATTGAGGTTACCGGCTCAATAGTTAAGATTGTATTCATGGCATGCTGAAAACTTTCCTGAGACAGTAAATATTATTTAAGAATAATGAAAAGGTTATTTCTGAGATCCTGGGAGAAATATGATGGTCATCCAAATGATGGAAGAAACTAGCCTAGTCTTGCCTTTTGTTTCACATCTCAGTCAGATGTCCATGAGTTACTGACAAATAGGAGGTGGAAATGGAACTTTCTCCCATAGTTGTTCCCCCGCACTTCCTCCAGCTTAAAATAATTTTACCTCTTCAAAAATGAAAACCCTTAATACATCTGCCCTGTAATTTATTTGCCCAATCCAGGTGGACGGGTGAATATTGCGGCCGGATACAGTGCAATGTGATCAAGTATAGTGCAGTGCAGCCAGAGAGAACACAATGTAGCTAGGCAGAATACAGTATTACCTGGTAGAATTCATTCAGCATGCTAGTAAATGTTCACTGAATTGGTGATTGCTAAATGAGAACTTCCTTGGAACTGTGGATAAATAAACATAGGGAAGGAAGGAAGGAAGGAAGGAAGGAAAGGAAAGGAAAGGAAAGGAAAGGAGCAGAGGGAGTTTAGCTTGGAAGAATAGTTAGAAGAAGAGGGCAAAAGAAAGGTTTTGCCTACTATGAGGCAGCCTAAGGAAAAGAATGGAATAATTGCCCAAGAAATCAACCAGTTGGAAGTCCCATCGAAAAAGAAGGATCAATCAGCTGGAAAATCAGCTTGATGATTTTCACAACAGCCTTTTTTCCCCCCCAAAGGCAGGTGTTGCAGTGAGCACTTTTTGTTAAGGGATGGGGGGAGGGTCGTTTTATTTCAATATGTTTTATGCTCTTGAGTTCCTCTGCACCTGTGAGAAGATTGCTTTGTTGTGTGCATGGAAGAGTCAGCGGTAGCTTCGCTGCAGGACACACACAGAATTGTCTCTTTGAGTCTGTAGCTTATGATTATTTAAAGTTATTCTTCTATCCGTGGGGTACTTTCTGTACATCTGTATCATTTTTCTAAGGCAAGTAGTAGAGGGGTTCTCGTCAGATCATAATTTAGAGATTCAATTTTTTTTTCTTATTAGAAAACCCAGGAGGGAGGGAAAATCACCCTTAAGAACCAGTTAGTTCTGCTCGTGACCCGACAAAAGCGCGAACGTCATAAGTGCGCCGGCAAAACCGCGGCGCTAAAACCGCGATGTCAAAAGCGCGTCGACAACAGTGCGCCGACAACAGCGCGCCGACAGAAGCATGATTTAAGTTAAAGTAAGGTTTAGGGTTAGGTTTAGGGTTAGGTTTAAGGTTAGGTTTAGGTTTAGGTTTAGGTTTAGGTTTAGGTTTAGGTTTAGGTTTAGGTTTAGGTTTAGGTTTAGGTTTAGGTTTAGGTTTAGGTTTAGGTTTAGGGTTAGGGTTAGGGTTAGGGTTAGGGTTAGGGTTAGGTTACAGCGCGCTTCTGTCGGCGCGCTGTTATCAGCGCGCTTCAGGGCTCATTCATCGCTCCTTCGGCGCACGGTTTTGTTGGCGCGGTTTTGTCACTGCGGTTTAGTGAGGTGCACTTTTGTCGTTCGTGCATTTGTGGTGGAACCAGTTCTGCTATTATAGGTAAATGTTGAACCGGTCCTTGAAAATGGGGCTATCATATCTCATGTGGAATTGCAGCAGTAGATGTTGTGGAGAAAAAGACAGAATTGTTGGGAATCAAATGAGAGACAAATTTATAAGTGGAGGCGGAGGGGAAGGAGAAGGAGAATGTCCTTATCAAACAGCATGGAGAATCCCTCCCTCCCTTCCTCCTTATGCACATTTATTAATATTGTCTTCATTTCTTCCTTCTTTCATTTTAAAAAGACAGTAAAACAAAGAAGGATCACACATTTCAAATTATCTCTCAATTTGCTTCTAAGGAATTTGTCCTTTGTTAAATTTAGATGAAGAGGAGATGGCAGTCAAGGATCAGAGGAAGCATATCATGGCATCCAGTTCCTGGGAATTCCTTTGGTATGCTACGTGGAGAAAAGCTGTGTGCGGGGAGGGAATAGCATGGTTTGGAGCAGACTATGTGCTGTGATGTTGTGTAAATTATACCAGTGCATAGGTTCAGGTGAGGGCAAGTGTTCCATTTTTCAGAATGGCAAATTCCTTTGTTGTCCTGCCTATTTGATATATTTTAATTGTACGGAACTGATACCTGGCTTGAAAAGAAAGAGTTTTGACATTCATGTGTGATGGAAATGAATGTGTTTTCAAGTGCAGTTAGATGTTGACGTCAATAAACTGGTAATATAATGACAAAGAGGCTATGCATAATTTCTGTGCATTCAAATAATCTTATATAGCAGCAGATTGATACTTATATGGGAAAAAAATATGCAACCAAAAAATAATCCATATCCTCAAAAAAAGCGTGGCTGGCTGGAAACATACTATCCTCTTCACACAAATACTGTGAAATTACTCCATTCCTGCTGCTCATATGTTATTTCTGTTCAGGACGGCATCAGTTGATAATTGGAAACATCTGCATCAACAGAAAGAGTTCCATCCTTTAAATTAAATGTGGAGATTCTGAATTTTCCTGTTCCATTCATTAGAAATAGGCTGCACTGAATTTCAATAGTAAGTAACACACCAATATTCATGGCATGATTTTTGGAGGGGAGGGGGTGGTTGTTTATAAAAAAGAGCCAAGGGGGCGCAGTGGTTAGGGTGCAGTACTGCAGGCCACTTCAGCTGACTGGTATCTGCAGTTCAGCGGTTCTAATCTCACCGGCTCAAGGTTGACTCAGCCTTCCATCCTTCCGAGGTGGGTGAAATGAGGACCCGGATTGTTGTTGGGGGCGATATATGCTGACTCTGTAAACCACTTAGAGAGGGCTGAAAGCCCTATGAAGCGGTATATAAGTCTAACTGCTATTGCTACTGCTATTAAAAATCAAAATAGAAAATAAGTGCTTGAATTTTCTATTTTATTTTAGGAAAAAAATGAAACCTATTGAAATAATCCACCCAGTGTCTCAATAGTTTTGCCTTATGATACATTTCGAATTGTTTTCCACCCCACCACTGCACTTAAGCAGTGGCTAAGTGGCTTAAAGAGACACTTCTCTACTCTGGCAATTCAAGTCCTACCAGCGCATAATGGAGTGAGCTCCTGTCATTTGCTTCCACTGCTGCCAACCTAGCAGTTTGAAAGCATGTAAATGAAAGTAGATGAATAGGTACCACTTCTGTGGGAAGGTAACGATGCTCCATGTTTCACGATATGCTTTGTACTGTGGCATAATGTTATGCTGGCCACATGAGCATGGGAATGTCTTTAGACAACATGGGCTCAATGGCTGAAAGCGGGTGTTGGCAACTCTTCCCCCCCCCCTGCTGTAGCTTCCTGTCAGATGAACCCACCACTGGCTGGCCCCGCCCCTTGCCCTCCCCTCCCAGTCACTCCTCACTTGCCCTGAGAAGGTCAGGGTGTTAGTGGGGTATGGAGACTCGCTCCATATTCCAGAGCGGGAGCAAAGTGCCCCTGTACTTGCCTCATCTCGCGGGTGCTTCTTCCGGCCGTTGTTGGTGATGCACGCACTTTGCTTATTTACAGACATGCACAACTTGCTCTCAGCCCTGAGACACTGGCCCAGCCTAGTTGCAGTTGAAGCTCTGCATCGTAATGGGCTCCAGGAGGAGGAGGGGATGCCGTCTCCCCCATTGTGAAGCATGCCAAATTTAATGGTGCTGCACAATGTTCTGCGAGAGCAGTGGGCAGGCCATGGAGGCGGCAACAGCTGAGCCAGGCCAGTATCTCGGGGAGGAGATCAAGATGGGTGTCTCCCTGAGTGACCGAGGTGCTGCAGCACCAAGAAAGGCTGGAAGAAGTGTATTTAATGATGCAAGTAGTCATTTTAGTTTCACAAGATTTTTGTCTGTAAAGTAGACAAAAGAGGAACAATAAAGAAACTCTTCAGAAATAATGCTACATGTCTTTCTTGGTTCTTGGGAGCCTGACACATATATACAGTATTCATGGTTATTCTGCTTAAAAAAATCCAACCTTGGTGATCTGGAAGAATAATAATTGTCCTAATTTTGTTTAAAAAAATATCTTAAAGAATTCTTCCACAGTAGGGGAAAAATAAGAAATTAATACAATTTTTTATACTTAAAACTTGTCTAAGAAAGGGGCTTTTTAAATATTTAAAGAGCATTATAAAACTTCACAGGGCTCTTGAAGAGGCTGGAAGCACATCTGTTTTTATAACTACCTATCAGCTCCACAATTGTCTATTTAAATAGCCCCCCTCTAGAATAAGTGCTATAAAATATATGGCACTTCTAGTTAAGATGCCATCATATTAAAAAAAAGATGGATTTGTCATATAATGAAGTTGTTTTCTCTACTGTTACAACTGGGTTCAACTGGATATTCTCCAGTTACTTCCATGAATAATAATGTCATGCTTTGAAATAACCACATAGCAGCAGCTAAGCAGACAATAGGATGTGAAACTGTTGCATAAAAGGAACAAAGGAAAACAGAAGCAGAGGGAATTATAATGAGTCACAGTTAATGAGTAGCTCATTAATTGGTAATAATATTCCTGTGATAATCATGGTTTATATGTACCACAGAGTCGATAATTAGTATTACAGTTCATTGCATAGTCCGCCAGATGTTCAGACTAGATTTGGCATTTTTGTCCTTCCCAAGAATCTAAGATAGGTAGCTCTGGATGTTTGATGGTGTTATAGATATTGTTTCAGGAGGTTCCAAGTAAAGCTGCCTTCTGCAATGGACGGAGGGTGAATTTGTCAATCCTGACGGTGTTCAAGTGGTGCTCCAGTTGTTTTGGGATTGCATCCATGGCACCTATTACTATTGGTACCACCTTTGCTTTCTTTTGAGACGGTGATTTTATTTCTATTTGCAGATCTCTGTATTTCGTTATCTTCCCCAGTTTTTTCTCTTCTCTTCTATTGTCTCTATTGTACTACCACACCCACTATCCAGACGTTTTGTTTTTTCCTAACAACAATTGTTAAGTTTGCTGTGTTATGGGGCAAGTGTATGTTGATTTGAATTCTAAAGTCCCGGAGCACTTTAGCGTCTTCATTTTCTATGATTTTTCTCTATTTCATAGTCCCACCAGTTCTTGCTTGCAGGCAAATGGTATTTCTTTCAGATCTCCCAATGCACCATTGTTGCTACATTGTCATGCCGTTGTTTGTAGACAGTCTGGTACTAGCCAGGTGATCCACTGTTTCTTCATCTTCTTTCCAGGATTGGCACTTGCTTTCTCTTGCTGTCTGCTCAATTCTAACTTTATATGAATTTGTTCTTAAGGCTTGGTCTTGTGTAGCCAGAATGACCCCCTCCGCCTCTTCCTTCAACTTTCCTGCCCGTAGCCATTGTCAGGACTTCTTATTATTTGTTTTTCCTTTGACTTTTTAATGTACTGTGTATGTAATGCTTTGTCTTCCCATGCCTTTTTTCTTTATTATTATTATTTTACACACAAAAATGTAAAATCACAGTTGCCAGTTCTTCAGCTGGTGTTAGCCTTCATACACATTGCATTCCTCCCAAGGATTGAGGATGTTATAATGTATGGTGTAGTATATGTGCAGATCCAAGCAGTGTGGCCTTTTGTAATTGACTGACGAACATGTTATCTAAACATCTTCCAAGGTATTTTGGTATGGCATCCAGAATACTGATAAAGACTGGGACTATTTATTTATTGTTTTTCAGTACAAACTCTCCAGTTCAGCTTTTGTCCAGCTACGGGACAGGTTAGGTCCAAAAGGATTAGGTTAGGTTAGGTCATCCAGCAGCAGAGATATTGACAGCAATCCTGGAGCTCCAAGATTGCATGTCGTGTCACGTCAAGCACCCCCCCAAGTATTGATAGTTTTGATGAATATTAATAAAGAATACTTTGAAAGAGTGAGAAAAAGGCTAAAGACAAAACTGAATGGTTGAAACAACACCAAGTATTGATAGTTTTGAAGTTGTTTCAACCATTCAGTTTTGTCTTTAGCCTTTTTCTCACTCTTTCGATGTATTCTTTACTAATATTCTTAAACTCGTCCATGCTTGATGTTATCCAATTGTAACAGGCATTTGTAGACCCTCCCCCATGAGCACAAGTTATGTAGAAGAGAACAGAAATAGAAAGTCTGTACTGTTGAGTGGAACAATCTCTCTTGAAGGCAGCCCTAAACTCAAGACTCGTATATTTTTTCTTGCTTGCAAAACATTTTGATAGTCAAAATATTTAATAAGAATATTCCAGGAAACAAAGATAACATTCCAAAGATAAAAATTACTAAATTGATGTAGGTGAAACAAAATTTTCGCAAATCAATTTTTCAACTGTAATCAATTCGCTATAAATTATCATTGTTACTTGTTCTATTGAATATACCGTATCTAACAATTGGATGCAGTGGATGTTCTGCTGTGGTATTGAGAAATATATGAGCAGATAGAAACATGAGTATTGAGAGGAAGAAATATGACTATCCAGAAATGATTTGGAGATTTCCTTGTCAATTTTATGATGTGATTCACAAGATTCTTTTATGGATATAGACTGTAAAAAACAAATACAAGGAATCTCATGACACTTGGAAGTGCTGATATAGCTCTGAGAAAACATTTGGCAAGCATTTTTATTTATCATATTTCATTTTCTTGAAATACCTTGATTTTCATATCTTGATCTTTCTTTCTTTCTTTCTTTCTTTCTTTCTTTCTTTCCTTCCTTCCTTCTTTCTTTCTTTCTTTCTTTCTTTCTTCCTTCCTTCCTTCCCTGCCATCTTCTTTCTTTCTTTCTTTCTTTCTTTCTTTCTTTCTTTCTTTCTTTCTTTCTTTCTCTTTCATATACTGCCCATCTTGCCTCTGTACAAGTTATTTTTCCTTTGGTTTTTGAACTGTACAACTAGCCCAACAACACAAATGTAGCTTAAATACATTTTGAAAATGCTATGCAGAAGATTTTTTTTAAAGACAGAACAAGCTAGGATGTTTTATAAAAAAATATGCTGTTTATTAATTAAGGGCTTTCCTTCAACCTTTTTTTTCATTGTTCAAAAACACGTAGCTAAAGTCCATGCAGGTTTAGATGCTGATAGTTACAGAACTTACTCTGTAATAGGAATGCATAGAATAATATTCTCAGGTAAAGGTAATAATATTCTCAGATTTTGATATCCAAAATATTGATGTCACAGCATGATAACTAACTTTCAGCATGGTTAGTAAGTTCTTAAGTGGTTCGTGAATTGGGCTATGAGTGTTTTTTTTAAATTCCCTTGTTGATTACAATGCATCAGTTAAGAGCACAGAAACCATGACAATTAGAAGCTCCATCAAATATCCAAGACACCCTCATCTCCTTCAAGCATCAAATGCTCACAAACAATGCAACTTCAGTAATCTCACACAAAGACATAGAAGGCTTACAAGTTCCTTCAGTTCAGAGGCTCCTAGCTCACCATGTCCTCACCAGAAGTCCACAAGGATCGCAAAAAAAGAAGTGAAAAGAAATTTTTGAGAATCATATTGATAAAGAGACAGAAGTAAGAACAGTTTGGGTTATGAGATAAACTTACATAAGAGGATCTTTCATGCTGCACAGCAGTGCATTTAAAAAGAAAAGGCAAGAAAAAATTAAAGTGATTTTGGGTGAGATTAAACAAAAGAAGAAGAATTTAAAAAGTCCCCAGGGAGAACAATTATTATGCACCAAATTAATCTTCTACAGAGGCAATTATCTATGTTAACAGTGAGAGAGATGGAAATAAAGATGGGTTGTCCAAAAGAAAAACATTTGGAACTTGCAAATAAACCAGGGAACTGATTGATGTCTAAATTGCAAAAGGAAAAAAGAAAAGATCTACTGCAAAAATAGATAATATAAATATGCCAAAAGTGTTTAACCAGTTTTGATCTATTTACATAAAGGTCAAGAAATTTCATTGGAAAAAGTCTGTAAATATTTACCTAAACAAAATGTATTAAAGATGATAAAAATTAAGAGACAAATTTTAAATAGACCTATAACAATAAGAGAAGTTTTCGGAGGCTAGTAAAAAGAATAAAGCAAAGGCCTCTATTCCAGATGACATTCTGGCTTCTTATTATAAATGCCTTGAGGATTAACTTTTACAGGCCTTACAACAAGCAATGAATATTATTTTGCAGAATGGAAGTATTCTTGACAGCTAGAAAGAGGCTCAGGCCCAGACTTCAACAAGAAATTATTTATCAATATCTTTATTGAATAATGACTGTGCATTGTTTACAATTATTTTGACTGAAAGTTTGAGAAATAATTTTACAGGACTTTATTCATAAAAATCATCATAAGTTTTAATCTAAAACACTATTATAGATAATATTAAAATGTGCTGGGTATTCTGAATGCAGCATTCAAGCAATGGTTTTTTTTAAAAAAAAATCTAAATTTGTCTCTTCTTTATTTTTCTCTTTCACGTTTACTATATATTTTTCTTTCTTTTTTACTTATGTAAAATCTTTTGCTAAATTAAAAGAGGGAGGGTGGGAGGGAGGGGGGAGGAGGGAGGGAGGGAAGAAGGAAAGATCCAAAATAGGAAGAAGATGAGGAGGAAGAGAAGGAGCAACTTTTGAGAGTGCTACAGACCATTATATTTATTTTTAGAAAGTGCTTACCATATTTTGAACTCTTTTTTTAAAGATGCCAGCAAATCTACATGTTTCATGGATTTTAAGTCATCTACCATGCCGAGAGAGCACCTTCATTATCTACAGCCTCATGTATCTTCATGTATCAGCACCAGGCAACACATTGATTTTTATAATAATAAGATGACAAGGGATTTCAAAGCTGTAAGTGTGATAATGCAGTGTTGGCTTTTCATGATACATTCCATTGATGTTTTTTCCTGAGATACGTAATCTATTCGGTGGAATAATTGCTAGCCAGACAGTGAATGGTGATGAAGCTTAGAACATTGGAGATAAAACACAAATCAAGTTAACTTGAAAAGGACTCACAAGTGTCATAATTTTGAAATGGCACTTTGGAACAAGAAGTAATTAGGGGCTTGAATAAGATATCATTATTATTGATGGTGGAATCCTGACAGTGACAGAAATGCATACCTTACTGCTCCAGTCACCTATTTTTTTACTCAACCCTGATCTTCAGAAATCATGTGGGAGTTTCAGTTGTGAACAATACCAGTTTCATTAGTTTCCACTACTGACCATTACACAATTTACTAAGAGAGCTCAAAAAAGATGATTTCCAGCATGTGGTTTCAATATTGTGAATTGGAAAGCTCTCCTTCCCCTTCCCTTCCCTTGACAGTTGGCTCCAGTTGTGTGAAGAGATAACATGATGGCCATCCTCTTCAAAAGATTCTTATTCAGAGAGTACAAATAATTTGTTCCCCTCACCAAATCTTAACACGGACAAAAGTGTATTTTTAATTAAATATGACTGTATCATCCTTCATATGGCTCTGATTGTATATGCTCTGCTCAGGGTTACATATCATACCTTTACATTGTCCCCCCCCTTTTTATGGTTAACCTTTCGATTCTCATGAAACATTTCCTCTAAATTACTAATTGTACAGATGGTCCTCATTTAGCAACTGCCTTGAACAATGACCGTTCACAGTTATAGTAACAGTACACAAAGAAAAGTAACTTTGTGACCAACTGTCGCATTTACCTTACACAATTTGTCAAGCAGTGCAAAGTTGATTTAAGATAATATGCACAGTCACAGTTTCAATTAGTGACTATTTAGCTTAACAACAAGTTACCAGGCTCAAGTGTGGCTGTTGAATGAGGACTACCTGTATACTCTGGACAAACAAGCAGCCTATATATGCTCTTTGTTTTTCATCGTTAGACAAGAATTAAAAAAAAGAGTGTTCTATCAAAGATATGATTAAATTAGATCTAGCCTTGCCCAACAAGAAGCTTGATATTATTTTGTAGTCTTCATATTGCCTTTTGATTTCATCTCAAGAGAAAGGTTGTGGGATAAGTTAAAGACAATTTCTATTGACTATAGAAATGTATTTTAAATTCTTTCTATTGTGGATGTTGGTCAGGGAAGCCATTGGATATTCCAACCACTGGAGGAATCAAATATTTCAGCACCTTTTTGGCTTAATTTGTAGGTTAACAATTTGGGTGCTTGCCCTGCCATATTTTTCAGAGTATAAGATGCACTGGAGTATAAGATGCACAAGGTTGAAGAGGCAATTTTTTTTTAAAAAAAGTAGGTAGGTAGATAGAGGGATAGAGAGGGAGAGAGAGAGAGAGAAATACAGTAGATAGGTAGGGAGAGAGAATGAGAGTAGGTAGGTAGGTAGATCTTTCCAGGTGTATTTATCCATGTGCTGGAGAAGGAAATCACTGACAATCTGCAGCACCTTAAGACTTTGTTTCTGCTGGCACAGCACTTGATCAATCTAATTCTCATCAATCAGTTAAAGAGCTTTCCAAAAGGAAAAAAAGATTTTGCACTTTGCAAGCCTCCGAAAACAGGCCTATTTTTTAAAAAAACAACATGAATAACCTTGGGGGGCTTGCAGAGTGCTTCTGCGGGGGAGTGGGGGGCAAAAAACGAGCAAAACCGGCCTGTTTTTCACAAAAATGGTCCCGTTTTTTGTCAAAAAAATTTGCATGCATAGCCTTATGGAGGCTTATAAAGTGCTGCTGGGGGCTGGGGGGGGCAAACAACGGCCCATTTTTCACTCATTTCTGCCCTCCCCAGCCCCCAGGAGCTCTTTGAAAGTCTCCATAAGGGTATGCACGGCCATTTTGGTGAAGGGGCGTGGTTTCAGGAGGCAAAAAATGCTGTATTCAGTGTATAAGACGCACCCAGATTTTCAGCCGCCTTTTTGAGGGAAAAAGGTGCGTCTTATACTCCAAAAATACGGTAATTCCTCTGAACAATGTGCACAAAAATAAAGTTACTGTGATTGTACATTAATTATGGGGGAAATGAGTTTGAAATATTTAGAGAATGTTAGCATAATGTCCTTTTGGTCAATTATAATGAAACTAAAAGTTGACAGAAGCAGAAATGATTTTTATATGGGAATCTAATGCAGCAAATATAAAGACAGACTTAGGAATCTCATGTCAGTCTTTGCTGTATTAGGGAATTCAGAGAAAATGTGCTATTGGCTATACAACTGACCTAGGCTACATATCCAATTGATTTTTTTTAAGGGAAGTTTTCTTTCTCTGCTGACAAGAGAGTTTACATCCACCATATTTGGTCTGCAAAAATAATAAAAAGGGATAAACATTGGAATTAGCTTCTACAATTATCTGCACAGTTAATTCTATGGGTTGGATCTAAAAATTGAGCCTTAGAAGCTCTAAAGCAGGAAACGTTCTTTGGAAAGATTGCAAAATGTTTTCCCCCCCAGAGGTTGAGATATGAAGGACAGATTTGGTGATTCAACTCTGTTCACCTGCCTATCTCTTCCCTCCCTCCTATCTCTGTCCTTTTGGCCTGTACTTGTCCCAGAGCTGAATGACTGATTATGGAGTTTCTCAATCATCCAGGTCACGGTTGTCCCAAAGGTGCTTTTCCCAAAAGGCAACTGGAGTTCTTGGCTTTTTTTCCCTTTGAAGACATTTGGCTTCTTATCCAAGGAGCTTCTTCAGTTCTAACTGAAGAAGAAGTTAGAACTGAAGAAGCTTCTTGAAAGAGAAGCAAAATGTTTTCAAAGGGGAAAAAAAACCCAAGAAAGCCCAGTTGCCTTTTGGAAAATGGACCTTTGGGACAGCTCAGGGTCTGCATGCCACCCCCTGGGAAATATAATGGGATGTATGGATGGACTTTCTGAAGGCAGAGGAACTTTAGGAAATGTTCAGTGGAGAAGCTGGATCCAAAAAGTAGACAGCAAAGGAAATGGAAGGAGATAGTTTTTTAATTAGGAATTGTGTCTGCGAAATACAAAAAATAAATTCAGTATTTAATATTATATATAATTACGGTGGCAAGGATTGCCTTTGCCCAGAAATGGAAAAACAAATTAATCCCAAGCGAAGATGAAATAATAAGAAAGGTTATGGACTGTGCCGAAATGGACAAACTAACTAAAGAAATCCAGGGAAAAGAAGAATCAGAATTCTACCAGATATGGGATAAATGGTATCAGTGGATGGAGGAAAGAAACAAGAATCAATGAAGCAATGTAACAAAACTCAAAAAAATAATAGTTATGAGTAAAATAAGAGGGTTACGAATGGTGAAACCCAAATGAAATACAATAGAAAGGGAAATAATATAAGGGGAGCGGTATCGATTGATGATTGCTATCATAAAGAACAGGAAGTTCCTGTTCGTATTGTATTGTATAAATGTGGCGTACGTCTACATTTTGTGTGTGTGTATTTTACATGTTTGTTAATAAAAATCTTTAAAAAAGAAAAAGAAAGAAAGGAGATAGCAAAGGCAGAAGGTTGTTGGGCTGGGCACATAAGAAAAAGAGAGAAGGCAACTGGGTGATGAATGCCTTCTGGTGCTTCCTGGGGTGAGTCAACCCAACAGCCACCCATTTCTGTGGTTGTTTGCTGCCCCACAATACTGGGTCTAGGGCACGCAAAGGGCAGAGATGTGGTTGAGGAGTTAGTGACAGCCCCCTACCTACTTGAGAGACCGCCTGCTGCCAATTACCTCCACTAGACCGATTAGATCCCACAGATTAGGCCTCCTCCGAATTCCATCTGCCGGCCAGTGTCGACTGGCGACTACCCAGAGGAGAGCCTTCTCTGTGGCTGCTCCGACCCTTTGGAACGAACTCCCCGTGGAGATTCGAACCCTCACCACCCTCCAGGCCTTCCGCAAAGCCTTTAAAACCTGGCTGTTCCGACAGGCCTGGGGCTAAAGAACTGTTGCCCCCGTCTCGAATGGTATGACTGCTGTGTGTTTTTAATTATGCATTGTTTTGTGTTGTTTTTAATTTTTTTGTTTGTATCCCCCTTCCCTGGTTGAGTTGTGAGCCGCCCTGAGTCCCCTTTGGGGGAAAAGGGTGGCAAATAAATAAAATCAACATTCAACATTCATTCAGATTCAGGGCTGAGGGGGACCAAGCCCAAGAATAGCTTGGATTGGGATGGGTGCTTGTTTAACAACCCATGATTCTCAGAGAACAACCACAATTGATATACTGAGATTACAGTTGTAAACTAGTGCTGTCATGTTACACATCCCTTTACGACCTCACTGACTTACAACGGGAATTTCAGTCCCAGCTGTAGTTTTAAGTCAAGGGTCTACAGAATACTGAATAACACAGTTGGAAAAAACCTTGGAGGTTTTCTAGTCCAACCCCTCCTCCAGCAGGAGATCCTATCCAATCTCACTGTCCAATCTCTTCTTAAAAGCCTCCAGTGATACAGCATCCACAACCTCCTGCATGAGTTTTAATCTACCTGTTGAAAAAGTTCAGGCATTTTTCTAATGTCTATCATCAACATTGCTAAATAACTACCAGCTGCGGTTTTGAGTTGAGGGATAATCCTGAACTGTATGGAGGATACATCTGGCAATAAAGCTGTATGTGCATATTGATTTAGTCAATTCCCAATAAATTTTCCAAGTCTTTCATGTTAACTCATGGATGAAAGCACTCTATTTTAAGTTATAAATTATAGGCCTCTCTCCTGCTCTTTCCTTATTTTGTGGCTCCGAAAGAATGAACAGATGCATATTATTCAACAGAGTTCTAGATATATATATATTTCAGCAGCTAATAAGGCATACTTATCTCTCTTTGGGGGAATTGTAGATTATGAAATGCAGGCTGCAATCTAACTACCAGTGTAATCTCCATATTCTTAAATATAGGAAGGCATTTATTCTTGCCCAGTTTAATGCTATCTGTACTCTGTACTGAGTTTTAAAAACCCAGGGGTCCCAGTAACTGAGGAAGCAGATATAATAGGGGCAGGTGGTAGAGTTTTGTTCTTTCTTTTGCTCTTTATGTGTAGAATTTACTACTGCAATGCTTCTCTTACCCCCTGGAGAACAATTGAATTTAACGCATCTCTCTGACAAAATTAAGGTGGCCAGATTCTTCTCACCAGCCCTAAACCTTAAACCTAAGTTAGTTGACCACGTTTTGCAGTCATTCCGGGCTTAAAATTCATAGTTTGACTTCGTTAGTCAATATATCTATGTGACACATGAAAGCCTCATGTGTCATGAGGGGTTACCCTTGAAGCGTAACTGGTAGTTTAAATTCTGTGTGGTTCGGCAAACTGGCAATCTCATCACTGGCTGGCCCCACCCCCACTCATTTTTGGCCTGTTTTCAAGCCACAAATGCCCCCAAAATAGCCTGAAAATGACCCAAAAATAGTCTGAAATCAGGCTGAAAAATGGGCAGGGGCGGGGCCAGCCAGTGGTGTGATTAGCCTCAACTGGCTGAATCCTACCTCTGCCTTTGAGGTGAGTAGCCAGGAGGGGTGGGTGGGTATGATGAGTGAAGTCACCCACCCAGTCACATGACCAACCGGCCGCACTTACCCAGCCAAAGAACCGGTTGTTAAATTGTTCAAGTCCCACCACTGCCTTGAAGTCCATTTGGAAACTTCAGCTGGTGCAAAAGCATTGGCAAGGAGAGCAGTCTTTGGGGGCCTTAGAATGGCCCATATGCCACCTCTGCTCCACAAACTTCACTGGCTACAGGTTTGCTTCCAAGGGCAGTTCAAGGTGTTGGTTATGATCTTTAAAGCCCTACTAGCATAGCTTTAAGTTACCTCGTGAACCATCTCCCCCCAACTAGGACAAGCCTGCCTTATTTGTGCTGGCAGAGAGGACCTATTTTGGATCCCATCGTTCAAAGAATCCTGACTAGCAGGATCCAGAAGAAGAGACTTCTCTGCCACAATACCCTTCTTTTGGAACATCCTGTCCTCCAGGACAGGGATTAGATTAGATTAGATTAGATTGTTTATTTGTATGCCGCCCTTTTCCCTGGGGGGACTCAGGGCGGCTCACAATCCAAAGGAAGGGGGGGGGAAACAGACTTTTACATATAAGACAGTACATGATTAAAACACAACATTCATACCATTCGGGCGGGTTACAATCTTTAGCCCCAGGCCTGACGGGATAGCCAGATTCTAAGGGCTGTGCGGAAGGTCTGGAGGGTGGTGAGGGTACGAAGCTCCATGGGGAGATCATTCCATTGGGTCGGGGCTACCACCGAGAAGGCTCTCCTCCGTGTGGTGGCCAGTCGGCATTGGCCAGCAGATGGAACTCGGAGGAGGCCTAAACGATGAGATCTAATGGGTCGTGTGGCGGTGATCGGCAGTAGGCGGTCTCTCAAGTAGATGTCCTAGATGTCTCTCAAGGGATGTCAAACTCATCACAGCGTCATCATGTAACGTATTGGGATTCCGCCCCCCCCCCCCTGCTAAACCAGGCCAGGGCATGGCCAGCCCATGACGCATCCGGCCTGTGGGCCAAAGTTTGCTCTAGGGAAAGATCTACCCTCAATCTCCTTTCCTTCTGTAAAAACCTGAATACCTGATTCTTCTGGTTGTCCTGGGAACCAAATGGGGGAGTTCCACACCAGAGGTAGCTGCTGGATTGATGGTAAACTCTACCTCCCCTACCCCCATCCTTGGTGTCTGCTCTCCACTTTTTGTCCATCTTTTTGGTTATCAAATTGATGTATTATTATTCTTGTTGTGTTCCTTTATCATCACTTATTTTATTGTTCTCTTATTTTACTTTTGTTCCGTTTGCACTCCTTTCATTTTTATTATTGTAAGCCATGTAGAGTAGCCCCCATACCCAGATAGGCCACGAATAAATTTAACAAAGAAATAATGAGGCTAGGGAGTGAGTAAAGACTTGTTGGAAGAAATGTCCTTTTGGGCTCAGTTCCAAGTGAGGAAAAAAGACACTGGATCCTATGGAAGTTGCTTGGAAAGAAGGTTTTAATGGTGGACAGGATCACATCCCTTGAAGATGTTGGGTGAAGAGATGCTGAGAGTACCTGAGTTTTATAACCTCTCTGGGCTTTTGAGCTTATATTCTGATTGGTTGTCAGACTCCCATGGGGCCATGCAGGGACAACTCTGTAGGCTGTCCTAAGTCCCAGCCTTGCTGGATGATGTAGCAATAGCAATAGCAGTTAGACTTATATACCGCTTCATAGGGCTTTCAGCCTTCTCTAAGCGGTTTACAGAGTCAGCATATCGCCCCCCACAGTCTGGGTCCGCATTTCACCCACCTCAGAAGGATGGAAGGCTGAGTCAACCTTGAGCCGGTGAGATTAGAACCGCTGAACTGCAGATAACAGTCAGCTGAAGTAGCCTGCAGTACTGCATCCTAACCACTGCACCACCTCAGCTCTTCCCAGGTAATCATCCCAGGTGCCAGGTGGTGAGATGGGTAGTCCTAATCCTATCATGTCCTGAGGGCCATGTCTTAATCCCATCACCCTGGAGCTGAAGGGGTGGGCAGGGAGCTGCAGGAATCTGCTTTGTCTTTAAGACATGTTTCTCCTTTTCTCATCCAGGGAAACATAATATTCCTCCTTTTTAATATTCCCTAGAATATTTCATTCTTCTAAGAGAGGGGTGGGTGCTAACTTCCTACAGACTAATTTAGGAAAATGATTGGTTAAAAGAGTTGCTTTCATCAAACATCTTCACAGTTCAAGCACAGGTGCGATGAGAGGAGGGGACAGGGAGAGAGAGAGATCCAGTTTTATGTATAAAGCATGGCTATTCTTATTTATTTACATTATCACAGTATTTTTATGTCACTCTACTTCCCAACAGTTCTGAGTTTAGGGGAGTAAGCCAAATTTAATTTAATTTCGAGGAACCTACACAGAAGAAACCCATACGTTGGTTGCTAAATAAAAACAGATAAAGGAATATGAACTTTTTCTATAAGATTAAGTGATACCACCTTCTTTTCTTCCAGATGCTGTTGTCACACTGTTGTGCCCCCGGGCTCTCCTGCTTGGTAGAAAATTCTAGTGTTTCCCTGACAACCCTGAAGTACTATATTTTGATTTTTTCCTATTCTAACTTAAAACAAAATACGTAAAAAACCCCAAACCCTTGCTACAAACAAGGAAAAGATAAGTGTCTCTGGAGATCTATTATTGAAAACTCTCAGAGAATGCAATTCTACAAATTTAAAAAAAAAACTCCAGATAGTTTCAGCATCATACTTTTCTCCTCTTTCAATTCCTTTTGTCTCATCCTTTGCTGACTTGCTCAACTCTGAAGAGGGACAGCTTGTCAATCTTGATATGGAAAAGACCTTCAAGTGCAGGAAATTGACAGTGAGAAAAATCCCAATTACTTGTCAGAAGCAGTGATTGGAGGAAAAGACATTTCTCAAATAATTCCGAAAGAATACAACAAAGGCAGAGGGAATTTGGGGAAGAAAATGAAAATGCGAGCCAAGGAATAGATGACTTCAGGCAATAAAGCTCGTCTTTTTGTCAATATTTAATGTTTTAACTTTTAGTATTTAATGATTTAATGTTCCAACCGTTTTATTGGTTCTACGAAGTTGCAAACTGCCCAGAGTGGCTTGATAGTGAGATAGATGGAATAAAATTTAAAACAAATATGGACAAGTAATTTAAAATACAAGACAACAGTATCATTTTTGGTATGAGAGAAGGCTCTTGATGATCAAAAGACCAAGAGATCTGAATAGATTCCTATTGTTTTCATGAATGACAAACTTCCATCTCACAATACAGGTATCCTGAACTCATGACCACAACTGAACCCAAAATTTCTGTTGCTAAGCAAGAGAATTGTTAAGTGAATTTTGTCACAGTTTTTAAGTGAAACACTACAGTTAAGTTACTAACACAGTTGTTAAGTGAATCTGGCTACCCCCACTGACTTGGCTTGTCAGAAGGTCACAAAAAGTGATCACATGACCTCAGGACCTTCTAAATATGAATCAGTGGTCAAGTCTCCAAATTTTGATCACGTGACCATGGGGACGCTGCAATGATTTGTAAGGGTGAAAAATAGTCATGTCACTTTTTTTCAGTGCCATTGTAACTTTGAATGGTCACTAAAGGGATGTCTATAAGTTGAGGACTACCTCTAGTTGTAAGACCAGCCTGGCAAACAGCCAGAAAAAATGTTTGTTGCTATGTAAAAGCATAACATTACCTGCTTTTTATTTAACATCTTCTTTCATTGTAATAAATGTAACACAGTCTTGTCTTCAAATTTTCCACTGTATTTATTTTAATGTATTTAATGTATTTAATGTATTTAATGTATTTAATGTATTTAATGTATTTAATGTATTTAATGTATTTAATGTATTTAATGTATTTAATGTATTTATTTAATGTATTTAATGTATTTAATGTATTTAATGTATTTAATGTATTTAATGTATTTAATGTATTTAATGTATTTAATGTATTTATTTAATGTATTTAATGTATTTATTTAATGTATTTAATGTATTTAATGTATTTAATGTATTTAATGTATTTAATGTATTTATTTAATGTATTTAATGTATTTATTTAATGTATTTAATGTATTTAATGTATTTAATGTATTTATTTAATGTATTTAATGTATTTATTTAATGTATTTATTTAATGTATTTAATGTATTTAATGTATTTAATGTATTTAATGTATTTAATGTATTTAATGTATTTAATGTATTTAATGTATTTAATTTATCTAATTTATTTAATTTATGTTTATGTTTATTATTTATAGGCCGCCCTTTTCCCTGAGGGGACTCAGGGCGGCTTACAATTTATGGGGAGGGGAATACAAGACAAGACATGAGACAGTACATAAGTAAAAATAGAACACAACATTCATTCATCATTCGGGTGGGGATGGGAATTTATTTAATTTATTTAATTTATTTAATTTAATTTATTTAATTTATTTAATTTATTTAATTTATTTAATTTATTTAATTTATTTAATTTATTTAATTTATTTAATTTATTTAATTTATTTAATTTATTTAATTTATTTAATTTATTTAATTTATTTAATTTATTTAATTTATTTAATTCATTTAATTTATTTAATTCATTTAATTCATTCATTCATTCATTCATTCAATTTCCAAGGCCACCTATTTCAATCAATGACTTTGGACAGCTTACAAATCAAAACTGTCAAACCTTCCGGGGTTCCCAGAGCGGGTTTTCTTGACCTTATCAGAATGAAGCTATAAAATTACCATATCTGAGACACCAAAATTAGGATGAGAGCAGATTTATTTGTTTATTATGTATATTCTTGTCCACCATCTTGTCACCGGATTGTTTGCAGTCTAGTTACCTCTACCAAGTAATGGGGAAAAAAAGTGGTTTTAACTTAGAAAATATCAAGTCATTTGCAAAAAGAAAATAGTTGCAATGAAACCGCAATGCCTCCAAAATTGAATTAATTTAGTACACAGCAAATATTTTAAAACCCTAGAGATAATTAAATCACTGTGATTACATCAAAGCTAGGTTGGAGCTTATTTCGTAAATGTGCAGAAACCTTAACACGCAGTGCAACAATTTTATTAGTAGTAATGCTAAATCTGGTGGGGCAGATTATGATGTATGCTCATCAACCTGTTATTTGCACCAAAGGTCTCTATTTCACACCTGAAACCATGTCAGAAAACAGAGGAGTTAATTTACTGTGTGTGTGTGTGTGTGTGTGCGCGCGCGCACGCATTTGGGTTTCAAAATATGAAAGGGAAGAAAAAAGCAAAAAAGAAAATGAAAAAAAGAGCACAGTCTATGTATATATGGAGCTCTCCTATCCCCCTCCGTATTAAGTACAGATTTTTGACCTTTGAAATTATGAAAAAGGACTAATCTCAACCCAGACGTTTATTGTTAAATAAGTCCCTTTAAACCTTTGACTTTGCAAGAAAGTATACTGCTAAGGACTGCAACTTCTATCAAATGAAATGAGGTTCAGCAGAAAATAATTTGACTATTGGCGGCAAAATGTCAAAAGTCAGCATTTAGAAATTAATCTGAAATACTGCACCTGCTGACAATTTCATACACCTTCACTCATCGGCCTTCATCCCTATTTTTTCTCAAGGTGATGAATTCAAGTCATTAAGCGTGTTGCAAGATTTGAAGAGGACTACAGAAAGAAAAGGGGGGATTTTACCATCGGGGCTAGGACACTTTCTGCTTGGGCTCTGTAAACGGATTTACATTGTGCTTTGTGTGGTAAGATTAATACAGCTCTGTAAATCTTCTGAGTTTCTCAGTTCAACCAAGTGAGGAATCAACAGCTATTAGCTTTGATGGCACTGTGGCTATCTTGGATGGCAGACCACTCTAAAAATAGACTGCTGGATTGGATGGGGCCAAGGGTCTGATTCGTACGTTGTGGGAGCTTCATCGCTGGAGGCTTTCAAGAAGAGATTTGACCAGAAATGGTGTAGGGTCTCCTGCTTGGGTAGTGGGGGAGGGAGCGGGGATTGGACTAGATGTCTTCAAGACAGGGGTGAAATTCAGCAGGTTCTGGAGAACTGGTAGTGGAAATTTTGAGTAGTTTGGAAAACCGGCAAATACCACCTCTGGCTGGCCCAAGAGTGGAGTGGGAATGAAAACCCACCCTACTCTGAACTCCATTTTGTCAGCTGTCCCACAATTGCATGCTGTGGGTGTGTTGGTTCTGTTATATATGCAAATGTTAGAGGAGTGTTGAGTATGCAAATAACTGTGGGGAAGGAGTGTTATATATGCAAATGTTCCCTGAATATGTTTGAATCCCATCCTCGTCGCCAGTGTTGAATATGTTTGAGGGAAAGACGCAGGAGCCATGGAATCAGAGAGTAAGATGTTTATTGCGAGATGACTGCGATTCAAAACGTCCCTGCAACTGTCAGAGTATTTATACTCGAGCCCAAAGCAACTGTCAAATGACCAACCAATCAGAGAGCTGGTAACAGGGAACATTTGCATATATAACACTCCTTCCCCCCAGTTATTTGCATACTCAACACTCCTCTAACATTTGCATATATAACAGGTTCCCCAATAAACAGAATCTTTCATTCCAATCAACCTCCATTTTTTCCCCGGCTTGGAACTGGACCTGGATTTTTTTCTCTTCCAACTGCCTCTTGATTCTTCTGTAAACAATCGTCTGAGTCTCAAATTGTATACCCATTATTCTTTCTCTTTGCCCTGCACTCAATCCCTTGACCTTGAATAATTTAGGCAGTTTTTGGTGACTCAAACCTGGGCCGTTAAGGTTTGATATCGCCACATCTATCTTTTCTCCTGTGGCAGATTGCTGACAACTCAAGACAATTTCTAAATGCTCTCCAGTTAATTAACCCTGGTTACTCTCGAGGAAATTAATGGCACGGCAATAAAGTCTTTCAACTTGTGTTTGCCTGGCTTTTGAGTTTGCGCTGGTCTGCCCAAGACACCAGCTGAGTAAAAATAAGGCAACATAAGGTAAGCTTTACCTCCGCCTCCAGAGTAAAGCTTTCTGGTTGGGAGCAGCTCATCAACAGCAGCAACATATGTTCCTTAAGAGCCATTGTGAAGAGTTACTTAGACAGTGTGGTGCTTCGGAGCATGAATATTAACACCTATCTGAAACTCTGACTATCCTGAAATTACATGCCGGCTCTCCCTCCACAGCTGCTGTGTAATCCCAATGAAAGATGCATTCCTTTTAAGAAGTTGTAGATTGGTGCTATGTTTACACACTCACACTTTCAAGCAATTGTTGGCGTTTGAATCCAAAGGCTCACTGAACAGTTTTTAAACACGATTTTTTAAATTTAAAATTATAATTACAATGATTAAAAAATCTAATACTAAAAAAATAGAAAGTTGAAAAAAATGAATTAAAAAAAATAAAAATATAGGAAAGGAAAGCGTTTATAAGCCTCTTTTTTTGTAAATCCAATATAGAAAAGTATCCAGCTAACTCTCTTGGTTTGTTGTATCTCCTTTTTAATTATTAAGAAAACAGCTGGTTTCTTTTGTATGTCCAGTGTAAGAGTTTGTTCCTTATCATCTTTGTGGCTTGTCATTTTTAAATCCATTTTTAGATCAGTCTCAAATCTTTACTGAAAAAACTTGTTCCTCTTTCACAACACCTTTTAAATAGAGACTATCTATGGGGGCAGAGACTCCTAAAATTAACCTCCAGCTCTATTGTTCCAAAATGTTCTTCATCCTGTTCAATGTTAAGCTATTTTGCTTCATTCTGTATTAGTAAATCAATTTTAAGTGTTCTCCTTTAATTGTGATCTTTTGTTCCTTCTAATTGCCTCTAGTGCTCAATTTTCAAAGTTCCATGTTTTTTTCTTAAAAGAATTCTAAAGAACAACATTTTTCCATGGGAAAGATTTTTATAATCAAGTCCAAAATCTTATTTTAAATCCATCCGCACCCTTAGTCCATTTGTAACTTTCCCAAATCAATGTTCTAGTCACTCTTTTGTTGTTTATTCCTCCACTCAATATTTTCGTCCATAAAACTTGTATTTAAGCATTCCTTTCCTAAGGATTGAAGGAAACTCATCCAATATTTATGGATTTGTTCATCCCAAGGATCTTAATAGTTCAAAAGCAGTCAACAAACAATTTCTGAAAGTGTTTAGAAAAAGAATTATGTGAACCAGTGGTGGGATTCAATTTTTTTTTACTACTGGTTCTGTGGGTGTGGCTTTGTGGACGTGGCTTTGTGGGTGTGGCAGGGGAAAGATACTGCAAAATCCCCATTCTCTCCTCCCTCCTGGGGGAAGGTTACTGAAAAATCCCTCCCCACCCCACTAACCTGCTTTCCAGATCTGTTCTCCTGTTCAAGGTAACAAAAGAAGATCAGTTGGGAGGCGGTGGGGGCGAGGCCAGCCTATTTGCCAGTTCTCCGAACTACTCAAACTTTCCTTTACCGGTTCTCCAGAATCTGTCACAACTGATTGAATACCACCTCTGGTGTGAACCCTTTGTTCTTAAAGGTGTTGAACATGGGTTCAGCAAGATAGTTTAGTCCCTCATCTCCCAGAGCTCTGTACTCACTGGAGACTTCATGAAGAGCAAATGTCTGGAGCACTTGTGGACAATCTAAAGCCCTCTCCAGAGGCTGCAAAATAGGGCATTAAGACTTTGGGTTATCTACTCATAGTAACCACTTTTCTTTTCAGGATCAGGAATCCAATATGTAATGTTTCATCTACCTATGTTTCCATCATTGTTCATAAAGAATAGAATAGTGTTATTTATCTCTTTTGAAGAATGTTGGCATAACACCCACAATATGATTGGTAATAAATATTTCTTTTAATTAATTGATCCAATTGGTTTACTTTATTGTCATTGTACCTCATACAACAAAATTAAATGCCATCTTCAGTGTACATTATAACAATAAAAATAAAATACAAACACACATCCTTCAGATTCTATACAATTGAATTAAAACCTGATATTGCTTTAGAATTGCACTATACAGTAGAATTTAATATGTTACTGTTCTGGGATATAAACTTTTTTCAGCCTCTTTGTCCTTGTTGCTATTATCCTACACTGTCTGCCAGATGGGAATAGTTCAGAAAAAGGGATGCCCAGGATGAGATGGATCTTTAAGAATGTTTTGAACTTTCTTAAGGCAAGAGGGGAGAGGGCAACCGATAATCCTTTGAGCAATGACGTTAACCTTCTGGAGTGCTGCCCTATCTGCCACTGTGCATTTGGCTAACCATACACAGGTGCAGTAAGTTAAAATATTCTCTATGGGGCACCCATAGGTCACCAGCAGTTATTCATTCAGTTGTTGTTTCCTGAGAAGTCTCAGGTAGTATCATCTCTGCTGGGCCCTTTTAACCAATGCTGCAATGTGAATGCCCCAGGTCAAGCCCTCATTCATGATAACACCCAGAAACTTTAAACTGGCCACTTGCTCCTCTAGGTCTCCATTGATAAGCAAGGCCTGGATGTCTGATCTATTCCTTCTATAGTCCACCTCATCTCGATAGGCAGACTCATCCCACCCTGGAGATGAGTCCCACCACTGTTGTATCATCTGCAAATTTAGTAATAGCTGCCCAGAGTCCCAAGGTAGCGGGCGGCATACAAATCTTATTAAAGTTGAAAGTTGAAAATAATAGTATTACTAGCATGAGTGGGAATGCAGTCATGCACATTAAAGAGTAAGGGACTCAACACGGAACCCTGTGGTGTACCAGTGTTAAGAATAAGGGCTGAAGAGATATGATGACCTAATCTGACCTTCTGAGAGCTGCCAGACAGGAAATCCATAATCCAAAGGTAGATTGAATAAGAAAATCCAAGATCCACTATTCTATGTGGAAGTGGTGTGTTAAATGCAGAGCTAAAATCTATAAATATAACGCAGAGGGGAAAGTATTTTGACAAGGAAAAATATCACTATCTGATAATGCAAAGATTAAACATATTTTTTGGGAAAGAAATCACCTGAGAAGAAATATACTTCATTTAGGAATAGGTAATATTAAGACTGAGCTGTTGGTGAAAACTCTGATGGTATTAAATTAACTTGGTTAATATTCCTATTTAAATTGTACTCAAATACTAAACGATCTCTCTTTAGGGGGAGTGAAGCTCAGAAACACCCTGATATAAAAAGAAAACCCTGCCTATGAATTTAGCCAAATTCACCCAAAATACAACATTTCTGGTTTCCTTTTCTGAAAAAAAAAAACCTTGTACCTGATAATATTTTAGAGAGTAGATTGATTGAATTTTTTCTTTGAAGTTCTCACTTCACAAGTTCTTGTGAAGTGTCATGAGCTTATTTTGTCACCCTGACGAATATGTCACTTTCACACTTATTATTTGATATAACATTATGTCATGTCCTGATTCAAAAATTTCATCCATCTATATAAAAAAACATCTCTTGTCACAAAGACTGTCTCAAGGATTATTACGTTACAATTTCTCTAAAAGTATCTGGATTATCAAAAATTTCAAGGAAGAAACTCTACATGTACTTTGGTATTAAACTGATGTCAAATTATTTCATTCTTTTTTTCATGAAAAATGATTATATATACCTAGAATCTTACTTTTTACTCTATACTTTTTAAGAACAACCATCATATTTATTTTATCTTGATTGGTGCTTATATTACTTATTTTTATTCTTCAACAGACGAGACAGAAAGATGCCTTAGATAGTGTATTCATATAAACTTGGTTGAATGCAGAAAACTACGCTTGTACCTAATCTTATTTAACTGAATTATCCATAAATGTTAATAGTTCCATTTTATGAAATTTGTGCAAGTTTTGAAGGCCTGACTTGATTTGGAAGAGTTATTTTTTTAAAAAAAGACTACTACTAATCTTTTAGACTAAGTTTAGGACAATTCTATTATTTTTTTAAAGGATATGCTTTTTATTAAAGTTTTTTTTAATACTAAAAGTGTTGGAGAGTAGGGAATGTTGGAATTCAACTTGGCATTCCAGCTTGCTGCACTTATAAAGTATTGATCACAAGTGGCAATAGATGAGGAGATGCTTATTAAAAGAATTCTGTTTTTTTTAATCTTTTCCTTCTTTCTGCGCATGTCCTTTTGGTTAGATTGATATTTTTCAGGATTTTCATAATTCCCTTTCAATTTCAGTTGTCTTTCGTTTCTGACTCTGACCTGAAGGTTACAGCCTTCCTCTAGTTCTTAAAAAATACCTACTGTGTTTCCCCAAAAATAAGACTGGGTCTTATATTATTTTTTCCTCCAAAAGACCCATTATTTTCTGGTTAGGTCTTACTTTCAGGGAAATACTGTACTAAAATGCACCCATCTGGCTGACAATCTTAACTGAGGGTTTTTTTGGTGGGTAGGGCATCCTGAAAAAAATCGTGCTACGACTTATTTTCCTGGGTCTTATTTTGGGGAATTTTCTATTTGAGTCTTATTTATTTCTTGATTTTTATTTCTTTATTTATTAGAAGTTTATCCCACCTTTATTACTTCAAGGCAACGAACATATCTAATATTCCTTCCTCCCCTAATTTTCCTTACAAAAACAATCCTGTGAGATCCTGGTTGGGCTGGGCAAGAGAAACTGGTTCAAGGTCATCCAGTTGGCTTAGGCTATTTTGTTAAAATCCTCCTTCTCCTTGGCCCTCCCTGATCATGCTAGACAAGAAAATAAAATAATTAAAATTGTTTTTGAATTAAATCAAATTAAAATATCTTCGTAGTTAAAGGTCTGGCAAAAGGTATGCAGGTGTGCATTCTTCCCATTTTCCTAAATATAGGGACAGTGGGTACCTGAATGCACCTCCCTTTATTCGAAGACATTTTATACATGTTTGTCTCTGTATAGAAAAATTTATACTGTTTTACTCTGATTTTATTGAGCAATTTAATAACCCCAATATACCTATTGTCTTGTCTTCTCAATTCTTGGACCTACTCTCATCTTTTAATTATGTATCACGTTACAGCAATAACTCCTGAAAATAATACAGGGGCATTGGCATACTGAAAGAACATCAAGGGACAGAGAGTTATACATTTATCACTTACGGAATGAGCTTCAGTCAAAAACTTTTTTGATAGCCTCCGTGCAGATTTATGACTTGATCACAAAATCAATATCAAAGGGACGGCCAAAGAAATCCATATATGCTTATTTCAGAAAATTGCAATGGATAGCAAACTGAAGAGATGACATTTAGATAAAGAGGTTAAAAGGAAGGTTGCCTAGATCAGGGAAGCTGACATCTGGACATTATGTATTGGTATTGATGTTGCAGCTTTTCACTTCTCACAAACTATCTGTGGAGACAATTGTACCCTGAGACAGTGCCTTTCGTTAGATTATTCACATCAGCTTGCCCACAATAAATTTCATCAGTTCATGCAGAACCCTTCATGTGTAAATAACTTAGATAAAGTTAAAGATAGAACTTAACGCCATAAAAATGAAGATTAAGAGACTAGTCTGTTATTCACATACCTGGGCCTTTTCCAAACCCAATACCATGAATGTTTTCAATTGTCACCGCTGAAGTGTATTTGGACAATTTTTTGAATTCACTGGCTAGGAACAGAAAGAATCCGAGCTTTTCTCAAACGAAGGACATGAATACCAATAGAAGAGAATATTTGTAGCTCGGGGAAGAACTGTGGGATTCTTGCTGTTTTTTTGAGTTTGGTTGTTTTCTTGCAGTCGTTTCATTGTCCTACTGCAGTGGTTCCCAAACTTGGCAACTTTAAGACTTGTGGACTTCAACTCCCAGAATTCTCCAGCCAGCAGAGAATGGGTGTTTGGGGTGATCAAGGGGTTTAAGGAAGAGCTGCACCTGATGGGGCCACATAGCTTTCCTTTCCCTTTGCTACCTCAGTTCCTGTTACCTGAGGGACCAGGTATCTGAGCTCTCTTACCCCTGAGATGTCCCAAGTGGGAGGTTTGCCTTGGAGTGTAGAGCATCTACTCCGGTTCTTGGTGGTCATGGTCCATGGGGTTTTGGAACTTGGACCTCTAAAATGGGGTCTGGATTACACGTAGCCTTTAGAATTTTGGTTACCTGCCTCTTGTAAGAACTGTGTCATTCCAAAACTATCAATCTTTATGTCATCCCCATCCTCATCCTCATGGATAGGTATGCCATATATGAGCTGCAGAAATCCAAGCATCCGGTAGATTGGGATAGATACGGACATGAGTTTTTGGAACTTGGACCTCTAAAATGGGGTCTGGATTACACATAGCTGTTAAAATTTTGGTCACCTACCTCTTCTAAGAACTGTGTCATTCCAAAACTATCTATCTATAAGAATGTCTGCCATTTGTATTGCATAACAATGATGTAGACCAGTGGTTCCCAAACTTGGCAACTTTAAGACTTGTGGACTTTAACTCCCAGAATTCTCCAGCCAGCTCAGAGCTGGCTGGAGAATTCTGGGAGTTGAAGTCCACAAGTCTTAAAGTTGCCAAGTTTGGGAACCACTGCCCTCCTGTGTATCATCATCAGTGCAAGAAGAGACTGAGGTTTGCTCTCTATGGGCATGACATAATTTCCCTGTCAGTGTTGATAGGGGTATTCTTGATATCAAGAAGAGAGAACACCAAGGACCCCACGGATGCACTGATGCAATGAATGATGCAATGCTGAAAACGCTGCCTCTTTGAACATGTATGAGACATTGCAATATGTACAATAGGGGTGGAACATTGCATCACAGTGGCTTGTTTCATTGTTTGCTGAATGCCTCTAGCCAGGGGGGGGGAAAATGAGTGAGAGACACAAACCAAGTTTGTTCGGATAGTAGTCGAAAATGTAGAGTCCTGCCCTTGAGAAAATATTATACAATTTGTCTTCACTGAATAAATTAAGAAAAGAGGAGCACGTATTTGAGAAGACACTGATCCCCAACTATAGATTCCAACTAGCAGAAATGTCTAGAGATGATGGTTGCCTATATAGCAGAGGTGGCGCAGTGGTTAGGGTGCAGTACTGCAGGCCACTTCAGCTGACTGCAATCTGCAGTTCAGTGGTTCTAATCTCACCGGCTCAAGGTTGACTCAGCCTTCCATCCTTCCAAGGTGGGTGAAATGAGGACCCAGACTGTGGGGGTGATATGCTGACTCTGTAAACCGCTTAGAGAGGGCTGAAAGCCCTATGAAGCGGTATATGTCTAACTGCTATTGCTGTTGCTATTGCTAGCTTCCTCTGCTGCTTCTCAGAAATTTCCCAGAGAGCACCAAGTAATCTACAGGAACAGCCAGGCCTGAGGCAAGAGATTTTACTGGTTGAGGGATGAAGTCTTTCACTTATCCTCCAGCGAATACTTCATTTTAAAGATAATAGCACTCAGGAGCAAATGTGTCCATAATATGTGCAAATCTGACAGTAAATAAAGTTCATTTGCACAATAATGTATAATTCAGAGGTGGTATTCAGCCGGTTCTGACTGGTTCTGGAGAACCAGTAGCAGAAATTTTGAGTAGTTAGAAGAACCAGCAAATACCACCTCTGGCTGTCCCCACCCCCATCATCACAGCTGATTGGTATGGTCGATCTATTGCTTCCTCCCAGCTGATAAGGTGGGTCTTCTTTTGTTGCCCTGCACAGGAGAATGGAACTGGAAAGCAGGTTAGTGAGGTGTGGACGGAATGGGGATTTCGCAGTATCCTTCCCCTGCCCTGCCCACCAAGCCACGCCCACAGAACCGGTAGTAAAAAAAAAAACTTTGAATCCCACTACTGGTGCAATTGAATGCTTCTGAAAAGAATAAGTGCAGCAATGACCATTTTCCTAAAAGAATAATGGAATGTTAATTCCGCCAGACAACCCAAAAGATGATCCACGGGGAAGGTATTTATTTTCTTAAAAAAGAAAATAAAAGAGCTTTGCTCAAAATGTTTACATTTCTCAGCTGTTTATTTGTTTCTTCATTTACCAGCGTTTTTAATCCTTCCTAATCCCTAAGGATTTGGGGTGGCTAATTAAAGTTAAACTGAAAGCAAGGAATCCAAGGGAAGAACAGAAGGGCAGTGAAGCAGCAGAATCTGGCATGGTCATTCAGCCGGGTAGCAATAGCAGTTAGACTTATATACCGCTTCATAGGGCTTTCAGCCCTCTCTAAGCGGTTTACAGAGTCAGCATATATCGCCCCCACAGTCTGGGTCCTCATTTCACCCACCTCGGAAGGATGGAAGGCTGAGTCGACCTTGAGCCGGTGAGATTTGAACCACTGAACTTCAGATAACAGTCAGCTGAAGTGGCCTGCAGTCCTGCACTCTAACCACTGCGCCACCTCGGCTCTATAGGGTAGAAAGGTGAGTTCGAACAACTTTGCCTTTATTTGTTTTTAAAACTAAACCTGTTGGTAAATAGCCCCATGACTCTCAGGCTCCTGTTATTCTGCATGGAGAGCCTCGATTTGCTGCTAAGGTCAGGGCAATTTCCTAGACCCCAAGAAAGCTCATACAGGTGGTCCTTGACCTCCAGCAGTTCATTTAGAGACCATTCAAAGTTATGTCACTGAAAAAAAGGGACTCACAGCCACAGCCATTCTTCATACTTACGACCAGTGCAGCATTCCCATGGAAGTTGCATGATCAAAATTCCAGGCAATTGGCAGCTGACTCATATTTGTGACAGGCTCAGTGTCCCAAGGCCACATGATAATCTCTTGTGACCTTCTGGCCAGAAAGCCAATGGGGAAACCAGATTCACTTAACAACTAGGTTACTAACTTAACAATGGCAGTGATTTACTTGACAGTGGAAAGAAAGGTTGTAAAATGGGGCAAAATTCACTTGACAAATGTCTTGCTTAGCAACATAAATTCTGGGCTCAATTGTGATCGTACATCGAGGACTACCTATGTACAGCATCTATATACAGCATGAGCCACGGTGGCGCAGTGGTTAGAGTGCAGTGCTGCAGGCTGCTACTGCTGACTGCCGGCTGCCTGCAATTTGGCAGTTCAAATCCCACCAGGCTCAAGGTTGACTCAGTCTTCCATCCTCCCGAGGTTGATAAAATGAGGACCCAGATTGTTGGGGGGCAATATGCTGACTCTGTAAATCGCTTAGAGAGGGCTCTACAAAGTGGTATATAAGTCTAAGTGCCATTTCTATCTAGCTATAGTGTCTATTGTTTAAGGCTTCAGTCTAGAAGCCAGGAGACTGTGAGTTCAAGATATATCTTTGGAATGAAAACTGGCTGGGTGATTTTGGGTGAATAATACTGAATATCACTGAGAGTCCAACATATCTATTCCTTTTTTTTAAAAAAAATTGAGAAGTCTCTTTTTAAATAAGGTTTTCCTTTAAATGTTTAATTTCGGATACTTTTCAATCTACTTTTCTGTGTCAGAATATGGTCTGAAGTATATTTTTCACGGAGGAAAAGGCACCTAAAAAAGCAAAAGAAAAAAAAAAAGATGGAGCAAATGCCTTTATGAATAGTGCACCATGCAGCAATTTTACGTGAATTTTTTGAACTTGTCAAAAATATGTTTGTTTGGAAAAAAAACAAAAACAAAGCAGAATGGGAAGGATGAGCAGCTCCGACAGTCTTCAGTTTGAACAGTGTCCTTTTTTTTCCAAAATGTTTAGAGCTGTCAACGGGTAGTAGGTTGACTACAAATGATGCTATCTCCAGGAAAAATAAAAATGAGAACAAGAAACCGCAGTCTTTGGGGAGGATGTTAAAGACATGATAAAAGTGTAAGTCCCTGCCGAGATAAGGATGGGCAGATGCCTGTCAATATTTTGGAGAGCTGTGAAGGTCTGATACTTTAGGCGGGATTCTTCTTCCTCTGACAAAGTGCTACCGTAGTGAGGAGCAGGTAAAATTATTGTTCTTTTCTGGATTATCAACGCTTTAAACCTGAATTACTAAACTAAGCTTTGTGAGTTGCTCAGAATCAACAGGCTGGAGTGGAATAGAAGCCAGCGCAATAATAAATACCTCTGCCCTATACCATTTCAGACAAATGGTTGTTCAGTCTCTTTGAAAGCCTAAAATGATGGAGCACCCACAACTTCTGAAGGCAAGCTCTTCCATTGGTTAATTGCTCTCACTGTTAGAAAATTTGTCTTTAATTTAAGGTTGCTTTTCTCCTTGGTTGGTTTCCAACCATTGTTTCTTGTCTTGCCTTTTGGTGCTTTGGAAATTAGTTTGACGCCCCTCATCTCTGAGAAGCCCCTCAAATATTGGAACTCTGTTATAATGTTCCCCCAGGTCCTCCTTTTCATTAGACTAGAGATACCCAATTCCTGCAACCATTCTTCATACATTTTAGCCTCCAGCCTCATAATCATTTTTGTGGCTCTTCTCTGCCCTCTTTCCAGAGTCTCAACATCTTTTTTGTATTAGGGTGACCAGAACTGGATGCAATATTTCAGGCGTGTAAAGCTTTGTAAAGCAGTACTAGAGCTTCACATGATCTTGATTCTATCCTTCTATTAATGCAACTTAGTGGAACGGTTTTTGAGGAAGGCTGGCAATTTATTTGTCTACCCAGCTCATCCTCACTTTGGTTGAGCTGGATGGACAAATAAATGTATTGGGCTGGGGATGGGAGAGAAAAAGTAGAAAGGAAGGGAAGAGAAGGGAAGGGAAAGACGGGAGAAAAAGAAGAAACAATAAAAGCAGCAGCAGCTTGGAGTAAAATTAGAAATAGAGTGTTCACAGATTATATTTCTTTAGAAAGATGTATTTTTGATTTTACACATTATTTTAATGGTTAGTGAATGTGTGTTTATGTTTGTAAGAATGGGAGGAAATGCAGTTCTCTACACATAATTATTTTTTCAAAAGTATAAACAGTGACATATAATCTTAAGTGCCTTTCTCTGCAGCCTTAGATAAATAATAGGAAATATTTTATTTTATTTTTTGCTTTTTACAGAAAAATAAACAAGGCCAGAGGTATGGAAAATTAGGTGTTTGGGGTTGAATCTGCGTGCAGCAAAGAAGCACTGAATAACTGCACTGACAATCATGTGGTCATAACACAACAGCAACAAGGCAGTCAAGATTTTTTTTTAAAGTCCCAGTATAATTACATTCAATTACAAAGAACATATATTATAAATTTCATGTTAATCAAACACTACATTTCCATGCTCCTATGTACTGTGAAAATTGCTATAGTTTTATCTCTTCTCCCAAACTCTGCTCCCTGCATGGGACCAATTAAATAGAATTTGTAAGTAAGGTAGGTGTATGGCAAAATCTTGTAATAGATTTTTTTTTAAGACCACTGAATAGTGCTCACTTCCTTCTCTTTTAAGAGCATTTTTACCGACAGCAGCTTTACCTCTTTTTCTATGACCCTCTGGGTGAATCTTCTTGAAACTTCTGGGCGGGGGGGAAATAATATTCAGAAAGACATTTCCTAATTCAGGGCTGTCGTAACCCATTGGCCTAATGTGCACTTGCCCATGGGCCCCACAAGAATGGGGACCCCATACTAATCTGTGTATGTTGATCCTTCAATGCACCTTTGTCAAGGATTCATGGACTGGATCAAGTCATCCAATGGGGACTGAATGGAGAAATGGTTAACAAGGTCAGCCAATGAATAGGCATAGCAACTGGGTCAGCCAATGAGGGCTGTTTTGGAAACAGGAGGTTAAGCTTGGAGTCTGGGCATAGTTTAGCTGAGAACTGAAACTGAAACTAGTCTGTAAGCTCTGAGTCTGCTGCTCTGAGAAGTAAACTTGTCTGGCTTGCTTTGTCTGCTCTGTTCTCTAAAATGAAACTAACTGCTTGTGTTTGCCTGTAACTCTCCCATCTTGTGTTTACTTGGAAGAATCATCTGTTGGTATTGTACATTTATTAATCTATTCTTATGCACATAAAGAAGTTAATGAATCCAGCTGAATCAGTTATCTGTGGGTGCTTTCTGGATTTGATTTCTTCAACAAACTCTGAAAACCTTGTATCTTATAAATACAGCAACGTATTTATTACATTTTACTGCATTTTTAAATTAATCCTAACATGCAAATATAGGTTTAATTTTATCGACCATTTACATTTTTATTCTTGTGAGTAGTTGTCATAGGGGCCCCAGTGCACTGCTTTGCCTGAATGAATGAAGGAAGGAAGGAAGGAAGGAAGGAAGGAAGGAAGGAAGGAAGGAAGGAAGGAAGGACGGACATAGCAGTTGGCACCTGAAATGGAGCTTCAATCTTTTTTATTAACTTTTTTTTTAAAAAAAGACAGAACAGAAGACAAATGAATATCTATTAGATATTAAAGAATTGACATTCCAATTAACTAAGAATAGAATAAAATTAAAATACTTTCCCTATTTGATATCTTTTCTTCCTCACATCTTTCAATATTAAGTTCAATGTTTTTTTTTAAATCTTCCTTGGGATATTACTTGGATTTATTGGTTTGATTCAGACTTGCATTTTTTTGGGGATTATAGACTGCCAGAATTGCATCCAATGTCTCAGTTCATCGCCTCCCCTTCAATGCAAAATAGATGAGCTGCTCAATCAGACAGCATCTATTTCTATTATTCCATTCCAAGTAAATGGCATTAAAGGATAGGGTGACCAGCATTTTTAAAATTGGCAAGGACTAATTAAAATAAATCATGCAGGCTTTTAGAAACATAGCTTACACTTGCAGTGTGCTTTGGCACAACCATCATCTAAAACAACTGCTATAAGAGCTCATCTCCTTCTTTCACCTATGGGTAGAATTTGCATAATAAAAGTAAAAATGGTTGCTTGATTGTTGTTTATTCGTGGGAGTATTTTTCTTTTTTTTTCTTTTTAAAAAAAGGCTGAGTAATTGGTTTGCTCAACGTGGGGGAAAAATAAACCTCTAGTTTCAGCACATCTTGGGAAAATACTCTTGGGAGGTGGGAATCGCAAAATAAACATTTGTAACATGCAATATTAAATAATGTCTGACATTAGTAGCTAACATAGAAGTTATGACTGCAGTACAGAGAATCAAGCCCCAAGGGCAGGTTTTTCTATTAAATTTCCTGTGTCTGTACACAATAGTGAGAGTTATTAGGCAAAGTGCGATGGAGTGAATATAGCTCCATTTTCTGTACGAAAGCTGTGTCCACGAACAGCTTGGAACACAAAAACTTCCCTGTAAAAAAAAATTCCTTCAAATGAGATTGTAGGTTTAAAATCCAGGCCACAAGTGCCTGGAACTTTCAAACCAATCACCTTCCTTGATTGACACAAGGTGGGGGGGGCAACACTTACGGGAGTTATTCAAAAGGCAGAGAGGGAGCACTGAAATTCTTTTTTAACCAAACCTCTGGCTCAGATAACAGAATAACAGAGTTGGGAGGGACCTTGCGGGTTTTCTAGTCCAACCCCCTGCTCAAGCAGGAGACGCTATACCAGTGATGGCGAACCTATGGCACGCGTGCCACAGGTAGCACACGGAGCAATTTGTTAGGGCAGACTTCCAGTTTGCTCATAGGACTGTTTTTCAGGAACAGACTTCCGGTTTGCTCATAGGGCCATTTTTTTGCCCCCCCAGAGCCTTCAAGGGCCCTATGGACAAACCGGAAATCACAATTCCTAAACTTCCGGGTTCCCCATAAGTCTGTTTTTCACCCTCCGGGACCTTCAGGAGGCTTCCCTGAAGGCTCCGAAGGGCAAAAACCAGCCTACAAGCAAACAGGAAGCCTCCTGAAGGCTCCAGATGTCGAAAATTGGTACTACAGACAAGAAGCCACCATTCCCGAATTTCCTGGTTCCCTGTAGGTTTATTTTTCGGCCTCCGGAGCCTTCAGGGAAGCTCCTGAGGCATCCGGAGGGCATCTGTGGGGGGGCTGTTTCTACCCTCCCCATGCTCCTAGAAAGCCTCTGGAGCCTGGGGAGGGAGAAAAAACCTTGCCAAAAGCGAGGGAGTATCACTGGTAGCATTATGGATATGGCACGCCCACGCATGACCCCCCCTGCGCTCATCCCACTTTTGGCACGGGGGCCAAAAAGGTTCGCCATCATTGCTCTGTATCATTCCAGACAGATGGTTGTCCAATCTCTTCATAAAATTGTTGGAGCACCCACAACTTCTGAAGACAAGTCTTTCCACTGATTAATTGTTCTCACTGGCAGAAATTTCTCCCTAGTTCTTAGTTGAAACTATTCTCAATTAGTTAGAACTAGCTAACTCAGTGTTTCTCAACCTTGGCAACTTGAAGATGTCCAGACTTCAACTCCCAGAATTCCCCAGCTAGCAAATGCTGTCTGGGGAATTCTGGGAGTTGAAGTCCGGACATCTTCAAGTTGCCAAGGTTGAGAAACACTGAACTAACTAATGTGAGCTGTTGCGTTATGATGCTCAACCTGAGACCTTCTAAATTTCTGGGAGATTGTACTACAAAAGTCTTTGGGTGTCAGACCTTGAATCTGCATCTCTATTACAATATCGTTCTGTTGTTCACTTTTCTTCATCAGTTGCATGAGGGCTGAAGGCCTGGGAATTCTGTAATATCTTACATTTCAGTAACAACCCTAGATTTCAACATACTGGAGACCTTAATGCTGTCGGAGCATCGTTGTTTTCTTGCCGATATGTTTCATTATTCAACTAGGTAACATCTTCAATGCAACTTAGCACAGGTCAACCCTGTGCTACAAATATTCTCTTCATTTAATTTTTATTTATCTATCAAACTCCCAATGTTTTAAAATTTTTAAAGATTTCAAAGCAAATTCAGAAACACAGAGTAGATTATAAATCAATTGTATTTCTGTATTAATGCACTATTTCCTACCTGTTAAAATCTTTTATCTTAAGAAGAAGATTTTAGAGTTCTGCAGACCTGGGAACAGTGAAATAAATGTAATCTTTATGATGATTTTAGGAGTCTGTATTGTAGAAGGTCCTTTGGGCTACTCTTATCTCCTAAAGTAAGGTAGAGAAGTGAGCAAACGTTTTTTTTTAATTATTAAACTAATTTATATAGCTGCCCACCTCACAAACAAGTGGCAGAATGTAGTGAGTAGTAATACAAAAGAGCTAAATACATTAGGAAACATATTTTTAAAAAAATGGTTATGTGTTATTTCCATTTATTTCTCTGCTCTTTTAGCCCCTTATTTTGAAGGACCTAAATGATTAAAGCTATTGTGTGGCTTATTCCTCACCACAAAAAAAAAAGATTGACTTCGAGCAACAAAGAGCAATAACTTTCAATTGTTTGTTCCCTGTTCTTCATCACTGCTTTCTTGAGAAGCGAAAAATACAATTTGCAACTGCAGGTTGTTGTGATTGCTGGGAAAAGCAGAAGTCAATGAGGTTGCTTGTTTTTAAAATGTGAGACTATTTTTCTTTTTTTCTGTGTGCACATCTCTCCTCTGGACCTTTAGGATACGGCATCATCTCTCATGCTTCAGCTCACCTTTCTCGTTGTTTTTAGGAGTTTTTAAGCCACTCTATCTACAAAAACTCCAGTATTCCTTCTCTGACCTCTTTTTCAACTTCGTCCAGCTATGTGCACCTGGGACTTCAGAAGGTTCTTTGAACAGGTGATTTCATTCTGGTTCTTGCCTTTCCTGACGCCTGTAGTCACTTTGCTTTAGCAATTTTAGATTGGCATTAAACCACAAGTTGCTTTTTCTTGCTTCTTCTGAGAACTCAGCAACTTTTCTTATAAAATATAAAATAAATAAATAAAAACCCAGGAAGTGTAGGAAAGTATGTAAAAAGAAAACCGTGTGCTCTTTTGCATTTCTATTAAAGCAAAGTGAAATTCTCATCTTCGTCATCCTATCATCATTGTCTCTGATTGTGCTTCCTTTATTTCCATATAAAAGCTCTTCTGTGCAGAAAATTTCCTTCTTAAAGCCGACAGGATAATGGTGGGAAGCCAACATGCAGAGCATGGTTTTCCTAGTGGAGATTGAATGCTTTCTTTTGTCGATAAGAATCAGGTTATTATTCAGGATACGTCACTAGATATTCTGTTATGAGTTTATAACACACTGGAGGCTATCAAAAATTTATCTTGGCAATGCACAGAGCTGGGAGTGGTGAATTTCCCACTGCTGTTCTAAAGAAGCACTTTTGCCATTGCTCAGGTTTGTATGTTTTTTTTTTAAAATCATTGCATCTTAATATTTAAAAGCAGATGTTTGACTACCTGTAATGATTTTATTGAAAAAAGGTGCAATAGCGGGTGCCATTTTGCCTTAAAGTGTTAGAACTGCGGGAAATGTATGCAACTTATTCTGATATGCAACGTTTTGCCAAAATATGGAGCATTGCCAAGTACTCTTGACCTGAAGAACTTACAAGACTCATTTATATTTCATTCCTACACAAAGCTTTAGGTGATGTTAAGGAATACAGAATCACCACGTCTTTCATGTTAGTCTAATGGTTAAAGGCCTCAGGTTAGAAACCAGGAGACAGGGAGTTCTGGCCCTGGTTTAGCCATGAAAGCCAACTAGGTGAATCTCTCTCAGTCCAACTTACACAGTTGTGGTAGTGGGGAAAAGTGGAGGAGGAAGGACTATTATGTGTATTTGCCACCTTGAGTTATTTATAAAAATAATAAAGGTGGGAAAGAAAGAAAGGAAGAGAGAGGGAGGGGGAGAGAGAAAGAAAGAAAAGAAAGAAAGAAAGAAAGACAGAAAGAAAGACAGAAAGAAAGAAAGAAAGAAAGAAAGAAAGAAAGAAAGAAAGAAAGAAAGAGAAAGTTGGGAACCTGCTTTAATTCTCCTTTCCATTCAGTTCTAGATTGTAGTTTGGGATCCAGTGAAACAGAGTGGTAGACTGTAAGAGATGAATAGACTTAAATCAGTGGCGGGATTCAGCCAGTTCGTACCTAGTCGGGAGAACCGGTTGTTAACTTTCTAAGCAGTTCAGAGAACCGATTGTTGGAAGAAGCTCTGAGAGGATACATCTTCAAAAGAAATTAGGGCAGGGCTATTTGGGCCCTGGTTTAGCCATGAAAGCCAACTAGGTGAATCTCTCTCAGTCCAACTTACACAGTTGTGGTAGTGGGGAAAAGTGGAGGAGGAAGGACTATTATGTGTATTTGCCACCTTGAGTTATTTATAAAAATAATAAAGGTGGGAAAGAAAGAAAGGAAGAGAGAGGGAGGGGGAGAGAGAAAGAAAGAAAAGAAAGAAAGAAAGAAAGACAGAAAGAAAGACAGAAAGAAAGAAAGAAAGAAAGAAAGAAAGAAAGAAAGAAAGAAAGAAAGAAAGAAAGAAAGAAAGAAAGAGAAAGTTGGGAACCTGTTTTAATTCTCCTTTCCATTCAGTTCTAGATTGTAGTTTGGGATCCAGTGAAACAGAGTGGTAGACTGTAAGAGATGAATAGACTTAAATCAGTGGCGGGATTCAGCCAGTTCGTACCTAGTCGGGAGAACCGGTTGTTAACTTTCTAAGCAGTTCAGAGAACCGATTGTTGGAAGAAATCTCCTTTTGTTTCTTTCCACTTACAGGGCTAATCCTGTAAGGAAGGCAGGAAGGAAACATTCTGGTGTTGTTTCTAGCTAATCTTTGTTGCCCTGTTTACAGAAACTGCCTCTCTGGTTAACCCTTATGACATTGCAACAGCTAAGGCCAAGCGCCCATCGACCTTAGTGATGTTGAGTTGGCCACACCCACACAGACACATGATCACTAAGCCACGCCTACCCAGCTGGTCATTAAGGAAGAGAACCGGTTGTTAAATTATTTGAATCCCACCACTGACAAATTCAGTTTAGGCAAGTTGAGATTCTTATTGTAACTCGAGCAGGCTTGTGGACAAGTCTTGCTTCTGAATGAGAAACTGAGACTGGTGTCATGTTTTTTCCTAGCACTGATGGGTATCCAGTGCCTCTCCCCAAGGCAAAGAAAGAAAGCAAAAATGGCCTGCCTATCATTGTTTATGCTTTGTTATTATCCAAATGAAAGGGCTCCATTCTGCTCTGAGCTTTGGGGAAAATAATTAATTTCAATGGGTCTTGATAATACCTGGAACTAGTGCACAACGCTTATACAGGTAGCCCTCAAATTACAACCATTTGTTTAGTGTTGTGACTCAGCAGAAGTTTGCTGTGAGTTGAGTCGGGATGCAGGAATAACAATGCAGCTGAGGCTCATTAGTGTCGTCTTCTGGAGATAAAAGGACTGATGGTGCCACGCCCTGGTTGCAGAAGTCAATGTTCATTCGTTCGTTCATGGTTCCTTATTCATCGGTCATGGTTTGTTTGTGAGAGACACTTGGAGAAGTGATTTGCTTTCTTTCTGTACCTGGTTTGGCCATAAGAGATCTTTGTTCTTGCATTCTGTTATCTTCTTGCCAGAGACTTTATTTATGTTGATTTTGGGCTCACAGCCAGCGTGAGCCGAGGACTGATAAAGTTATTTCCTTTTAAGTCTGTCTGCCTGTTGTCTTTGAACGAGCGAAGGAGGGGGGACAGAACAGTTTAGTAACCATTAGAAGTTACAATGGTACTGAAAAAAGGTGACTTATGACCATTTTTCACACATGACTGTTGCAGCATCCTTGTCATCACGTGATCAAAATTCGGACCCCTGATAACTTGCTCTTATTAATGGTGTCCTGGGGGGTCATGGGATCCCTTTTGCCACTTCCCGACAAAGTCAATGGGGAGCCAGATTCATTTAACAACCATGTTAGTAACTGAACAACTGCAGTGATTCTGTTAATAGCTGTGGCAAGAAAGGTTGTAAAATGGGGCACTTTAAAACTTTGTCACTTAGCAACAGAAATGTTGGGCTACGTTGTGGTCATAAGTTGAGGACTACCTGTAATACTAGTTCATTTTTTTAAAAAAAAATCTCCTTCACTAGCTCTCAATCAATAATTTGACAGCCAGCCAACTAGGGCTGGTGATTTCAAGGACTCTCCTGTGATGTAATGCTAACATTTCATTAAATAATTCTGATGGGTCTATCAATTATACCACATACCGACTGATTGGGATTGAGCCTTTTTGGTAGCAGAGCGTAGCTTTTTCCTTCAGACAATAGAAGGTTATTTATTTAGTTTTCTTACTGGTGAGTCTCAGGTGAACCCAAAGGTGCTTTTTCAGTAGGCAACTGAACCTTCTTGGTTTCTTTTTTTTTCCTTTTGAAGACGTTTCACTTCTCATCCAAGAAGTTTCTTAAGCTCTGAGAGGATACATCTTCAAAAGAAATTAGGGCAGGGCTATTTGGGGAAATATGGGAGAACTGAGAATTATTTCTCTTGGCTGCTTATTACATTTAAAGCAGGGGTGAAATGCAGCAGGTTCTGACAGGTTCTGGAGAACCAGTAGAGGGAATTTTGAGTAGTTCAGGGAACCCGCAAATACCACCTCTGGCTGGCCCCAGAGTGGGTGGGAATGGGGATTTTGCAATATCCTTCCCCCAGGAGTGGGGAGGGAATGGGGATTTTGCAGTAGCCTTCCCCTGCCACGCCCGCCAAGCCACACCCACAGAACCTGTAGTAAAAAAAAAGTGAATTCACCACTGGTTCAAAGGCTCTATTGCTGCAGCTTCTGTGATGATGCTTTTGAAGCAAGGTTGAGTTGTGTTTCCTCCCCTGCAAGATGGGTTGAAGAGATGCCATCATGAATGGAACTGGTGGTCGTGGACTTTGAGGGTTTTCTGCATCTTAGCATCATTTCCAACCATTTCATTATCAAAACTTCAGTTAATATGATGAGAGAGCTCCTCTTCCTGTTATCTGCTCACAACTCAGTAATCAGAGGCTGGTCGTGCTGACATAATGAAGGCTAATTGCAATTAGGCAAATGCCATGTACCTCTATGCGATACAATGGGAAATGAGATCAATACTATTGCTAGTGGATAGAGTCTATCTGCTCTTAGAGGGCTGTGGGCTCAGACAATTTTAATAAATAATTGTTTAAAAATGGTACACTAAGTCCTGACTAATTGGATATTTGATCTGCATTTTCTAAATACATTTTTAGAATGTTTATTCAAGATTTTTGTTATTGTTGCAGACTGCAACAATAAAGCAGCTTTTCTCATATTTGTTTCTTGGCTTGGTCTACCTCAAAGGGTTAATCTCAGTCTTGAAAGCCCGTCCAAGTTTGTCTCTGCTACATCTTATATTAAGCAAAATCAAGGCAGATTTATTTTGAGTTTCTTTCTTATGAGCCTTTTATCTCATTTTCAAGTCCTTTCCTTCCTTCCTTCCTTCCTTCCTTCCTTCCTTCCTTCCTTCCTTCCTTCCTTCCTCCCTTCCTCCCTCCCTTCCTCTCCCCCTCTCCCCTCAGGTTAACTCTAAATCCTTTTACAGAAACTCAAAAATGTTCTGAAATGTTCATCAAGGTAAATTATCCTGCCTCTTTTCCTGCTTCAACCAAGAAAGTCAAATAGCCTCTATACTACAAAGCTTTAGCAAGAAGAATCTAAATTGTCCTTCTTAGGGCTTTCCCAAACAAATCCCACTACATCCAGTGAAGAAGAAGCAGATTCAAATTTTAAGTAATCTTAAAAATCTCTTAACTGTGCGACTCCAGCTATAAGAATATCAGATCAAAGAAATCTAAGAGCTTTTCTAGATAAAATGAGCTCCATGTGTATTATTAAAGTTTTCAGGATAGCTATTTTGTCCATATTATGTTGCAAAAGGTCCAAATAATCCCCTTTCCCATACTTAGGTAAGTAAAATGATGCAATCTTTGTGTTTGTGTGTGTGTGTGTCTGTCTGTCTGTCTGTCTGTGTGTGTGTGTGTATGTGTATCAATAGCCAAAGCTAAAATAAACCTCCAGTTATACAATTATTAAAAGTATGGAGAATTAAACCTGATTTCAGCTTCACCTGATTTTCATTTGTCTAAATCATGTGGCAGTATTTAGACTGCCTTGTCTGACTTGGAAAAGAGAACTCACATCAGTTGGAAATCACCTGAAAACTCCAATGCTATAAAGTATTCCTCGAGGTATGAACATTAACTTAACGAATGTTCAAAGTTATGACATCCCCATCAAAAGTACTTATGACCATCTACCAAAGTTACATATGTTGCAGTACCACAGTGGTCGTTCGCCCTTATGAATCACCGCAGAGACGCTGCAACATGCTCCTTTGGTGCCATGCCTTAGAGCTCTATGCTGACCATGCTCACCTCCTGCGCCAAGACTTGGGTGCTGGAGCCCTGCAGAGATGTGCTGGCCCGGTCTCTCCCCTTCCCCTCTGAGCCCCAACCTCTCTTATAAGCAGCTGTGGCTCGGCCCAACCACTTGCTGGAGTGCCAAACCTGCCCAGATTTCAGAAACTGCATCTCAACAGAGCTGCAGAGATTGGTGTGCCACCACCCTGTGCGCCTCACTGCCTGGATGCACTCTGAAGCCTTTTCCAAATTTCAAGAGGGGCTCCTAATCAAACCTGCTTTCCAACACCGCCACATTTCTTCCCACAGCTCAAGATGCTCTATTTGTGCCGGAGAAATGGAAAAGCTGTGTTAAAAAAGGAAGAAAAGCACAGGGGAACCAAAGAAGAATCCTGTGAAATCATCGCTTTCCCCAATGAGGTGCAGGAGGCAGCTATCAAATCGACGAGGCAACTTTCGTGAGAAGTTGGAAAGATGCATCTTACTTTATTTTTTAAGCCCCATGGAGGAAACTGCCAGGCAACAAACTTGGTCATTCCTGGAAGTTGCCTCATGGAGTTGCTTGCTCTCTCCTGCTCTGCACTGGGGAAAGTACCATATTTTTGGGAGTATAAGACACACTTTTCCCCCCCAAAAAAGAGGGTGAAAATCTGGGTACATCTTATACACTGAATACATCATATTTGGCTTCCCAAAATCCCGCCTCCTTTGCAACAATGGACATGCAGAGGGTTTGGGAGGCCTGCAAAGTGCTCCTGGGGGCTAGGGAGAGCATAAATGAGCAAAAATGGGCCGTTTTTTGCTCATTTTTGCCCCCCCCAGAAACACTTTGCAGGCCTCTCAAACCCTCTGCATGACCCATTTTTCACAAAAAAACAAGGTGTGCAGAGGGTTTGGGAGGCCTTCAGTGTGCAAAAAGCTTTTTTCTTAAATTTACCTCTTCAAAATCTTGGTGTGTCTTATACTCCAGTGTGTCTTATAGTCCGAAAAATATGGTACATCCAGCAAGTGAGGTGTGCAGGAGGGCACCACCAAGCTCTCTGATTCTGCAGCAGAGAATGGAGGCCAGCAGGGATGTGAGTTCACACCTATGCCAAAAGAGGCCTGAAGGAGCATGAGCTCAGGCCTTCGAATGCTTCTGTCCTCTTTGAAAAAGGCTTTTGGCACAGAGAACGAAGGCCTGCAGGGGACCAGGAGATATTTCCATGGGTCAGGGGAGGCCTGGGGTGCACGGAAACACTAGGCCCCCCTTGGTCTTCCCCACTCTGAGATCCCTGATGTGCACTTAACAACCTGTGCATTCGATTAACAAATGCATTGGAGTAAAATAGGGAAGGATTGTGTTCATTTAACGTGATCCAGTTAATAAATCTTCAAATTACAAAGGTAATTGCCATACTCTCTTGCATTAATAACTCAAGAGTTACCTGTACTCCAAACTAGAAGGTTGAGAAGAATCCCAGAAGTCAATAGAAATCCATTTCTGATCATTGCCAAGAAAGCAATGTGGATGTGTCCAAATAGTCAACAAATGCCCAGCTAGACGCAAGAGAATTGTTACCTTTTTCACTATAATTTATGCCGTGAAATGTCCTAAGGGATGCGCCAGCCAGAGAAAATTTATTTAACAGCTCATAAGTTTACTTGAAAGAGCATGAAGGAATAAAACTGGAAGGCCTTTTAAAATATAAATCAGCTTCAGAGTTAAATTAATCTTAATCACCTTTATCTTAACCTAGGCACTCAAAAGTGTACTACGTTGTTTATCTAGATTGTATTTTATTTGTCCTGAAAGTGGGGATAATTCAGATTTATCAGTTGAAAAGGCTTCCGACGAATTCTTATACCAAGGGAAGCAAAGGAGGTAGAACACACAACTAAACCTGTACACCGCACGAGTCAAGAAGAGGGCTGTGAAAATATCAACAGATCCCTCACATCAGGAGTGGGTTTCAACCAGTACGGCCCTACCGGATGGTGAAATTTAGCATGCCTTCCCATACCCCTTGGTCCGGAGGCCCTGTAATGGAATGCTCCCTCTCCTGGCTTGCCCCATTCACTTGCCCCACCCATCCTCACCATGCTGCCAAAAAGTTCTCAGAAGAAGAAAACTGGTGAGTGGCTGGGTGGGGGGAGGATATTGGGAAAGAGGAAAGAGGCAGGGGGGCTGGAAGGGTGTGTGCGTGTGCACAGGCTGTGAGTTTTGAAATGTTGGAGGGCATCTAGGAAGAGGAAAGAGGCAGAAGGGCTGGAAGAGTGCTTGGGTTTTAAAAACATCTGAGGGAATCTAGGAAGAGGAAAGAGGCAGAGGGGCTGGAAGAGTATATGCATGTGCACAGGCTGTGAGTTTTGAAATGTTGGAGTGAATCCAGGAAGAGGAAAGAGGCAGAGGGGCTGGAAGTGTGTGTGTGTGTGTGTGCGCGCGCGTGTGTGCAGGCTGTGAGTTTTGAAATGTTGGAGGAAATCCAGGAAGAGGAAAGAGGCAGAGGGGCTGGAAGAGTGTGTGTAAGGTGTTCAGTAATGTTGAAGACCGGCAAGGACAGTCATTTTCCTTCTGTAAGTAGCTGTTCTTTGTTTTGTGTACTTATTTTATTCTTATTTAAGTAGTAAATGCACAAAATAATAAATTTCCTTTTTTTTAATATCTTCTTTTTGTAGATCATTCTTTGGGGCAAAGAATTCAGTCACATCAATTGGCCAATCCCACCAGATCACATGACTGCCAAGCCACTTCCACTCAGTCACATGACTGCCAAGCCACTCCCCCCAGTCACATGATCGGCAAGTCACTCCCACCTGGTCACATGACCACCAAGCCACTCCCATAAAACAGACCACACCTACAGAATAGGTTCTAAAAAAATTTCAAACCCACCACTGCCTCACATCCTGGACATAAATTGTTTCAACCTTTGCCCTCAAAACGATGCTATAGGGCACTGCACACCAGAACAACTAGACACAAGGACATTTGTTCCCCGAATGCCATCACTCTGCTAAACAACTAATGCACATAACACTGTCAAATTATTTACTAAGGCTGTATTACTATTATTCTTCTCATCCTTCCTATTACCTATCTCCTCCCAGTTATGACTATAACCTTGTTGCTTGTATCTTTTATGATTTATATTGTTTTATTTAATTTCCTAGTATGATTTGATTGCTTGTTTAGTATCCTATGACTATCACTAAGTCTTATGATTCTTGATGAATGTGTTTTTAGGTACATTTAGCATATGCACCAAAGACAAATTCCTTGTATGTCCAATCACACTTGGAAATTTTGTTCTGTTCTGTTCTGTTCTGTTCTGTTCTACTCTACTCTACTCTACTCTACTCTACTCTACTCTACTCTACTCTACTCTACTCTACTCTACTCTACTCTAAATGTCAAATCCCTACACAGAGCAGAATTATTACTGAGACCCAATAGCATCAAATCTGATTTGCTCCAGTTTATAAAATAATCAAGCTGAATACCATACTTGTGTTTAGTAAATTAAGATTAGGTTTTGGTTTATCTAGGAAAAGAGGCTGAAGTGGGGGACATTACAGCTTCTCTCAGATAAGCATTCACTACCTCCTCAAAGTTCAACAGCCAGGGTAGTTGCTCCAAGAGGCCAGGCATGGCATGGATGCAATACATATGAGACAATGATACTCTATCCTAAGTCCTAAACTCACATGAGGTCCCATAAATTCACATGACCCCAGGTAACAATCTTAAATATTGCTCTACTTCACAATTTCACAAATCTCTCCCCAATCAATATAAGAATTAGATGAATGCAAGCAAATTCAGTGGCAAAGAAATCTGTAAAACTATGCAGAAAGTCTTCAGGAACTTTATCTTCCTTTCTTTTCCCCAAAAGACTTGGATTACCCAGAACATGGCTACTGACTAAGAATCTGCAGATACAAAATGTGACAAAAAGTGGTGCTTTACTATTTTTACTGCTACTATGGGTTGCAATTCTGGACTCATACTAGTGCTTTGTTGCATTTACTTCTGGTTTTATGCCATAGTTGGTCTAGGGATTTTTTTAACTTGCTTAATTTTCAGAGTTTCTCAGAAAGCCAGAAAGATGTCAGGATTGGTGAATGAGAAGAGAGTCCTGATTAGCAAGAGCCCTGATTGTCTACTTTTATTAGAAATCAGTCAGATCCAAAATCAAGCTGTCCACTTACTCATCAGGATAATTTCCAAGAAAGTGTACATTGTTCTCTCCTCTTATTTGTCCCCACAACCACAATTCTTTGATATAGGTTGGGCTGAAAGGAAGTGGCTGATCTTCAATCACCCAATGTCCTTTGGTGACTGAGTATAGATTAGAACAGTGTTTCTCAACCTTGGCGACTTTAAGTCTTGTGGACTTCAGCTCCCAGAATTCCCCAGCCAGCTATGCTGCAACTTCCACAGCGTGTGTATTCCTGCCTAGGAAGCCTCATGAACAGTTTGCTGATAAATTGTTGATATATTGTTCTAATCTAAATGTTTGTCCCAGGCTGGACAAGGTGTTTTCCCAGTGCTTAGAGGTTGAGCAGGTCTGGATAGGAAAGAACCACCTTTTGCTCAATTCTGTAAAGACCGAATTTCTGTGGGTTTTAAGGTCCCCCAGATCTAATGATTTGCCATAATTAACCCTGAACTAACTCCCCCACTCGGGGTCCATGTGCAATCTGGGCATTATGTTGCAGCCATAGTTCCTGCTCAAATTGATGGTGGCAGCCATGGCCTGGAGAAGTTTCACCCAACTACATCTTGAGCATTAGTTGCACCCATTCCTGGATCAGGAGGCACTGCTGTTGGTCACTCAAGCCTTTGTTCACCTCTGGATTGCACCACTGCACACACGTAAATGCGGCTGTCTTTGAAGAACACTTGGAAACTTCAGTCGTTCCAGAATACATTGACTCGCAGTAGGCTACAATCCCAAGAACTGGTTGTTCACATTTAAAGCCAAACATGGCATGGAGCTGGGTTACTTGTAGAATCATTTTTTCTCCAGAGGTTTTTGGTAACCCCACCAGATTTCTCAAAGTGGGCATGATGAAACAATATCATTAGATGGGTCACCAAAATAGTACCTTCTCTGTTATGACACCTACCTTAAGGAACGCCCTCCGTCCTGAAATATGGACAATTCATCCTCTCTTGGTCATTCACAAGGCCATGAAGACCTGGCTCTTCCCCCACTTTTGCGATTGGGGCAGTGGTAAGATTCACTTAGGTTTACCACCGGTTCAAATCTGTGTGTATCATGCACACTCGCATCACACAGGCACCTTCCATGCTTGCATGTGGCCTTCCATGCATGCACTTTGCTTGTGTGCATGGCATGCAAACATGTGTGCAGCATTGAAAATGAGACAACATAGGACATTTTGGAGCTGGGGTAGATGGGCCGGCCCACCCACGGTTCAGTACTGCCAGTTTGGGCGAACCGGTCCGAACTGGCTGAATACCAGCTCTGGATTGGGGGGTTAGTATGGGACTCTGGCACAGATATAGATGTTTCAGTGGTTTTGAATTTTTTATATTGAGCTCTGGTGCATTTTTGTTGGCTATTTGTTTGAGTTTCTCTGCTTTTATTTTGTTTATTACCCAGAATTCCTTGGATACAAATTTGGATTAATAAAATAAATAAATACAACTTTGCCCCTTAATGGCGGGATTTCAGTGGCCGAGGATTTAACTCAGATGCATCACTGGCCTTCTCAGTCCTTGTTTACTCAGGCAAATTTATTTGGCTGCAGTTTTTGCTTATCAAGTTAAGTTACACCATAATTACCAATTCTCAAGACCTCCCTGCTTAAAATAAGCATTGGAGGAACAGTGTTGCTATCTAACCTGGCATTGCTAATCCTAAATCTGAATGGCTATTGGCTGGGCAAGAAAATACGATAGCTCTAAACAATTCTCTCTCTTCCCATTGCACTTGATAATGTAAATCCTTGATTAGTGTCAAATAGATCTTTCATTAGAAGCTAATTGTACATTCTGCTGAGGAGGATACTCTGATGTGTAAGGAATTTACATAATTAAACACCCTGATTATATTAATGGGAATCAACTGCAGAATGTTCGACAAGCAGGCAAACTAGCAGAAAATAAATCCATTTGAATGGACATAACCCAATATTTTAAAAAAAGCGTTTGAATTAGCATAGTGCAGGTATTTTAAAGGCATTTCTATGTTAAAAAAAAGGATTCTCCCTATACATCACATTGAATTTTCAGGCAGCTATTTTTAAGCTTCAGTTTTCTTCCCCAAAGGTTTATTTTACATATAATGCAAATATTCCAGTTCCGCCATGGCTTGTTTAGTGTAGAATATCGGAAAACAGCTCAGCGTTTTGGATTTTCTGTTACCTTAGGCAGGGTTAATCTGTTTGGGGCTGTCAACAACATTTTCCAAGGAGCTGCTGTTTGCACCTTGGAACTGATTGCTTCAACTAAACACTTGCCAGAGTGGTTCAGGGTTTGAAAAGAACGTATTGCCAGTCCTGTAGGCCATCTAAACTGCAGCAATTATGGATGAGTGATTATATTATAGGCTGGGTTGATATTACTTAGGTTCTTATTACTAAGCGCTCATCAGTGAAAATTCAGCTGCATGGCTTCCTGACATTTGAAAAGATATAGAAAGGAATTGGAGAGACAGTTCAAGGCAACTCATTTGAGGTTCATGAATCTCTGGATGTAAAAAAAAAAAAAATCTGCTTTCCCATGCAGAAGACTAATAGTGGCAAAGAACATTTACATGAATAATCTGAAAGCTTGCACAAATATTTTTGTTTTTGAGGGAGGAGGGGGAGCTGGTTACATTCCAGAGATGTATATATATATTTGAGACAGTAACTAGAATGGATGCCACATTTGTGAATTAGCCAAACAGTGTGATGGAAACTCCCGCTAGACTGACTGGTGGTGTTAAGAGTGGGATCAGCTTGCGCTATAGAAGCAGCACAGGCCTGATCTACTCTAAAATTCCTGTAGACTGATATGACCATTCCCAAAGAAATCAGGTAACCCACAGGTTATGAGCAGTCCCTTAGTGAACGTTCAAAGTTACGTGATAGGTTCCCCTTAGCATTTACAAACAAGCTCCGAAACTACAAATCTTTGTGCCACCAGCAAATTTGATGAGTGCCCTGCCCGGAGTCAGAACCCTGTCCAGGGTCCTCCACATCCTCCAGAGCCGACTCAGAGGGGCCCTCGCTGTCAGAGTCTGGTGCAGTTCCAACGGCTCCTGCCAGGCCACAACACCTTCTATCCCCACTCCTGATACAGGTACCCACACAAGCAATATATTTCATTGCTCACCTTTGTCTCTTCGATGTTTCTTGTAGCTCTGGAGAAAAGTACTGCCAAAAGAAGACAGTATGAACATTGAGGGCAAAGCAACTGGAGGAGGAAGGTAATCTAGCTATCCTGGTTTTCAAATTGATGTATGTACTGTAAGCCTTCTCAAACCAAAATGTTGATATTTGTAGTTGGGACAAAGCAATCTTTAAACAGGCTGATCACAACTGACAAATATTATTTTGCTCTATTTGTAAAAGTCTATCAGGAATAAACATTTAATCCTCTAGTTCTAAATAGATTTTCAAAAACAATATTAATCTTGCATATAATCCATATAATCCTTCTAAGAAATGATTTTATCTCAAAACTGGGATCTGGAAGGGTGACATGATTAAAAGTAGAATAAGTGACAGAAATAAGAGAAGGGGGAATATTAGTGCATACATTTTTATATAATAAAATGGAAGTAATAATAAGAGAAAATATGGAACAATTGAACAATAATAGATTGCAATCTAATATAAACGTGTATTATTACTAGAAATACATAAGTTGATTTAATGTAACAATTATGATTAACTTTATTAGTTTTACTTGTATTAGAATGTATAACACCCGGATGTCACACTGTTTAAGCATTGATTTAATACATTTATAAAAAATAAAATAAAAAATATTTAAAAATACATGTAAAGTTCTGGAAATATTTCTGCTTCGAAATATTCAGGGTGGCGATTTGTACATCGGAGGCATTATCTTTTGGTGCACAAATGACAGTGTAAACAAATGGGTTGTTTGTTATGGGTGCAGATGTATGGTGAAGGGGACAGCACACCCTCCACAATACACATTGTCTCCATCTATCACAGTCAAAAACAGTAGGAAAGGGGGGAGGGCTCTCTCTCCTTCCCCACTACTTTGGGCTATCCACCTGGTGAATTGAAAAAGGGGTGAAGGACACCAGTGGTGGGTTTCTATTATTTTTACTACTGGTTTGCTCATGGATGCATCCTCGCGCGCATGCACAGAAGGATCTGGGTGGATGGGCGGAGCTTCCCACTACCACGGTTCACCGACAAAAGGGCGCCTGACAAAAGCGCGCCCTATGAAACCATGATGACAAAACCACAAGTTCTAAACCGTGCCGATGAATGAGCGCTGAAGCGCGCCGACAACACCGCATCAACAGAAGCGTGCTCTAACCCTAACCCTAAACTTAATCCTAAACCTGACCCTGACCCTAACCCTTACCTTAACTTAAATCGCGTTTCTGTTGGCGCGCCTTTGTCAGCGTGCTGTTGTTGGCGCGCGTTGATGACATCGTGATTTTCACGCCACAGTTTTGTCAGCACGCTTTTGTCGTGCGGGCATTTGTCGGGTCACCGCTACTACCCCTTCGCCAGATCTGGGCCAAACTGGCAGCAACCCACTTCTGAAGGACACCCTGAACCTTCTCCAGTGCTAAAGAGGGACATGGGATAACAAAGCTACAATGTTCACTAATTATTATCTACGGGGGGCTTCATCCCTATGGCTCTTAACCGCGACTAATGGCCAGTGCAGTTCAGTGAATCATGTGAAGAGAACTCATCCTAATTATTAGTTTATTTATTGCATTTAAGAACTGCCCATCTCCTGCCCAGTGAGATTATGAGCTCTGCAAATGAAATATTAAAAATATTTCATTTTCAATATTGAAATATTAAAAACATAAGTCCCACCTATAAAATTTAATAGAGGCAAGCGATGTTAAAAATTAATTAGGAAGAGGGATTTGAGGACTCTAGAGAGCCCCATGACTGTATGCTTTTCTGTGCACCTCAAGCAAAGCCACAGAGCATCGTTTCCAAGCCTTTCTGGAAGGCTGTCGTGTGGATTTAAATTGAAGATATTAGCACAACTCACCAAGGAAGGGCCTAAAAGATGTGGAAATATTTTTTTAAATATTCAGTATCTGATGTTTTAGCTCTATTGCCAATTCTTATATTTGAGATGAAGATCAGAGTTTGGGATATTGTTCCATACAAATAGTTGAGAATGCAATAAGAGCTACTGATTAAATGGGGAGTTTAAGACAATATAATGGACTGTCCGCCCCCCCCCGGCCTGCTGGAGCAGTCAGGACTTGGTGGCTTTGCGGAAAGCCGGGAGGGTCGTAAGGGTCCGGATCTCGACAGGGAGATCATTCCAGAGGGCTGGAGCTGCAACAGGAAAGGCAGGATGGTGAAGGGGGGTCTCCAGCCGACATTGGCTGGCAGATGGAATCCGGAGGAGACCCAACCTGTGAGATCTAATCGGTCTGAGGGAGGTAATCGGCAGGAGGCAGTCTCTCAGGTACCCAGGTCCGATGCCATGTAGGGCTTTATAGGTAGCGACCAGCACCTTGAAGCAGATCCGGAGACTAATGGGTAGCCAGTGCAGCTCGCGGAGGATAGGTGTGACGTGGGTGTACCTAGGTGCACCCACAATTGCTCGCACGGCTGCATTCTGGACTAACTGAAGTCTTCGAACACTCTTTAAGGGCAGCCCGATGTAGAGTGCGTTACAATAATCCAGTCTTGAGGTCACAAGGGCGTGAGTGACTGTCTGAAGAGCCTCCCGATCCAGGTAGGGTCGCAATTGGTGCACCAGGCGAACCTGGGCAAAGGTCCCCCTGGTCACAGCCGACAAATGTTCTAAAGTCAGCTGAGGATCCAGGAGGACTCCCAAATTGCGGACCCTCTCTGAGGGGCGTATAATTTCACCCCCCAGCCTGAGAGATGGAATAGTTGGGCAATCTTTGGGAGGGAACATCAGAAGCCACTCGATCTTGTCTGGATTGAGTGCCAACTTGTTTGCTCCCATCCAGACCCTAACAGCCTCCAGGCACTGGCACATCACTTCTACTGCTTTGCTGAGTTGGCACGGGGCAGACAGATACAGCTGCGTATCATCCGCATATTGGTGGTGCCTATATGACCATCACAGCATCCCCCACAGGTCAAAATCCCGTCTCTTGACAATCGGCCTGTTTTTAAAACTGTTGCAGCATCCCAGGGTCATTTGATTGCCATTTGCAGCCTCCTCGGCTGGTTTCCGATAAAGTCCCTGGGAAAGCTGGATTTGTTTAATAATCATATGATTTATTTAAGAACTGCAGTTATTCGCTTAACAACCATGCCAATAAAAAACGTTGTAAAACCAGGCACAACTCGTTTAAGAACTGCCTTGCTCAGCAATGGAAATCCTGGTCCCAATTGTGTTATAAATAGAGGACTACTTGTCCATATCTTATATTAAAGGAAATACAGCGATGACTCTGGTGCTTTTCAAACCACTCTCCTTCCATGGCATAATTACAGGCCAGGATAAAGTGTGCTACAAGAAGAACTGCAGGAATCAAAATCTAATAACTGAAATGGTCTGGACACGCTGATGTCGTGATTTGGTCAAGCTGTATCTTGCAGATATAGAAGAAACATCATGTAGTCAATCAGTTTTCTTTCAGCGATCTTGGGAAGAATTGATGGGTTGGGGAGGAGGGGTTAATCAAGTAGCTATTTTATCTTCCTCATGCCAGAGCAGATAGTATGAATATCAAGTCTAGAATAGAGCTGCGTTTCACCCTGCTTTTTTTGAAGGGTGCCCCTGACCTTAGCCGCGGAGTTGAGCAAAGCAACTCTTAAGATACAATTGATAAAAACCCAAGTTTAAAATCTGTGGCATGAAGTACATTAACAGAGAAATACATCTCGGAGGAATCAAAGAGACTTTCCCTGCGTCTAGAAGAACAGATATAGAATGCTGATAAAATCTTTGCTCTCTCTTTTTTACTTTTTTTCTTAACTGCCTATCTGTTTTCATGCAGCCCGAAAGTCTAGCATCATATTAATGGTGTGTCAGTAAAGTGCATTTTTTTTTTTAAGAAAAAGACTGCCTAAGAGATAGCTGAAATAAATCTGTTCTTTAAGATGAAGGAGCATTCTGACCATTGTAGATAATTTATTTTTTTCCCCCTAGCTGTCCAAGTCATTTTCTCTTCAAAAATTATCTAGCTTTCCTGTGAATGAGTGAACGCTTCCTATCGGGAAGTTACTCATTGATGCTACATGTTATTTCGGTAAAGTGGGAGCGCTGGAATTGTTGAAGGTAATAGTATCAAATATGATCGAACAGACATCCTTCTTACGGATCTGATTATTCTAAACGCGGTGTCAGATTGTGCTAATTTGGAAAGCAGGAAGCCTGGCTAAATTCATAGCTGAAGCCTCTCAACTTCTCATTAATGATTCAGAGGGAGGCAGACGAGAGAGAACAATGGAAATGTTGCAGCCCAAGGTCAATGCAAGAGGAAAATGGGAGGATGAGTCAGGCGAAATTGACAATATATTGCAGTCTGTGACTATAGTTTTAAGACACATTTCTAGTCATAGAACATGATTTTGCCAGGATTTCTTGGGAAGAGATACTGAAATGGTCAACAACAGAACTTTGCTACTGAGAAGATCAAACGTTTGTGTGGAGTTCCTGGGATCTAGGACTGGGGTGTCAAATTTGCATTGTCATGTTGTTGTCACATGATGTATTGTGACTATTTCCCACTTTGCTAATACGGGGATGGGTGTGGCCACCATGTGACACATCTGGCCTGTGAGCCGTCAGTTTGACATCCCTGATCTAGGACAACACATTACTGGTGTTTATATACCAAAGATGAATGGTTTGCTCTTTTCATTGTTTCATTCTGCTTTCCATCCATCGTGGCTCCTGTCTGAATGTCCTTTTTTCGCCTTTGATGACAATTGATTCGCGTGTCCCCACAACCACCTTCCCAGCAAGTTCACTTCACTATAATTCGGAAGTCCAACATCTAACTTGCTAAAAGACTGAGATTTCTTTCATAGCATTCTCCTTCTGAGTTTTATTCAACTTCATAATAATTATACTCCCCCAAAGGAAATAAAAAGGAGAAACAAAGGTGCTTTTTCATTAAAAAAAAAAGGCGGTGGATATGCTGAATTATTTCAGGTTTATTAAATAGAGGTAAAGCATCTCTAAGCTGTGAGTTAATTAAAAGATTTCCAAGTGAGGTTTTAATTGTCAGGAATCTTTTATAATTGTTTTGTCAGTCTTCAAAGATGTCATGTGGCAATGCAAAACTGATATCAGCTGAAAGGTAGGGAAATATTTTCATTTCATTTGGATTTTTTTGTTGCTTTAATAAAATGTTTGGCATTCTGAAAACTGTCTGTCTGTCTGTCTGTCTGTCTGTGTCTGTCTGTGTCTGTCTGTCTGTCTGTCTGTCTCTATCTATCATCTATCTATCTATCTATCTATCTATCTATCTATCTATCTATCTATCTATCTATCTATCTATCTATCTATCTATCTAAATTATGCCAACCAAACTTCTTTAGTGAACAAACATAACAATTTTTGGCATATCAGAATTGCTCTAAAGTACTGCTGAAACACGGAAATGCAAGGAAATATTAAATTTCACTTTGTCTGTTGCAGTTCTTTGCTTGAAAATAATCTTCTGTTTCCTTCAACAGCTCTAATTCCTTGCCAAGTAGTCAAAAGTTCTGTGTATTACTGTAACGGCATTAATGCGCACTCTTACTGCATATTTTCAAAGCCATGCGTATGCAAATACACATCTGTACCTGTTTACTTAAATGACATGGGAATATTAGGCTCTGCTGAAGAGGCAGGAGAGACACATGGTAAACAGCACAATAAACACGAACAAAGTGGAAAAAATAGATCAAGGTGATTGGTGGTGAATAAATAGGGGGGAAATAAATTCACAGTTTAGCATTTACTTAATATTGGACTGACAAAGAACAGTGGAGAAAAAGATGGAAGTGAAGTATTATGAGGAAAAAATAGCTGAAAACTTCTTAAGTTGCAGAGGTAGAACATTTTACTTTTTTATTTTTTAGGAGGGATGATGCCTTTCAATCAGTCTTCCCTCCTGGATACGTCCCTGCAGTTTTCTTGGCAACATTTTTGGAACTGGCCTCTTTATTCCCAGGACTGAATAACTGGCCCAAGCCCACCCATGTTCTTTCTTTCATGCCTAAGTAGGATTAAGCTCATACTCTCCCATTCTCCACAGCCTCAGCTACGCTTGCACAAATGTGGTTCTCTTAAGGTCAGAGATGGGATTCACTTACCTTCCTTATCAGTTCGCAGATGTGAGCGCGCTCACTTCACTTGCACATGCCTCATCTGCGCATGTGCATCGCCTTCCGTGCATGCGCAGTGCTCATGCATTACATCGGGCTGGGTGGGCGAAGCCTCCCGCAGCCACCGCTACCAGCTCTCCTGAACTGCAGAGAACCGGTTGAATACCACCTCTGCTTAAGGTGGAGCAAGTGATGGGCAAAAGTAATAGATTTTGTAGTTATATGTGTATAATAAATTCCTGAATAAAAGGAAAGAAAAATACCATTTTTAGTTTGCTTAGCTTCGTGCCCTTCCTTCTAATTCTTCTGAATGCTAATCTTCAATGAGATACTCAATTACAGATCACTGCCTTGTACAATTATCTTTTGTCCCCATGCAAGATCAAACTAATTCTAGGATTTCCCTGAACCTCACAGCCTGCAGAATACAGTCAAAGCTTAGTTCAGAGGCTGTTTTTTTTTTAAGGAAAGTAACGTCTTTCCTGGAAATATAACTTACAGTGAAGCAAGTAAATTGAGATAATGAAAGGAAATCAGGCTATATAATGAGCACAGCCATATTCCCCAAATGCTTCAAGAAGCCAATAATTTCCAATGTGAGGGACGGCTATCTTCTACCTCTCAGTGACTTGCAAAACTTCATCCTAAAGGTTGCCACGTGGAGGTCCTTTGGGTATTTCAGACAATCAAGTTCTGGCAGGAGTTTGGCAGAATCACTTGCCTGGGTGTTGTTTCGCTGCAGGTTTGTGCTAAGTACGCAAAGGCTGTAAAAACAGCAGAAGAAAAGGACAGAGGACAGTTTGGCCTGAGGAGGCAGATAGTGATAATAGGAAAACATGAGAAATAGATAGCATTCCAAGCTATCTCTGGAAAAAAAACCAATATATTACCCTCAACAAAAGGCTTGGGTGTGCATTGGCCTTGCAATCAGCTTTGTGATGGAGCCAAAGGCACTTATCGAATTCAGACAAGAATATAAGGAGGCCAAGACCTCAGCTGTACTCAGTATGGGGTAAAATAACTTGGCTCCTGGTGTGAGTAACAGCTTTCCATAGCTGATTTTGTGCTGATTAGTTAAGCAGTATGAAATCATGCTTCCGAGGGACAATTTAGAGAGAAAGGATAGAACAAAGGGTGTATTAGTGACGCTTTTACATGAAAACCACCAGTTGCTGCAAGTTGGGTATAATCACAATAACAACAATAGGCTTATCAGGAGCCTGATTCTTGAGATTGCTACTCTGACAGTTGCACACCGCTGTCTGCACATATGTGCAAAAGTGCAACTACTTTGCTTCCCTTGTAATCTCTTGGTAGCTTCCATAGAAGACACAAGCAGCTTAGAACACTCATAGGAAGTACAGATTTCCTTAAATGCAATAACAAGAATGACAGTCAAAGAGAATGCAAGCCATAAAAATAGAATGCAAGGCAGTTCACAATAGAAGTTAAAGATGATATATAGGAAGCAGTGGTTGGAAGAGAAGCCAGAAGCGTCGCGGCGAGACCAGCTGGAAAAAAGCAGGCTCCGTTGAGCCTCGCAGAAATCCAGCGAGACAAACCGCTGTTGGGAGGTCTTCAGATTGAAAACCTGTCCTGTAGGGACAGGGGAGAAGAAGGGACAGCTCTGAGGAACTGGCAGTTTCTTGGGAGGTCAGAGAAAGTCCCTTCAAACCAGCAGTGGGGGTGGCGGCCTAAGCTGAATGACCACTACAAAGCTGGGGCACCTGGACTAAGTTATTACGCAGGAGGGGTGTTGGAAACAGAGTGTTTAAACCAGGTGAGTGATTGACCAATTCACAGAAAAAAAGAAAAAGCTGGTCCTAATCTTAAAAAGGATCCCGAAGCGGAATTAGCAGCTAACTGGTTTTCGGGGAATGTTATTGAGAAGTTAAAGATGATACAATACCATCAAGTAAACATTTTCCAAACTATCTTCATCTTTAATAGCTTCAATAAAAGGAAGGGGGCTAGCCCCATCTTTTCTGAGAAGCTATTTTATAGAATTGGCATTCTGGTTTCAGCTGCTAAGTCTCTTAATAACAGTTTCTCCTTGGTTGATCAGTTGATCAAGCTGGTAATGGCTGAATAGGCACCCAGTCCTGCAGGTATTTTGCTAATTACATTAGGCAGATGCAATGACAACAACAATCCTTTTCTCAGATAGTTGAACTATCCAGCCCCATTCAAGGTTACGGCTGTTGTAGAATTTTAAATTGTTGTTTTTTATTTTATTTTTTGTATCCCCTCTCTTTTTTATTGTGAGCCGCCCTGAGTCTCTCAGGAATAGGGCGGCACACAAACTCAATAAAATGATAAATGATAAATGATAGTTAGTTGGCGATCAGTAGTGGCAGTTCTAAAATTCCACACTTGTACTTTATTTCACATGGATCACCCAGATCCTGAAGTGCAGCTCCTGGCCTGGAATCACCAAGAACCTCCTTTTGTAGGAGTTCAGTTTCAGTTCATTTTTCTGAATCCACCTACTTGTAGCCTGCAAATAGGAAGAAGTTCTTAAAATATTTGCCTTCCTTCTAGGAGTTGAAATTGAATTGAAGTGTGTGTGTGTAATGTATGCATGTGTGATGTATGTATGTATGTATGTATGTATGTATGTATGTATGTATGTATGTATGTGTATTATTATTCACAACAACAGAATTGTATCACAGCGGCCAGTTGTTTCGCCGGATTTGGCATTGATTACTAGTCGGGCCCCACCCAGGGGCCTAGGACGTCGTAACATATTTTCGTAATATGCGTGCAGATCCAAGCAGTGCGGCTTTTTGCATTTGACTGACGGTGATTTTGTCAATTTTTAACTGTTTTAAATGTAATTCCAGTGCTTTTGGAATAGCACCCAGTGTGCCAATTATCACTGGAATTACCACTGCTGGTTTGTGCCATAGTCGTTGAATTTCTATTTTTAAGTCCTGGTATTTTGCGATTTTTTCATGTTCCTTCTCAGCGACCCTGCTATCACCTGGTATTGCGATGTCTATGATTGTGACCTTATTTTTCTCAACCAGTGTGATGTCTGGTGTATTAGAGAGAGCCGAGGTGGTGCAGTGGTTAAATGCAGCACTGCAGGCTACTTCAGCTGACTGCAGTTCTGCATTTCGGCTGTTCAAATCCCACTAGGCTCAAGGTTGACTCAGCCTTCCATCCTTCCGAGGTGGGTAAAATGAGGACCCAGATTGTTGTTGGGGGCAATATGCTGACTCTGTAAACCACGTAGAGAGGGCTGAAAGCCCTATGAAGCAGTATATAAGTCTAACTGCTTTTGCTATTATGCGCCAGTATTTTGTCCGTTTGTATGTGGAAATCCCACAAGATCTTGACCATCTGATTTTCGGTGACTTTTTCAGGCTGATGTTCCCACCAGTTTGTTGCTTTGATTCAAATACTTTGACCACCTAATGAGAAGAAAGGATTCATTGGAAAAGCCCTGATGTTGGGGAAGATTGAAGGCAAAAGGAGAAGGAGAAGGCAGAGAATGAAGTGATTAGATAATATCACCAATGCAATAAATATGAAACTCTGGGAGACAGTGAAGGACAGGGACCCTGGTGTGCTATGCTCCTTTGGGTTTGCAAAGTCTTCGACGTGGTTTAGCAACTGAATAAGTAGGAAGTGAAAGCTACTTTTTAGGACTGAGTTTGAAGTTACCTGGCTCCCAATCCAACTCCATCTCTCCCAATTGCTTTATCACATTGGTTCTTATTATTTTGGTGAATTTCTGCATGCAAAGTGGGGATTCTGTCTCTGAGCTTGGTCTCTCAGCGTGCTCCTGAACTACGATTTGTGGAAATTTGCACACTATAATTTGGATGTTTGTCTCTTAGTAGGCTATAGTTTAGTTTAGTTTAGTTTAGTTTAGTTTAGTTTAGTTTAGTTTAGTTTATTTGTCTTGTATGCCGCCCACTCCCGAAGGACTCCGGGCAGCTCACAATAGACAAGGGAGGGGGAAATAAATAGACAAAGACAACACTTTAAAAAACGCAACATTCACAGTTTCCGTGGGGCTGGATGTTTCACAAGCCCCCCGGCCTGCTGGAGCAGCCAGGACTTGGTGGCTTTGCGGAAGGCCGGGAGGGTAGTAAGGGTCCGGATCTCCATGGGGAGGTCATTCCAGAGGGCTGGAGCTGCAACAGAGAAGGCTCTCCCCCGGGGTATTATAGTATTTTCAACCAGTGTTAAGGTACAACCCAGAGGTGGGATTCAATTTTTTTACTGCCGGTCCCATGGGTGTGGTTTTGTGGGTGTGGCAGGGCAAGAATCCTGCAAAATCCGCATTCCCTCCCCACTCCACTAACCTGCTTTCCAGCTCCGTTCTCCTGTGCAGGGCAACAAAAGAAGATCCGCTGGGAGGCAGGGAGGTATCGGGGGCAGGGCCAGCCTATTTGCCGGTTCTCCAAACTACTCAAAATTTCTCCAGAACTGGTCAGAACTGGCTGAATACCACCTCTGGTGCAGCCTATAAAACAAGGCTATAGTTCTAATTAAGCATATTTATTTATTAGATTTTTATCCTGCCTTTATTATTCAACTCAAGTGAACAACACATCAAATTCCAACTCTATGAGGTGGGTTGGAATGAGAGAGAGGGACCGGCCCAAGATCACCCAGCTGGCTTTCATGGCTAATTCCCTTGATATCATTCCTGGGTTCTCCCTGCCTCTCCCATCTTAGAATTAAACATTGAGCACAACTAGGAAAAGCGTTCAGTTTAGCTTATTGTTTAATGATTAGTCTAATAACTATTATCAGAATAAAATGAATCTGTATTGGAAAACAAAAATATATCAGCTCAAGTCATCCCCTTGGCACTTGACTCCAATCTGATCTAGCTAGAAAGCTTCCCAGCTGAATGGTTTAGCTTGAAAGGTGTCTTTTCTTTCTTCCTGTTCAAGCGCCTGATCTTGGAGGCAGTTAGAAGGCCCATGTATGGCCTTTGCATGGTCAAAATTAAAGCTTCAGCTAACGGGTCCAATTCAATCACACTCTGGGACACTGTGCAAATAGAAAAGTAATTCGAAATAAATGAATAAAAATGAAGCTTGCACATTAAAAATGAATAGCTGAATATCCAAGAAAGGAATTAAACTGACATAGAAGGGTTCAGTTTATTGGAAGGCATGTTTATTTGGTTGTCAGGATCCTACCTGTCACTCATTGCTTTTAGAGGCAATGCTCCTGTCCCTCTTTGTCCTGTAGGTTTCTCACATCACTTCTCTTTTCAGGCTCTTCTTTTCTTTAATCCTTACTGAGTAGTAGTTCGGGTGCCTTCAAAACTCTTCTGCTGCTGCTGGTTCTCACCATTAATTGTATCCTTTCCCTTCCATCCTTGGCCTCCCCTTTTCTCCCTCCACTGAGACAACATGGATGCATATATGAAGGCTATGTACAGTGGTGGGATTCAGCCAGTTCGGACCCATCCGGGAGAACCGGTTGTTAACTCTCTAAGCAATTCGGAGAACCGATTGTTGGAAGAAATCTCCTTTTGTTTTTTTTTCCACTTTACGGGTCTAATCCTGTAAGGGAGGCAGGAAGGAAATATTCTGGTGTTGTTTTTAGCCTAATCTTTACTGCCCTACTTACAGAAACTGCCTCTCTGGTTAACCCTTATTACATTGCAACAGCTAAGGCGAAGCGCCCATCGACGTGAATGACATTGAGTTGGCCATGGCCATCCAGCCACATGAGCACCGAGCTTCGCCTATCCAGCTGGTCATTAAGACAGACAACTGGTTGTTAAATTATTTGAATCCCAACTCTGGCTATGTACGTAAAAAATGGCTCCCCAGTAACAACATACATAATAGTGATTGTAGATCCAGTTTATTTATTTGAAATGTTTTCTCAGTGCCCATCAGTCTGTAGAGGAGAATGACTCTTTTTAGGTGGTGGAAATGCACATGTATGTACCTAGCCATAAGCATAAACATTATATTAAAATGGCACCCTCTGCCATTGTTTTTATGATTTCCTCTCCTTTGTTTGAACTGACTTCAAGGAGCTGTGGTGGCACAGTGGTTAGAATGAAGCATTGCAAGCTAACTCTGCCCACTGCCAGCAGTTCGATCCTGACTGGCTCAAGGTTGACTCAACTTTCCATCCTTCTGCGGTTGATAAAATGAAGACCTAGATTATTGGGGCAATATGCAAATAATGCTGACACTGTGAACTATTCAGAGAGTGCTGTAAAGCACTATGGAGCAGTTTATCAGTCTAAGTGTGATTGTTATTACTATTAAAGTGCTGTAAGGAAGGAAAGTTCTCACAATGCAAGAGGCATCCCTGCACTGCAGTTCTCCCAACTCCGAAATTTTAAAATAAAGTGCCGTTATTTTTTGCTGTCCATGTGTTGCTAATTCTCTGTACTGTGGTTCCATTACTCATAAAGACGCATACCACAGTGAGTCCATTTCTCATTGGTGCATTATATATTTATGCCTCGCCTGGTTAAACTTTATATTTTTGCACAGCAAAAGAGACATTGTTTCCTACAGAGTCTTTTAAAACTCTGATTATACCGACATATTTGGTCATTTATTACTTTAATTTCTGTGCACCTGACCTGTTTAGGGATTGAAAAGGGGCTTGTATTTGCCTGAACTAAGATGTCTTCCTGTTGTTAAAATGCACTTATAATTATATCCTATTTTTTTTAGTCCATGTGGAAGAGAGTTCTTTGATTCAATGCTGAAAGCAAAATTTTGGATTTTCACATGGCTCCCATCATCTGCAAGAGTAGACTAATTAGATCTGCAATGTTTTTTGTGTGGCAAAACTCACTAGGTCGGGGTGTGTGTGTGTGTCAAACTGGCGGCCCCTGGGCCAGATGTGTCACGCACAGGCCACACCCACCCCAGCTCCACAAATGGGGGAAATGTCATGAAATGTCATATGACGGCAATGTGATGCTGTGAATTTGTAAGTAAGTTTGTAAGTTGAATTTTATTTATAGGCCGCCCAATCCCAAAGAACTCCAGGCGGCTTACAAAAGGGAAAATAAAGAAAATAAAAATAAAATAAGACAAGTTAAAACGACACAAATACATTCATTTCAGTCGGGGCTGGACCTCAACAATGAGGTTAACAGCCCCAGGCCTGCTGGAAAAGCCAGGTCTTGACAGCTTTTCTGAAGACCATAAGAGTGGGTGAGGATTTGACGCCTGTGCACCAGGTTTTCTACCAAGTTTGCCTTAAATGTCTTTTAGTCAATTCACAACTTCGCATGATTTTTTTTTCAAAAATAGATATAATAGATTCAAAGCCTGCCTTCCGGTCATTAGGAATTAGGTCCTCACTCAGCCAGCCCCACATTTAATATAGTGAAGCCTGTGAAAAATCCATTGGCTTAAGCGCATCTATTTTTATCCTATAGACACCAAATCTAAAGCTTTCATTATTATGCCAAAGAGGTTGTTACTTTACCTGCTCTAAAAGAGATAATAACACTTTGAAGAGCATCCATTTTCTCTGATGACAGGAAAGAGATGATGCCTTGTATTATTTAAAATGACTCTCTTCGACTTTACATCTCTGTTGATTTAACAGCCAAACAAATCTTGCTGACCTTCAGCGGAAAGAGTTTCAGAGAGTTCTTCATCCCTCACTAAGTAGCGAAGCAACAAATCTAAGTGGGACGGGAATGTAATAGAACAAATTGCATTTGTTAAGGAAGAGGTTTCTACAATCCTGCTTGAACTTGGTTCAGTTCTTTAATATTTGAGGAGTGCCATTTATTACAGTCACATTTTCCCACTGAATCAGGAACAGACGTTGCATCTATATTTACAAGTTACATTTAAAATTGCCTTTCCTTTTTCATTTCCCATTGAAACGGGAGAGGCACGAAATGAAATGCAGCGGCAATTGTTTTTAATAAGGGGAAGCCTGGAAGCAATTTTATCAGGGTCTCAGTGCCTGGAGACTGCGGAGTTCTTCAGTCCGTGGAAACTGCGAAGATCAGCTTGACTTCAGAAGTTGTAGATGCTTCGTTACTGGAGGTTTTTAAGAAGAGGCTGGGGAGCTGCTTGTGTGAAAGGGTATAGGGCAGGGGTGCCAAACTGGATTCCTTCGAGGGCTGGATCAGCATTGGAGTTCTCATCTGCAGGTCGGTGTGTGTTTGTGTGTGTGTGTGTAGATGGGACGGATGCCTGCTGCAGAACTCTATTGGCCAAAACAGGGCACAGGGGGCACATGAGGGCCCCCATGCCCCATTTTCAGCTGAATGACCTCCTGCAGTGCTCTGCTGGCCGAAATGGGGTGTGGGAGAAGCCCACACACCCTGTTTTGGCTGGCAGAGGCACCCTGGCCCAGTCCTTTGCTACTTCTAGGCTGGCCCTGTGGGGGCAGATAGATTTAAGAACCCCACAGGCCAGACCCCTGGTATAAGGTCCCCTGCTTCAGCAACAAGTTGGACTAGAAGACCTCCAAGGTCCCCTCCAGCTCTATTCTGACTGGAGATCTGGATAGGAAGGTGTTGACTTAAACTCAAGCTTGACAGTGCAGAGTGGCTATGGGTTTACAGGTCTTCCAGCGTCAGGAATTTTTCATCTTTCCTTCTGGGTGAGGTTGTTCTTCCCCAGACAGAATTGATACCAGTCTGGTGGCCTTTAGCCTCATTTGTACTCTTACCTGGAGTAGAATTCCTTTCTCACAATCATTCATGCCTCAGTCACTTCATGTTTGGGCTATCGTAATAAGTTGATGTGGACTGCCCGTGAAAAGTGGTTAGAATGAAAATGGCTGTGTGGGCAGTTATGAGCCTATCTTCAAATGATCCTATGAGCCCACTACTGGTTACCAGTAAGCGTCAGGATTTATTTCTTTATTAGCAATGGCACTGGGACATATATAGTAGCAATAGCAGTTAGACTTATATACCACTTCATAGGGCTTCCAGCCCTCTCTAAGTGGTTTACAGAGTCAGCATATTGCCCCCAACAATCCGGGTCCTCATTTCACCCACCTCGGAAGGATGAAAGGCTGAGTCAACCTTGAGCCAGTGAGATTAGAATCGCTGAACTGCAGATAACAGTCAGCTGAAGTGGCCTGCAGTACTGCACCCTAACCACTGCGCCACCTCGGCTCTTCATAAAGCACTATATACCCCTTCATAGTGCTTTACAGCCCTCTTTAAGAAGTTTACAGAGTCAGCATTTTGCCTCCAAAAATTTGGGTCCTCATCAGGGGTGGGTTTCTGCCAGTTTTACTACTGGTTCGCAACCCGCACGTGTGCTGTTCAATGTAAATAGTTCTTCGCCTATGTGCAGAACAATGTACAGTGAACTGCGCATCCACAGTCACTAAAAACCAAAATGGCGGTGGCCCAGCAGTGACGTGGGAACCGGTTCAGGGTGTGGCAGGCATAGGTCACTGCTGGTTCTGTTCAACCAGGTCAAATTGGGCGCAACCCACCTCTGGTCCTCATTTTACCCACCTTGGAAGGATGGAAGACTGAGTCAATCTTGAGCCATTCACTCAGAATCAAACTCTTGGAGTGAGCAATGAGCCAGCCTGCAATACTGCATTCTAACCTCTGTACTTCCATGGTTTATTAGATTGTTATCTCACCTGTATTATTTTTTTATAAATAACATAAGATGGTGAACATGCATAATATTCCTTCCTCCTCCTATTTTCCCTACAATAACAACCCTGTGAGGTAGATTGGACTGAGAGAGAGTGATTGGCCCAAAATCACCCAGCCAGCTTTCATGTCTAATGTGGGACTACAACTCGCCGTCTCCTGGTTCCTAAGCCAGCACCTTGACCACTAGACCAAACTGGCTGCAATTCAAGATCCTGCTCATCACTTAGAAAACCCTCCAAGGTTTAGGATTCCGTTGCCTGAAGGATGAGGATTCTCCTTTTTATTTTCTGCATTACCGTGCAAGATCCAGCAGAGTGGACACATGGTACAGGTCCCAAATTTGAAACCATGTCCTCTAATGGCTTCAGAAGCTGTGGGTGCTCCATCACTGGAGGCTTTCAAAAAGGGACAGGACCTCCATCTTTCTGAAATGGTATAGGGTTTCCTACTCGAGCAAGGGGTTGGACTAGGTGACCTCCAAAGTCCCTTCCAACTCTGTTATTCTATGTTCTAATGGGTCCCAGGAAGCATGCATTCTTTATCATGGTTGCCGTCAGATTCAGATTCAGATTCAGATTAGTTTATTTGTATGCTGCCCTTCTCCGGGAGGGACTCAGGGCGGCAAACAACTCAAAGGGGGGAAAAGGGGACATAAACACAATACACGTAATTAAAAATACACCAAAATCACACAGGCATACAAGTCGAGAGGGGAGGGGAACTCATCAAGCCCAGAATACTCTGTCCTCTAGAATACTATGCCCCCAGAGTCATATTGCTCTGATCTGTTATGAAAGCCTAGAAGATCTGCCTCTTTCCTCAGACTGAGAGGAAGAATGACTATTTCTAGTTGCCTTGTATTAGCAGGCCCTGTTCTTTGGTGGCTTGTATTAGCTTTATCGGGATATGTCACCTTATGGGGTACTTTAAATTGATTGGGTTTCTTTTTGTAAGCTGCCCAGAGTCAATTGAATTGGGCCGTTCTATAAATTTGATACAACAAACTAACAAATATAGCCTTTCTAACCCAATGCTTTAGAGACCCAGTTTACAGAAGAAGTATTGTTTCTTTTGCAGTTCAGAAGAGTCTTCTGTGGCTCCTGAATTTATTCCAATCAACCAACTTCAAAATATTCAAAGCTCCCATAAATGTCTTCTGAAAGGACTATAAACTCTTATGAATTCTTAAATAGGATGTCGGTTTGCCAAGCAACACGTCTTCTGAAACTTGTGGTGCTTCTAATCTACTGCATTAGAGTCAAGAACTGAAAATAACAGCTTACATTTTTTTTTAAACTAATAGATTGCTATTCAGCCCCGGGGTATCATTTAGTCATTTTCAGTTTTATCCGAAGAAAAATAATCTGTTATGGATTTTAAAAAAATGATTAGCTTAAAATTAATTGCACTGATTATTAATAATACAATTTAAAATGTAGAACTCGTGTAGAGAATGGAAATGCCAAAGATCAGGGTCATGCAGTGTTTTAGGGGGAAAGTGCTTTTGAATTTGTGGGAGCACAAATATAGACACTCTTGGCAATTTTTGGAAGTAGCCGTATCTTTGGCTGGGATCATGCACTTGCCATGTTGTGTTGGGAAAAGATATGTCTGCTTTAAAGTGTTCAAGACCGGAGCTACATTGATACTTTTATGAAATCTATCCTGAAGCCCCAAAGTCTGTGAGAAAACTATCTCTTTAAGGCATATGCTGAATATGTATCTCTGAAAGCAAGGAGAAGAGAAAAGAAAGAATGGACTTGTAGTGAGTGGGCAAACCTATGCAAGCAGGAGATCACATTGGAAACCTGATGGACAGAGGGACAGAAGCTGTTTTGACTTCTCTTGATCTCCAAATGCTGGTCCTGAGGATAGTGCATAGGAACCTGTTCTGACCCCCTCCTCCATCCAGTAATGACTGCCGAGACAAGCTTAACTGGAATGTCCTTTAATAGCAAGAAACCAAAACCTCGGTGGCTGAAAGCCAAGCAGAACAAACAGATAAGGACCTTGGCAGCAACTCAAACAAACTCAGGCAGCAATAAACACAGATAAGGCTTGGCAGCAATCCAGCCTGCCAAGCTCACAGTAATGTCCTCTGACATTCAATCCTGCGTTGACTTCTGCAAAGAGGGCCGTGTGCACAAGTAGCCTTTTTATAGTCTGGAGAGGAGCCTAATGACCACCAGCTGAGTACAATCACCTCCTGTAATTGCGTAATTGTTCCTGACACCTAGTAGCTCTTCGATGGCGTGCATCCAGGAACAACTCACTACTGGCCTCCGGTTCACTCTCCCTTGTCTCCTCCCCATTGGTCCAAGGCTCAGGCGCCTCCTGGTGGTCAACCAGCCTCTCTGCACCCTGCTCGGAGTTGGAACCCTGTCCAGGGTCCTCCACATCCTCCAGAGCTGACTCATAGGTCCCTTCGCTGTCAGAGTCTGGTGGCAGCTCCAACGGCTCCTGCTGGGCCACAACAGGAACCAAAGAGAAAAAGACATCCAGAGGTGGGTTCCTACCAATCAGCAGTGACTCAGGCCTGCCCCACCCTCAAACTGGTTCTCTCGGCGGCACCGTAGGCACTGTCATCTTGTTTTTGCCTTCTGCGCATGCGCATAGCAATGTTTGTTGCACTGTGCGCTCGGGCGCAAGGCATGTCTCTGAGCGAACCAGCAGTAGCGGCAGCTGGAACCCATCCCTGAAGACAACTCAATAGGTGATGGGCTGTGGAGTTTAGAGTCTGCGAAGTCCTTGATGCTCTCTGAGCTTGGGTGTTTCCTTGCAGACCTTTCATTACCAAACTCGGCACCATCATCAGTGTTGGCATTCTCTTTTATCAGGTCTTCAGAGAATCACCTGACTGTATTGTCCACTGCATAGGGAGAAATATCTGAGCCACAGTGGTGCAGTGGTTAGAGTGCAGTACTGCAGGCTACTTCTGCTGACTGCCAGCTGCCTGCAATTTGGCAGTTCAAATCTCACCAGGCTCAAGGCTGACTCAGCCTTCCATCCTTCCAAGGTGGGTAAAATGAGGACTCAGATTGTTGGGGGAAAGAGGCTGACTCTGTAAACCGCTTAGAGAGGGCTGTAAAGAGGTATATAAGTTTATCGCTATTGCTAATAGCATTTGCAGCAGCCTAAGCAGCTAAGGATGATTTGAGGCTGCCCTCAGGTATACATGGGTGATGAGATGAGATGTCATGATACAAAAAATAAAACAACCCCGTTGTTTCAGTGTGATTGTGCTCCAATGGGATGCATTTGAGGAAAGTCCCAATGCTCTGGAGGGGGACCTGTTTTATTCAACCAAGGAGCTAAACCTTAACAAAATAAAACATAAGCATGAAAAAACGGTTCACACTAAGGCATTGTAAAAATTTAGCGTACAGGTTTTCATCAGAATTATGGTTAAACCTACACAAGTTAGGGCTATATTTTTTCTTCTATTTCCTCTATTGAAATAGAAGGAAAATTTTTAAAAAGAAGGACTTGAAATGATGATAGTTTAGCAGGCTGTTTCTTCATCGAGTGCAGGCACGAGGCTTGGTGATAGAAGGGGAGAACTGGGATGCTAGATCAGGGGTATCGAACTCAAATTCATTGAGGGCCGCATCAGGGTTGTGTTTGACCTTGGAGACAAGGCTGGGCGTGGCCACCTTGACATCACTCATGTTGGGAGTACCTATGGTAGCCCAAGAGCTCTGCCAGCAAAAACAGGCTACCGAGCTCTGTTTTCGGCTGCGATGGCCTCATGAAACCCTTTGCCAGTGAAAACAGCTTGGGAGAGCCACATGCGACTGTCCTGAGCTCTGTTTTTGCTGGTAGAGGCACCGCAGGCAGGTCCTTTGCTGTTTCCAGGGAGGCTCCGTGGGCCAGATCTAAGCACCCCGGATTCGATCCCCGGGCTTGAGTTTGACACCCCTGTGCTAGATAATAGAGGAGAATTGGAACAGAGCCGCAACAGAGCAATGAAGCATCTCATTGGACGAAAAGGGTTTTTTTCTACCTCATACACTTTCCAGTCCAGCTCCTGAGAGCTTATAAAATGTATTCATCTTAAAAGATGCTGTCACACTCTTTCTGATTATCATTTCATCTGGCGTTCTCAAGGGATGCTGGGATTTTCCTGATTGTGTGCTTGAAATTTCTCTTCGCTGGAAAATTTCTCAAAAGTCCTTTGTGGACTCGAGTTTCATTTCTCTTCACAACAGAGGCCATTCCTTTCTGGCGGTGGCCAAAGGATACCTTGATTGTGTTTGGAATAGATCTTTCCTGGCAGAATTCTTCTCGATGAAGCTCATCTTAGCTTCGCTTATGATTAATAGGCCTTCTCCCGTTTGACTGATATGACTAATGTCTGCTTAGTAGCAGAATCGAAGTTCAGTTCTTCCTTTCTCAATATGCCTGAGTTTCTGTATACTTTTTTGGGGGGAAGAACTGTTTCCTTCCCACTCCCCCTGAATCTGAGATTCTCGATATAAGCATGCGGTTTAGTCTAGTGGTGAAGGCACCAGGCTAGGAAGCAGGAAACTGTGATTTCTAGTACCACGTTAGCCATGGAAGTCAGCTGGGTGAACCTGGGCCTGTTAACCCTCTCTCAGCCCAACCCACCACACAGGCTTCTTGTTGTGGGAAAAATAATAGAAAGGTGTGCTGAATATGTTTGCCACCATGAGTTATTTGGAAAAATAATAGCAGAGTGATATAAATAAAAAATAAAATTGGGGATTTCTGACTTTTGCTTTTCAAAAGACAACAATTGGCATTCAAGCCCACTAGCTCAATATCAATAGGATTAGAAATAATTTGGTTCTGGCTATTTTCCTAAAAAAGGAGATAACTTGAGCAATATCCCTTCACAAGAGAGCCATTAAATTTTGCAATACAAATCATATATCCATCCTTTAGAGCATAAAAATGCAAAACATAGGAAAACTACAGTTCACTTCTTCTTTTTTTAATGGTCAGACCCAATTTTCATTTACTAAATATATCAAATCATTGTGTCTGTGACATAGGAATGTTTTCTTACAGTTTGAATGGGCAAGGCATGCAGTTCATTTATACTTTTAATATATGCTGTGCCCCATTCTTTATATTCTTGAGGATATTTATACAAAGGAAATTGAAGGAAATGTACGACCATCTCTTCTGAGAATGGTTCGATGAATGATGCAATGCAGAGAGGAAAGTTGAGAAAAAATGTACAGTTAAGCTCTTTTGATTCACTGTTTAAAGGTGGGTGACTATTACAACTTTATGACTTGTATACTTCAACTCCCAGAATTCCTGAGCCAGTCTTGGCTGGGTCAGGAATTCTGGGAGTTGAAGTCAACAGGTCATAAAGATTCTGTAGTTTCCCGTCCTTGTTATACAGTCAAATCAGCTTCTTAACTTCATCATCTGCTTCACACACACCCCATCCAATGTATGAAAGAACGGAGAGTTAGGCATTAAAGTCAGATGCGACCAATACAATTCTAATTACATGGATGGCGAGCTTTTGAATAGATTATAAATAATTGCCGAATAGTCTACACCTGATTTCTGCTGCTGCAGCTACTGAGGCAACAGCCATGATGGAAGGTGTCTGTCTGGGGTGGGTTGCTGCCAGAATTAGTGCCACTGCAGCGCGCAACACTTTTTGCTCTGCGCGTGTGTGCATTTGCACCTGAAAAGGTCTGTGCATGAGCACAGCATTAGAAAAGGGTAAAAAAATACATCTTGGCAACGAAGATTGCTCTGCGCATGCACAGAACTGAAAATCAAGATGGCACAGCTGAGGATAGAACCAGTTTGGGAGTGTGGCAGGCCGAGTTACTACCTACTTGGTCGAACTGGTCCGAACCGGTAGAAACCCACCTCTGGCGTCGGTTATACCTAATTCTCAGTTATTTGCATTCACCAATATCAGGTTCCATTAACAACTTGTCCTATGGGATAATCTAAGTTTCTTCAGTCTTTCGGAAGCCTGACAGGCTAAGGACCACCTGAATATCGAAGGAGAAGCTGCTCTTCCGTGTGGCAAGTTCTGCAACTGAGAAGGAATGTAACTGAAAAATAATCATTATTATTATTAACATAGAGGTGGGTAGAAGCTGTAAAGTGTTGTGGACAGCCTAAACTGAACTGATTATTCCCTCTAGATCCAAGTTTGTCTGAAGATTATCAGCAGGAAGAGATTAGCAGGTCAATACGTTGGTTTGGTTTTAGAAAACATTCGGTTTGATGTACTTACAGTCTAAAATGTGCAAGTATTGCTAGTCCTTTTTCAGACAAAAATGAACCCAATGTATATCCTTATGTCAAAGGCAGCATGTTCCCCCTGATTTTATATTTCATGTGGTAAGGAAGGGAGTAGGGATTTATAGATCAATAAAAATTCAGTTTGTTTTAACTGTTTTAACTTGTAATAGACCAGTGTTCTATTTCTGCCATTTTATTGTTTTCTATCTAGTTGTTTAGAATTTTCAACAATATGATGGACAGCTATAAACAATTCTTTGCAATGTATTCACTACTTTAATGTTAAGCAATGCATCATAAGCTTTCCTACAATGATTCCCTCGGTGATATTTATTCATTTATTGATCAGATTTATGTAGCTCACTTAAACATACTCTGGGCTGCATAATCAGATTCCTTCTCTAAAATAACCCCAACACTGCAAATTAAAAATATACAGGGTCAACAAAAACTCTAACTATACCAAATCAACAACCACATCAACAAAATCCAAAAAGCAACATATCCACAACTGCCAGGGCTCACCAATCATATATACTCTTACAGATCAGATTTGGGGTGGGGGAACCATATTGTAAAATATTTCCTAAAGACTAATACCTCTCAGGCACATTTCCTCAATAAACATTTTCAAAGGTAAATGTTTGTTGGTAAATTCTTTCATATAATTAGCAATTTCCAAGCAGATGTGGGGGGGGGGAGGGGAGAAAGAAAGATTCTAGGAGGTTCAATTCAATGCTGTCATCCACACAGAATCTATTTTGGATCAGGCATGAATCCCCCCCCCTATAGATATCCCTTGATAGTGATGGTAAGCTTTTTCACCAGGGTTGCTATGACAGCAATCATGGAATCAAGGCAAAAGAGAGACAGTCTCGATAAGTGATAACTCCTAGTCTTGATATATTGAATTCAGATTGATGGGGAAAAAAGAGACAAGAGTTTGATCTAGGCACCAGGCCTAGAAAGCAGGAGATTTTGAGTTTCAAGTTCTGCCATGAGTGACTTTGGGCCACGCCTCCCTCTCTCCCTCCCTCCCTCTCTCCCCCCAACCCATTTCACAGGGTTGTTAATGTGGGGGGGGGAATTGGAAGTGGGAGATCCATTGCAGTGGTGGGATTCAAATATTTTTACTACCGATTCCGTGGGTGTGGCTTGGTGGGCATGGCAGGGGAAGGATGCTGTAAAATCCCCATTCCCTCCTGATTAGTTGGGAAAAGAATAGATTGGGGGGGGGCAGTCAGAGGTGGTATTTACTGGTTCTCTGAACGAATTTTCAGAACTGGTCAGAATTTGCTGAATACTACCTCTGGTCTATTGCAGAGTTGAAGTCTTTCGAAATATCCTATTGCAGAGTTGAAGTCTTTCGAAATATCCAGCCCCACGGAAACTGTGACTGTTGTGGATTTTAAAGTATTGTTTTGTTTATTTATCCCCTCCCTTGTTTATTGTAAACCGCCCGGAGTCCTTCGGGAGTGGGCGGCATACAAGACCAATAAAACTAAACTAAAACTAAACTAAGTCCACAAGTCTTAAAGTTGCCAAGTTTGGGAACCACTGGTCTATTGGATATGGTCACTGCCTTGAATGACTTATAAAAATAATGAAGATGGGATACAAAAAATAAAAATAAAAACCTTAGTCACAGTTTCATTAGATTCAAGTTCTCTAGAGAGTTGGTAGGGCACAGCCAGGATTCACTTCATGTTTCAGCCCGATTCTGTTGAATCGAGAGAACGTCTTCATATCCAGTCATCCATTTCTTCTTGATTGTGAGTTCTTGCTTCTCTCAGGAAGTGGCAAATGCTTCCTAAGATGTCACATGTCAACAATTTTCAGCAGAACATAAAGTCAGCTTGCCAGAGTCTATACCAGTGTTTCTCAACCTTGGCGACTTTAAGCCCTGTGGATTTCAACTCCCAGAATCCTCCAGCCAGCTAGTCGCCAAGGTTGAGAAACACCGATTTATGGGAAGATGGCAATAGCTATGCTGGCTGGGGGATTCTGGGAGTTGAAATCCACAGGGCTTAAAGTCGCCAAGGTTGAGAAACACTGGTCTATACTGTATTATTATTAAAACCAATACTGGTTTTTCTGTGCTTCTCCACTGAATATTTAGATAGATTCCAAAGAACCAGCTGAATAGAAAGTTTGACAGTGTCAAAGATACACCAGCAAGTGAGTTTTCAAGGTACCTTCCTTTACTACCTGCATAGAAATGCAATTTTTTTCAAGACTCAGAATAATCCATTGATCAGTAGATGGCAAACTTGCTGCATATAACTTTCCTTTCTTATTTATCCACTGAACATTTTCAGTACAAGCATTATTATTCTGTATTATAATTTAAGATACCTTTAAATTCATTGCATTTAGTTTATCATGGCAATGATTTGTATATATATATATGTATGTATGTATGTATGTATGTATGTATATATATATGTGTGTGTGTGTGTGTGTGTGTGTTTTGTTTTTTTTATTTGTGCTGATAAATAAATAAAGGGAGACTAGTATAGTATGGGAGGAAGCCCATAATTGGGGCTTACCAGGGGTTGTAATAATCTAATAGATACCTTTCACCCTGGCTTCGCTGATAACGGATAAGAGCCTGTGGCCTAATGGCTAAGATCTCTGCCTAGTATGCCTAGTATGCAATATAGCCCAGGTTCAAATCCCAGTAAGGGTATGGCTAGCTGATGAGAGCTAAATAGCTTGAAATAGATCTATACTAGTCTCCCTTTATTTATTTATCAGCACAAATTAAAAAAAACACAAATATAACAAAGGCAACAGTAAAAATATTGGGTTTCTGTCGTGATGGACTCTTGTGACGAGCCGAATGACAGATGATGGAAGCAGTTAGCTTCCTCCCATAATTACCTGCTTTGTTTCTGGAGGTTTGTTTTTATTGTAAATATACTTGTTTTATTAGTGCAATCTCCTCTGTAACAGTTTGCAGACCCACTCGGCTTCTGCACTTTGTTCCATAATTACTAATAGCGTTGCAAAAGAAATATGAAGCTAATCCTTAGGATCCTCTAAAAATTTGGATTTATAATGGATCTTCAATTATTTTTTTTGACACGATTTGCATGTAGCCCATTAGAAGAACATTTATGGCTGTAAATTCAGCTGAGAAAGGGATAACACGTAGGTAGAAGTTAGTAAGTACAAGCCAGGTTCTGTTTATGGAAACAGAATTCATGTTTTTAAAAATAATGAGTGATCATTAAAAAGGGAAGGTGAATTACTTTACAAATGAGCTAACATTAATCATTCTTGAGGAGAAAAATAAGGATAAATATATTATCCTTAGTCTACATTTAAAAAAAAATGATTTTGTGCATCTTATTACTAGAAAATAAACAAGATGTGTTACCAGGTTAAAAAAAATCTCCACACTTTCCCTTGCCTTTAAATGCATTAAATAGACTTAAAACGCTTGTCATGAAGGGTACTTGCCTTCATAAACAATTACCTCTGTAATTACGAAGTATATTATCTTTCTAATACAGTTCTCTGGAATCAATAGGGAGGTCATAAGAAACAATATTTTATATGCAGAAGAAAGAGTGGTGGGTGGGGTGGGGGAATAAGGCAGAGGGATTCCATGCAAAATGTAAAGTGTTTTATTTATTTATTACTTTTTTACGTAAGAGCCAAGGTGGCACAGTGGTTAGAGTGCAGTACTGCAGGCCACTTCAGCTAACTGTTAGCTACCGTTCGGCGGTTCAAATCTCACCGGCTCAAGGTTGACTCAGCCTTCCATCCTTCCGAGGTGGGTGAAATGAGGACCCAGACTGTGGGGGCGATATGCTGACTCTGTAAACTGCTTAGAGAGGGCTGAAAGCCCTATGAAGCGGTATATAAGTCTAACTACTATTGCTATTGCTATTTACACTGCCCAACTGCAAGTGATTCTGCCTGGTTCACAGATAAAAAGACAGAGAACAGGCACAAATTGGAAGAAAACACAGGAGAAGAGCTGGGTCTTCAAGGCTTTCCAAAATACCAGCAGAGGAAGGAAGGGCTCTCTGGAGCACTTGTGGTTAGCCTCATTCCAGAGGGCAGGTGCTGCTTTTGAGAGGGTCTTCGGGGGTCTAAATTGAGGCTTGGTCTAAATGAATCCCCTCAGAATGAGGGGAACTGAGTCATTTAATCTCCTTTTTTTAAATCGATGTGTTGATATGAACAATTGGACAGGCTCTTACACGGGTAACTAATAACCCCATGGAGCATCACCACCCAATTTGATAGCCCTAATTGTTACAAAGGCAGAAGCACAATATTAGAAAGAAAGCAGAAGACCTGTTGATCTTTTGCATGCTTCATGGCATTGTCATGGCATATTTATGCCATTTGCATCTGGTATCTGCAAAGCCATCCCGAGACAGTATAATGGGTCACACTGTGCAGACAAGCATCCCTTTTCCACCAGTGGTGGGATTCAAATAATTTAACAATCAGTTCTCTGCCCTAATGACCAGCTGGGTAGGCGGGGCTTGGTGGTCATGTGACTGGGTGGGTGTATCCAACTCAACGTCACTCACATCAATGGGCGCTTCTCCTTAACTGTTACAATGGTAATAAGGGTGAACCGGAGAGGCAGTTTCTGTAAGCAGGGCAATAAAGATTAGGCTAGAAACAACACCAGAATGTTTTCCTCCTGCCTTCCTTACAGGATTAGCGGAAAAGTGGGGAAAAAAACAAAAGGAGATTTCTTCCAACAACCGGTTCTCCGAACTGCTTAGAAAGTTAACAACCGGTTCTCCCGAATAGGTGCGAACTGGCTGAATCCCACCACTGTTTTTCACCAATGTTGCAACATGATTTCTAGAAGGATGGGATTGCTCATTGTTGCAAGTGTAATACATTTTACATGTTTTGGCATCACATGAATGTGGCTTAGTCTCCAGTAGAGTTATAATGAGGTGGGGAAGCTCTTGTGATCATGATATATACTTTTAAGTAGATCTACCTGTAGGACTTACGTTCCTGAAAGAACTACTTTAAAGTTTTCGTTTCTGTCCTTATTTTGATGTAGTATTTTCTAGACTGTTCACTAATTCACTAAGGAGGACTTTCTCACTCTTGGGAATAATTCCCACTGCATGGCCATAGCTGTGAGGAGCCATACATACATATTTATTATGTTTTAAAAGACAACATACTGTCATCTACCAGGTTTTAGCTTGATCTGAGGAACAAATTCTTTCCCCTGATTATTCATTCATTTGAACTTTAAAGCTTTAACCCTTTGCACGTGGAGTTAGGCCTGAGGAATCGTCCTTTTGTGGGTATAGAATTAATCTACTCAAATCCACTCCACATTCTCCACAAAGTGTCCTAAGTGCTTAAGAATTTTCTGTTTTATTGAGGGATGTGCTCTTTTTATTTTGCAGCTTGATACTGGGGCCATGGGTTTAGGGAAACTGGTTTGGACCAGGTCAGATGATTAGGGCATCTGGCCCGCTTTGACAAAAAGAACACTTGCTTGTCAAGCACAGTGACATTGGATTCGAATTTGGAACTTTATGAGCACAGGGCATGAATTTTTGCCATTTTTTATTTACTTTTTTATTATTTTTATTTTATTTTGAATTAGTTTCATCCTTCAAAAATGGTAGAATTTATAACACCATCTCTTAAAGTTTGGGAAGGCATGGACATAGCTGTCTTGGAAGGGTCTCTGAAGAGATCTAAGGCAGTGGTGGGTTTCTATTATTTTTACTACCGGTTCGCTCATGGACACATGTGTGCTTGCGACACTTCTGCGAAAGTGTCCAGGTAGGTGGGTGGAGCCTCCTGCTGCCAATACTACCAGTTCACAATACTACCCAGGTATTGGACCTGGGTACTTGAGAGACCGCCTGCTGCCAATTACCTCCAACAGACCGATTAGATCCCACAGATTAGGCCTCCTCCGAATTCCATCCACTGGCCAATGCCGACTGGCGACCACCCGGAGGAGGGCCTTCTCTGTGGCTGCTCCGGCCCTCTGGAACGAGCTCCCCGTGGAGATTCAGCCCCTCACCACCCTCCAGGCTTTCCGCAAAGCCCTCAAAACCTGGCCGTTCTGACAGGCCTGGGGCTGATGAGTTCCTGTCCCCGCTCGAATGGTGTGGCTGTTGAATTGTTTTTAAATTGTGGTATTGTTTGTCCATGTCTTCCCCCCCCCCTATTTGTATCCCCTATCTCCCCCCCCCCCCTGACTTGGGTTGTGAGCCGCCCTGAGTCCCTTCTGGGAAAAGGGTGGCATAGAAATATAATAAATTCAATTCAATTCAATTCAATTCACCCGATCCAAGCCGAACCAGCAGCAACCCACCCCTGATCTAAGGGATGTGTAAGGCAAGAGCTAACCATTCCATACTGGTGTCTACTTATTTATTTTTATGTATTTATCATATTTAAAGACTGCCCATCTCCTTCACAGGGGTATCTGGCATATTGTCTCAGCCACACAAAACTGAGTGGATTTTTTTTTTCATTTGAAACTCCAGTAAATACTGATCTTCTAAGGAGAAATTTCCTGATAATTAGAACAATTAATCAGTGGAACAACTTGCCTCCAGAAGTTGTGAATGCTCCAACACTAGAAGTTTTTAAGAAGATGTTGGATAGCCATTTGTCTGAAGTTGTGTAGGGTTTCCTGCCTAAGCAGGGGGTTGGACTAGAAGACCTCCAAGGTCCCTTCCAACTCTTGCTATTCTATATTCCTTATTGAAATCACATCTGGGATACAAACCAGAGAGAATCAAAACATAAACCCCAAAGCTAAAAACATAGGCATCATTCTTAGATTTTGAAATCATCTTTTTTGGGGAGGAAATAATCTGACTTTAACAAACAAAAACTCTCAGGATTGCATGGGGTTGGATATCTTATCGACAAGATGGGAAAGCACGCTTTATCTGCGTCTTCGTTGACAAAATTAATCAGTCTCTTTCTTACCCGTACCTAAATTGGACAGATTGCTAGGAGACGGCCCCATTTGCATTCATTTTGCATAAGCCCTCATTGTTTAGAGGGTTATACATAACAGTGACATAAAGGCCCATGAGAAAATAATTGAAAAGGTCACAAGCCTATTTTTCTCTTTCTATGACTACTTTCCATTAGGCAATTTTCCTGTGGCAGGTTGATTGTGCAGCTGTGTGACAGCGGCTGCAGCACAATGAACTGACAGCTCGGCTTTCTGTCAAGGAAAACGCTGTCTACCCATCTCTCTGTTTCGAAGTTATCAGTTTGGAACTCACCAGAAATAATCCTCAAAATACTTTTTTAAACGATGAGGGGAGGAATAGAGAACCACCAGCCCGTTTCAAATCCTGCTAATTCTAAGATTTCCCCCCCCCCTGTTTTCCCCCCCTTAAATGTAAAGCAGTGGTGTCCAACTTTGGTGACTTTAAAATTTGAGGACTTCAACTCCCAGAATTCCCTAGCCAGCCAGGATTCTGAGAGTTGAAGTCCACAAGTCTTCAAATTGCCAAGGTTGGACATCCCTGATGTAAAGAGAGATGAAATACTTATCATGGAACATGGTTAAGTGACAGCTTCAAAACTGAGAACTAATTCCTGAAGATTATGATTAATTCTCCATTAGCCTTTCCAAACCTTGACTCATATTTGATATGCCATCTATAGGTAACATTAATCCTAAATTGTTGGTTTTCAAGACTTCTGGCACACCATATCGCCACACCTCAAATGTTCCTTCCAGAATCAAGACAACTGAAGTGTACAACCCCTGAGTTGACAAACAAGAAGTTAACATCACATCCTCCTGATGTTGGAGAGAACAAGCTGGTTTCAAAACCCTTCCTATCAAGGGCTGAGAGAAAATGAGAGTTGACTTCTGTGCCTAAGGAAGAGCTAGAACAGTGAGACACTTAAATAGCAATAGACTTATATACCGCTTCATAGGCCTTCCAGGCCTCTCTAAGCGGTTTACAGAGAGTCAGCATATTGCCCCCAACAATCTGGGTCCTCATTTTACCCACCTCGGAAGGATGGAAGGCTGAGTCAACCCTGAGCCGGTGAGATTTGAACCGCTGACCTGCTGATCTAGCAGTAGCCTGCAGTGCTGCATTTAACCACTGCGCCACCTTGGCTCTTCACAACTTGTGAAGTGTGAATTCACAACTCACACTGCTAATAATGTGATTTGCTTGGGTTATTGAGTTGTATGAATGTAGGAACTGTTTATAAAGCCTAGTTTATAGCTTCCTGCGTTGTGGCATACCAACAATTATACTTAGTCATCTATAAACCAGATGAGTGACATTTTCTCCTTGGTACATTCATTTTCAACAGAATCTTCAACATGTTGGAGGAGCATTTCTCACCTAAGTAGAAGAGTGTTTCATTTCACTTTACAATCTCATTATTTCCAACATGTAGGTTGATTGTACGAAGCTGGGTACAGATTGATCTAAAATGTCACAGTATCCCTATCACTGAAGAGTGGAAGGCTGCAACTTCACGTCTAAGATCAAATGATCCTGCTGTGAAGATTTTTGCCACTTAGAAAGACATGAAGAATACACAGTGATTGATTATCATCTGAATTTAGCCAGCTCCAAATGGATGGTTCAGCTCCGATATTCACATTTTACTGCTTTAAGTAATGTGTGCATCATACCTGGTTGGGCTTTTTCTGTTGTTTTTTTTGCTACCATAAATCAAAAGCATATATAAATGTTGAATGTTGAATGTTGATTTTATTTATATGCCGCCCTTTTCCCCCGAAGGGGACTCAGGGCGGCTCACAACTCAAACCAGGGAAGGGGGGATACAGACAAATTAAAAACGACACAAAACAATACATGGTTTAAAACACACAGCAGTCATACCATTCGAGACGGGGGCAACGGCTCTTTAGCCCCAGGCCTGTCGGAACAGCCAGGTTTTGAGGGCTTTGTGGAAGGCCTGGAGGGTGGTGAGGGTTCGAATCTCCACGGGGAGTTCGTTCCAGAGGGTCGGAGCAGCCACAGAGAAGGCTCTCCTCCGGGTAGTCGCCAGTCGACACTGGCCGGCGGATGGAATTCAGAGGAGGCCTAGTGTGTGGGATCTAATCGGTCTAGTGGAGGTAATTGGCAAGATATTACGGCACAGAGTAAAAGGAAAACCAAGGGTATATTGTTTTATTTTCAAATTACAAGATAAACTGCAGAATTGCCTATCAATGAGAGTTGGCCACTCACTCCCCAGTTTGCCTTCCTGATGCCTGTATATGCATTGAAATGATGACACAGGAGATCAAATACTCCTATGCCTATTGCTAACAGCTCACACCCAACTTTGCAGCAATTCTGAAAACCATAATGCTGAAATATATGCCTTTTATATAACTGAGCCCTTCTCAAAAATTAAAATAAAGTCTAGAGGTAGAAGAATGGAACAAATATATACGTTCTCTGTTTTATCTTTTGGGTTGCACACCACAATGAAAGGGCCGGTGTCTGCTCACAAAAGCCTTCTGTTGAAGGAATTATTTTTTTCCCAATGAAAAAGGATGTCCCCTCTCTTGTCTTGCGATGGTACATATTTGCAACCTATTAAAAGGGAATCTACAGATGCAAATTGTATTCTCCCCAGTCGGCAGGACAACACGAATAAGGCAGTATCGGTTCAACACTCAATTAATGTCACCGTTTATAACCAATTGGAAATAGACAATGCTAATGAGATATTAAACTCTGAATCAACAGTAAATTGCCTAATTATAGCTGAAAATGAAACAGTCTGTCAAAACTAAAAAGTCAAAACCTGCAAATAAGTAGTAAATAGAAGACCATGGTTTTGAAATGGGGGGGGGGGAAAGGATGACAACTGAAGTATGAAGCTTTCTGGAAGGAAATGTTTTCTAACCAGACCGTGAAACATTAGTTCAAACTGCAGAGTAAGAGGCCAAGCTTTGTTTTAAGTGTTTTAACAAGACAACTAAAATCAAGCTGGAAATCCATGCTGTTTTTTTTTTAAAAAAAAAATCCCTTCCCAAATTCAGATTCCCATCACAAATATATTGGCTGGATGTATCACTGAGAAGGGTGAATATAGCAATAACAATAGCAGTTAGACTTATATACTGCTTCATAGGGCTTTCAGCTCTCTCTAAGCAGTTTACAGAGTCAGCATATCACCCCCACAGTCTGGGTCCTCATTTCACCCACCTCGGAAGGATGGAAGGCTGAGTCAACCTTGAGCCGGTGAGATTTGAACCGCTGAACTGCAACTAGCAGTCAGCTGAAGTGGCTGCAGTACTGCACTCTACCCACTGCACCACCTCGGCTCTTTTATGAATTAGGAAATAGGAAATGAATTATGAATTAGGAAAAGATGATTAGCTGGGGTCAACACGGCTGATTTGGCATCGTGTTAAGACAGCATTGTACCACAATGATTTGGCATTCACTCACCAATTAAGTACGTGAAGGATCAGGATTGCAATCCTGAGCTGTGTATCATGGAATAATGCAACAACGCTGCACTTTAGCACCAGCTTGAATAATTATATCCAGATAGTTGTGCATTTGAAAGCACGCAAATGCAAGTAGGTTAATACAGCAGCCCCCAATCTTTTGGGCACTAGGAACCGGTTCTGTGTAGAGAGGTGTTTCCACTGACAGGAGGGGGGGGTTGGTGTCATGTGTTGATTGTATCCCACAAATAGGGCTTCGCTTATTCACACGGTTTGGTTTCTGTCATGCCATGGACTGATGCTGGTCAATGGACCAGGAGTTGGGAACCCCTGGATTAACAGGTACCACTTTGGTAGGAAGCAAACAGGATTCTGTGCACTTCTGCATATAGCCATGCTGGCTACATGACCATGGAAATTGTCTTTGGACAATGCTGGCTGCAAGAAATGGAGATGAGGACCGTATGTTACAGTCGGACAAGACTGACAAGGAAACCTTTACCTTTTAATTGTGGGATTAATGAACAATGACAGCTTGGGTGTCAGCAGGCATGACCAGGAGAACTCTAGGATGGACAGAAGAGAGAAACATCACGGATGGCTTTCAGAAAGAGGCAACTGATATATCCATAGCTGCTGTCACCATTATTCCCACCTCAAAGGCGTGGGAGTGTTTATTTAGAAACGATGTATATCAAAAAACCAGGGGTGAAATTCAGCAGGTTCTGGAGAACCGGTAGCGGAAATTTTGAGTAGTTCGGAGAACTGGCAAATGCCACCTCTGGCTGGCATTTGGGGTGGGAATGGAGATTTTGCAATATCCTTCCCCTGTCATGCCCACCAAGCCACGCCCACCAGGCCACACCCACAGAACCAGTAGTAAAAAAAAAATTGAATTTCACCACTGCCCAAAATGGCTATTTAGGAAATTTGAATACAAAACAAGTGGGAGATTGTGGTGGGGCTTCAATAGCAAATACGTCATCATCATCTTCTTCTAACAACCCCATAATCCCGTGTGGGGTGGAATCTGGGCAAATGAATGGAGCTAGAAGAGTGTTTTAATGGCCAGATGCCCTTCCCTGTCGCCAGTGTGGAGTTTTGTTGAGCAGATATATTCTCAGTGTGCCCAGGGACATCTGCCTCTACCTAGGACCGAACTCACAGCCGGCTGATTGTGAGGCAAGAGTACCACCTCTAGGCCAACACACCATTCAGTGTGTGTGTGTGTGTGTGTGTGTGTGTGTGTGTGTGTGTGTGTGTACACACACACACCGTATATATTACAAAAGCTGGGTATTGAAGACAGCTGGCTAAAGATACTCTCATATATATTGTGTTGATTATAATGATCACGACACACAGTGCTGAATGTTTTGGGGAGGGCTGCATAGGTGGCTTTGCCTGCTTTTAAAAACAATTTGTCAAAATTTGACAGAAAATGGGTCTGCCTGCCTGCCTGCCTGTCTATTTGACGTACTCCTGGAGTTGTCTTCTGCATACTAATGCCTGCTGGCCGAGTATCCTGCTAGCAAAAGATGGGCTTGGTTTCCATTGTATGTTGCTATAAAACAAAGACCTGATCGTTGTCCTGTAACTTGTTGCCGGCTGTGCTGCAAGCAGAGAGAAATTGCTCTCCAGGATGTCCATTCATATTACCTGCCCCCTCAAGCGGTTTCTGCCAGAGTTGAAAAGGCCACAGGCTTAAGTGCCGCCAATGACATCTAGTGAAGGTTACGGTAATAACTCTCCATCTTCCAATTATGCCATTGATGACGCCGTGCTTATAGATCTCTTTAGAAAGACAGCTTTGCAGGAGCCCTGGAATAATAGCCACAAATACCCCAGTTGGAGTCCCATATTCATGAATGTGCCCAACTGATGGAATGTTGTTCTCTATAATCTGTTTCATGTTTCTAATTAAACCGAAATAGGGTTGTTGGTTTTTTTTAATCTTTGCCAATCAAAAACTCCCAGCCCATTGCTGCGGGGTTTCCTCCAATGAGAACATTACTTATGGTAGTGTTTCTCAACCTTGGTGACTTTAAGTCCTGTGGACTTCAACTCCCAGATTCCCCAGTTGACCTCGGAAGGCCAAGTCAACCTTGAGCCGGTCAAGATTGAACGCCTGGCAGTCGGTAGAGTCAGCTTGCAATGCTATATTCTAAGCCAGTGTTTCTCAACCTTGGAGACTTTAAGTCCTGTGGACTTCAACTCCCAGAATCCCCCAGCCAGCACAGCTGGGAGTTGAAGTCCACAGGACTTAAAGTCACCAAGGTTGAGAAACACTGATTTACGGGAAGATGGCAATAGTGTTGGTTAATTGAACTGAAGACATGGAGGCTGCTCTTGCAAATGTTCCCATCGCTGGGCTTTATGCAAAGCAAACAGTATCTACTGTGATGGTTCCAACTTGTAGATTTCTTTCTCCGGCCATTCCCTGTGAGGAAGCATTTCCTTTGGGAACCCAGACTAGTATTGCCCCTGGGGGGGGGGCTGCTTTGAAAGCTGCCTGAATTATTATTTCTGGTGTTAAAATAGGGGGGGGTCACATTTGTCAGCACCCGATGGTCTCGCTTAGGGGACACCTACTTGGCATCTGGTGGTTGAGCCTGCAACCCAAATCCTAAATTGCAACTCTCCCTCGGTTGCTGGGACACTGCAAGGCAAAGCAGAAATGGTGAGATTACTTCTAAAAATAATCTAAACTGGGATATGTCCGAGCAGCAAAAAAAGCAACCAATTGTAATCACATATTAGTTAAGTCATTCTTAACTAATTAAGAATTGGGCAACCATTTGTGTGAAATGGTATAGGGTTTCCTGCCTGAGCAGGGGGTTGGACTAGAAGACCTCTAGGGTCCCTTTCAGCCATTCTATTCTATTCTGTTTTTTCTCCTATTCTATTCTATTCTCTATTCTATTCTATTTTTCTCCTATTCTACTCCATGCTATTCTATTCTAATTTTCTTCTATTCTATTCTATACTATTCTATTTTTTCTTCTATTCTATTCTATTCTACTCTACTCTACTCTACTCTATTCTATTCTATTCTATTCTGTTTTTTCTCCTATTCTATTCTATTCTATTCTAATTTTCTATTCTATTCTATTCTATTTTTCTCCTATTCTATTCTATTTTTCTCCTATTCTATTCTATTCTATTCTATTCTATTCTATTCTATTCTATTCTTCTCCTATTCTATTCCATTCCATTCTATTCTAATTTTCTTCTATTCTATTCTATTTTCTTTTCTTTTCTATTCTATTCTATTCTATTCTATTCTATTCTATTCTATTCTAATTTTCTCCTATTCTATTCTATTCTATTCTATTTTTTCTTCTATTCTATTCTATTCCACTCCACTCCACTCCACTCCACTCCACTCTGTGGTTGGTTAGTCTATGGCTTAAGCCATAGTCGTGTGAACTTAGCCACTGTGATCAGTAAATCATTGTCTGTTTGTTTATTCATACCAACTTCCAGAACATCCAAGCCCAATCCACTCTAGGTGATTTACATAATAAAAAGCCTGAACAATAAACTAAGAAAGAAATACAGGTTCATCCTCGACTTACAACCGCATTGGGCCCAGCATTTCTGTTGCTCAGCAAGGTAGTTGTTAAATGGGTCATGCCCAGTTTTATGATCTTTCTCACCATGATGGTTCAGCAAGTCACTGCAGTTTTTTTTTTTTTATTACTTATTTTGCTTTTCTTTTTTTCTTTTTTCATTGTAAGCCGCCCGGAGTCCTCCCGGATTGGGCGGCCTATAAATTTAATAAATGAAATGAAATGAAATGAATGTTAAAAGAACCTGGCTTTCCCCACTGACCTTGTTTGTGGGACGCAGGCTAGAAAGATCACACATGGGGATCACACGATCCCAAGAGGCTGCAACCATCATAAACCCATTCTTGTTGCCAAGGGTTTGAATCTTGATCAATCTTGACAGTGGGGATGCTGTGACAGGCATGAGTGCAACGCCCCGTTGTAAGTCATCTTTTTCAAGCCTAGTGTAAACCCTGAAGTAAGTCGAGGGCAACTACCTTTATGTGTCCAGAAAAAAAGCATACAAATAGAACAAAGTCTTATCTCCCCCCTCCCCCACTCTGCATTTTGCAGATGTTTTTCAGTGCTTTTGGAAACATCATCAGGGGATAAGCAATGTAGTGTAGATCTCTGAGGAATTATTGCTCCAAACGACAGGTTCCTCAACAGAAAAGGCCTCAAAAGGATGACATTGATTGATTGGGAGAACCGTAATGCATGAGGATGGGTGACACCAAATGAAGAAGAAAGGCAGTCCCATAATTGATCTGGCTCCATGGCACATACGGCTTCATAGTGGTAGCCCAGACATTGAATTGCACCTCCTGACAACTATGCAGAGCGTGGGACACACTGGTGTTCCATGAGCATCCTGAGATATATCCATTACTGCCTGTGCCACTACATTCTGGACCAGCCGATCTTCTGAGTGGTTTTCAACAGCAGTCCTGGGCACAGCACGGTTCGATAGTCCATGCATGAAGCAACTAGGACATGGGTGGCCATCTCAAGAGCTTCCCAATCCAGAAATGGGCATATCTGGTGGATGAGATTGATCAGGTAAAAGCCCCTTTGGCCACAAGTGCTACAGCTCTTTGATATCCCCCATATAGCACCCCACTCTTGAAGTATTACCCCTTCCAAGACTGGATCTGGAAGTTCTCCAGGACTAGGGGCCATGGAAGTGATCAAATATCCACTTGGTCTGTCAGGATTGAGCCTAAGTCCCTTCCAGACCCACAGAGCTACCAGACACGAGAAGACAATAACAGCAACACTTGGATAGCAATAACACTTAGCAATAGCACTTATACCACTTTATAGTGCTTTAGAACCCTCTCTAAGCAGTTTTACAGAGTCAGCCTATTGCCCCCAACAATCTGGGCCCCCATTTTACTTACCTCGAAAGGAGGGAAGGCTGAGTCAACCTTGAGCCTGGTTGGATTTGAACTGCCAAATTGGAGGCAGCTGATAGTCAGCATAAGTGGCCTGCAACACAGCACTCTAACCACTGCACCACTGAGGCTTTTGGTGAGGATGGGCCAGGCTGATATGTACAATCAGATGTCATCAGGATATTGATAATACCACAGCCCAAGTTGACGGATGACTTCAACCGGTAGTCTCAGGTGCGTGTTGAACAGAAGAGAGAAAGCATTAAGTCCTATGGCTTCCTATAAGTGTGGAGTTGATTGACTCCACCTTTCAACCCATCAACACCGAAAGGAACTAATCATTGTCCCAATCCTCCCACTCTTCATTCCCTCATCTGGTCCAAAAAAATACTGTGAGGAGGACATGAGAAGTTGCTGAGAGATCAGAGAGCACAACTGTCTGACTAAAATGGGGTAATAATTTAACTATTGTTTGTAAAATAAGAAGGGAAGGGAGAAGGAGTAGAGTACAACCAAGTGCCTTACAAATGTCCACATCAAAATACATATCAGTTCCAACTAAACATTACATACATACATACATGCATGCATGCCTATTTCTGCACAAATTTTTGAGGTTAAGGAGCCTCAGTATCAGACCTAGAGGTTTTTTTGGTGACCACAAATTTCATCCCATTCTGTTAAAAATGAAAAAACCCTTTTTGCCTTCCCCTGCTAATCAATGACAAGGATCAATCTTACTTTTAGGCAATTTGAATTTCGAAGCTTCCTTACTGAATTCGCTTTAAAAAAAAAAGAAAAGCTGCCAATATGAGGATTGAACCAAATTTGTGTTTAGTGGGCTACACCTCTGCCATATAACTTGAGGAGCAGCCGAAGGTTTTTACCATAAATATAATACGAGACCTCTTTTTTTTTTTTTAAACAAAGTGAGCCGAGGAAGCAATGTGAAAAATTATGCAGAGCAAGACTGAATACCAAATTTAGTGAAAGAAATGGAAGATTTACCCAAATTAGCATTAATATGAGCAACTCCCAATTATTAACAGTGAATTAATAAAGGAAGATGCATAATATATGTATGCGCCTAAAGGGGAACAATTACTCTTTGAAAATGAACTAGTCATTTTCACTTCCTCTTGCATCCAAGTCTGGTAGGGTAAAATTTGCAAATGAATGGAAGGTAGCGCAAAGTAATGAGTCTCCCTATCGCTTGTAACTTCACTTACAGCATAGAGGTCAGTGATGATGAACCTTTTCGACACTGAATGCCCAAACTAGAATGCCCGTGCATGTGCGCATGCACTCCGGAGCACCAGAAACCCGAAGACCAGGTAGCCGTGGCGCGCATATGCACTGGCCAGCGAGTTTCTAGCACTCTGGTGTGTGTGAAGAACAGCTGGCCGGTGTGCATGTGTGTACCAGAAACTCAAAGACCAGTTAGTCGGTGCGTGTATGCCCACTGGGAAGCTGGTCTTTGGGTTTCCAGAACTCTGGTCCGCTCAAAGACCAACTGGCCAGCATCCATGCGCACGCCAGAAACCAAAAAAGCAGCTGGCGATGGTGCACATGCCCGCAGAGAGACTCTGCATGCCACCTCTCGCACACTTGCCATAGGTTCGCATCATGATGTAGGTAGTTCTCAGCCAAGAATCAGGATCAGAATTTCCATTGTTCAATGATGTTAGGAGAAACATCACCTGAGTATTATTTCCTAGAACCTAATATTTGGAGCGTTGAGCATGGTGGAGCTAACATTGAGTTTTAAGATTAGTCGGTCTTCACAGGCCTGTCTTTATCCAATCCTTGTCTAAAGCAATTGGATGACCATCACCTAGTCTTGTGACAATGAATTCCACACGGTGGATAAAACACGATTTCGACGTCTAAAGTAGAGTAGGAAATCTGATCCTCAGTATGATTCCTGACCTCCAACAATAATGGAGAGCCACGTGTTCTCCAGCTGTGGTATATCTCCTACCCTCTTCCCCCCAGTCGTTTTCTGAGGCTCTCTTCACTTTTCCTTTTACATTTTCTGTATTTTTGTCATTTTTAGTTGGATTTATTTATGTTGCTAAGCCTGTGGGCTTTTGTTAACAGTTTAAGGTCCATTCGTTACTAAGGGGTGTCAATTACACTTTTAACATTTTGATTTATAATTATAACATCAAAAAAATCATCTACTTAGGAAATCTTAAGTGTTCCAAAAAAACTGTTATCAGTATTGGAATATTTTGACTATAGCTTATTGTCTGAGCTAAAAATAATAGTCTTATAAACACAGGCGAGGTAGGTCCAGCTCTATAGTTTTCAAAAATATTGCAGCAAGCTGAGAAGACAATCGGTGAGTTTATTGGTAGGTGTCTGGATGACTTACAGTAGGATCTCTAAGTTCCTATTACAACCTCCCATTCTTTGTCTAAATTAGTGACTTGGGTATAGATCTGTGTTCTGACCCCCCTCGTCCCATACCAACACACACTCCGAGCCAAAGATAAGTTACGGCATTTAATTAACAGACAGACAGGTCCTTGGCAGCAAACTGGCACAGACAAGCTTGGGCAGCAATCCAGCACAGATAAGGCTTGGCAGCAATCCAGCCTGCCAAGCTCACCATTATGTTCTCCTTAGTTCCTGCGTTGACTTCTGCAAGAGGGGCGTGTGCACAAGCAGTCCTTTTATAGTCTGGAGAGGAGCCTAATGACCACCAGCTGAGTGTAATTACGTCCTGTAACTGCATAACTGTTCCTTACGCCTATCAGCTCTCTGGTGCCGGGCATCTAGGAACAACTCCCTTGGCTCCTCCCCACTGCTGACATCTGGATCACACTCCCTTGTCTCCTCCCCACTGGTCCAAGGCTCAGGCGCCTCCTGGTGGCCAACCAGCCTCTCTGCGCCCTGCTCGGAGTCAGTTGGTAAGTTTCAACAGACATTAGATTACTAGAGATCGTGACAAACTTAACAGTTTGTGTCAGCCTCTGCTGCTTCGGCTGCCATTGAAACGGGGAGGGAGGGCATGGTATTTGGGAGGGGTTTACTAATTGTGCTGGAGGAAGCTTCTGGAGTTCTGCTGCCTGTCGGACTGCGCATGCGGAGGAGGTTCCCGCCAAGGCCAACGGCACCGACATTCCATCTGGGTGATGCCTTTCGAAGTTATCTCACACCTGACACTTGGGAGAATTATGATTGGACTGCAACTGGGATGCCAAGGGGTGGGGAATGGGTTATTTTATATATAACTCGCTTTCGCGCCTAAATAATCAGTCTTCGCTTTGCTATGCTTCTGATCATTTATAATTAGTAAAAGTACACTTGATTTCTATCAATGGAGTCTCGTGGTTTTCTTTCCTAATTGCTCAATGAAGGAGTGCTGACAGTTTGCAATAGTGGTGAACATCCTAGCTTCTTTTCTTGGATGTTCCATTGTGTACTCTGGTGTCTTCACCAATACCAAAGTTCAAAAGCATCAATTCTCTTCCTCTCCCGTTTCTTTAGCATTTAGTTTTTGCTACCATAGAGTTTCACAAGGAACACCACGGCTTTCACTACTCTGACCTTAGTAAGCATTACATTAAAGTACAGAATGTTTGGCCCTCCTAAACTGTCACCTGTTCCACTTTTCAGCCCTCTCCTCTCTTCGTAAAGTTTCCTTCAAACGGTTTACAGAGGAAAGCAATCTGCCTTGTGCTCATGGCTTGTTCATAATCAGCATTAGTTTGAGTCTATTTAGCTTGTAGGTGGATTGAATTAATGAGGCATGTCTACCATGCATTCTCATTTGTGTTTCTACGGCTCTTGAGAACAATCTGTATTCTGCTCAGTTCTTTTATTCTACATCTCATTGGCCCTGCGTGTAGAATCACCAAATGCAAAGGCTTGTGGGATGATTTCCTTGGGTTATATTGAGCCATATCTCCCGATATTTGCCCAGACTGATCATGGGCGGATTCCAGAAAAAATACCAGATCCCAGTTGGCCCCAAATGGACAAATTTGTAGAAATGTCCCCCCTCCCTTTGCAACTCCCTCTCCCTATATGCTAAGCAGCCACAAAGGTATTCCTTTTCCTACTTAATCTACCTTTCTTGCCAGTCAGGTACAAGAGTGTAATCGCGCACAGCCACACATCACAAACAGGAAATCTTCAAAACTCATTTGCAGTTCCATATCCACATGTACACATGGTGCATCTGCTATCGACACAACACAAACTGCTGAGGACCAGCCTATCTGCAAGATCGCCTACTGCCATACACCTCCCAACGGCCGATAAGATCCCACAGGGTGGGCCTCCTTCAGATACCATCAGCCGGCTGGTGGGCCCCCAGAGGAGAGCCTTCTCTGTGGCTGCTCCAACCCTGTGGAATTAGCTACCCCCAGAGGTCCGGACCTTACCCACTCTCATGGCCTTCAGGAAAGCCGTTAAAATCTGGCTGTTCCGGCAGGCCTGGGGCTGTTGACCTTAGTGTTAAGGTCCAGCCCCGATTGGAACAAATGTGCGTTGTGTATTTTAAACTTTTTTAAAATTTATTTTGCTTTTCTTTTTTTCTTCTTTAATTGTAAGCCGCCCGGAGTCTTCCGGGATTGGACGGCCTATAAATTTAATAAATGAAATGAAAATGAAATAAGAGGCTAAGCAAATCCCCAGGGAGGGAAGAATCAACCACTGAAGGGGAGTTTGTTGGGTGTAAACAAAAGCCTTCCAAAGCTACCCAACTTTTTCACACGTCTCTTCCTAAACACACTACATCGCTGTAGATGATGAACCTTCCGTAGAGGTCTTTAAGATGCCCTAAGAAACCCTCTGAGCAGCTTTCCTTTTAATATTTAATACTTTTAATATGTTGATCTTAATGCTATTTTCTATTTTCTCTCACCATATTTAAATGTTTTAACTTTTAATGCAAACTGCCTTGAGTCAATTAGGAAGGCATGGGGGGGAGGGTGTAGCAAAATGAAATTCCTCATAATGTCAGAATGGGGAGGAGGAAAGGGAAAATAAGATTGATTGCATAAATTATTTCCATGAAGCCCTTTGATGGAAGGCAAATATCTTTCCTCTTGGGATCTTAAAAGAGAAAAAAAAACTTCTAGGAGAGGACAGGGCTGCTCTCTCCGAAAGCAGGATGGCAGGAAATTGACTTTCTCCAGCACAGAAAGAAATAAGGGAGAAAACAGGTCAGTATTTTCTAACCTCCAGGCTGTTATTTGCACAATATCCAGAAAATGAATATATGTTATGCACGAAAAGCAACCTTTTGATGGTTTTATACACTTTATGCAAAAAGACCAAATAGTCAAGCAAATTTTGGCGCACATCTTCTCTACGCCGATTCTTCCTTTCCAACATTTGTGGCGCGTGCTCTGCCTCAAGGGGTTCATTTTGCAATGCAGTTTCTCAAAGTGGGCTGGGTGATGCGCACATAGACAGAAAAACAAACGAAAACATAACAACTGAGAGGCTTGCTCAGGCCAAGTGGGAACCCTGCTCCCTATTTCCTCTGGACAACCCTGCTGTGGCCCACTGCAGAATCATAAACCGCTATGATATAAAGATTAAAACACAATGGTTAAAATTATTAATTGGTATATTTATTTCATGACCAGCTCTAATTCCAGTGAAATCACAGTTTCAGATTCTGAGTCCCCTTAGGGGAAAAGGGCGGCATAGAAATGTAATAAATTCAATTTCTCGGAAGGCGGGAGGGATGGAATTATAGAAACTCACAATGATTCTGGAAAGTCATAGTCCTGCAATGTTATACAGTTATAAATTTCCTACAATAACATGTCATATGTCAGAATCTGCAGATGGAAGGGTCTTGGGCTGTATTTTGTTTACAATTTGCTTCTTTCCCCTAAAGGAATAATAATAATAATCACAGGACCGGAATGAACTTCAAAAGACAGCTCTAATCACGCGAAAAAGGGTTTAGAACTTCATAAACATTCCAATGCATTTGTAAGTATACTATGACCATTTGGTATTTTCATATTTCTTTTATCATATGATGGAAAGAAACGTTATACTTAACTGAACTAGAAAGAGCTGTGTTTCCAAAAGTATATTTTCCCCTGTTTCGCTGTCAATAGTCAGAAAATCGACACCATCTCTATTCCATTCTTTATTATACAAATATTGCTGACTTTCCCTCATTGCAGCTGATCTCTAGCATTCAGACAGAATAGGTTTTATTGTATTTTTTAAAATTTATGTTGCCCAACAGCTCTTATGCTGCCAACAGCTGGAATTCTGCCATTCCTCCAATACTTTTCTTTTATCCATAAATTCATAACACAGTTTACAAGAGTGTACACACACTCCCTCTCCCCCACCAATTCTTAATAGCTTAAAAGAATTTCTTCTTTAAAACAAATTAAATCTCCTGCCTTAACAAGGCTTACTTGTCTGTGCTTCTCTACATTGGCACTATATTCAGGGCTCAAAATGTAAAAGGGGTGGAAGTAGACTCATTAAAAATGTGTGTGTGTGTCAGTATAAGTGTATGTATGAGAGTATATCTCAGGGGTCGGCACTCATCAATCTTAAACACTCAGAGCCACAAAGGTCCTAACCGGAAGCCTTCTGTTCAATTCTGGAGCCGACCGGAAGTCCAATTTCCCCACCATAGAGTCTCCTCCTAGCGTGGCATCCTTTGTCCTCTATCTGTCCTAACCGGAAGCTCTATCAATTATGGAGTTGACCGGTGACAGGGAGCCGCAGCAGAGGGATGAAAGAGCCACATGCGGCTCCAGAGCCACAGGTTGCTGCCCCCTGGTATGTCTCCTTCTCCCAAGGAAGTTGCCCTTGCAATCAAGATAAAGGGGAATGTGAGTATCATCTAAATTTCTACTGTCTTTTTACGGGGACTCACTTCTCAGTTATATTATTAATTATTTTAATTATTTTAAATGATTAATTATTTTTAAAAAATCTTTCAGCAAGGAGAGTGAATGTGCTATATTTTAACAAATCAATTTAAGAGCATCTCTGGCCAAATTCTACACTGTTATTGGAGCTAAATACCCTCTGCTGGACTGCAAAATGGGATAAGTTTCTAATTATTAATATGTTTCACCTGGTTTTATGAGATGTACTCCAGCCCTGGCAACATTTGATTTTGATTTATTATCAAATTTACATCAATCTTTATACTTTTATAAGCAGTAAAATGTTTTATAAAAGTAAAACAGAATGCGGAATCTAAAAATGTTGTTAGGTAAGCTCCCCGTTGGGAGAGCAAGTATGTTCAGAGAAGCGTTGTGAGAGTTGTGTTGGAGAACACACAAACCAGCATACAGAGGCACTGCAGTTTAAATAGGCTTTTACTTTCATGGAAATAGAGGTATCAGAGTCCATCAAACAGTCCAAGTCATACACGGATAAGACAGTCAGTCATCAATGTCTTTCAGTTAAGGGATAATCCAAATAACATAGTCCAGTAATCATATAATGATTACTGGTACACAAGTTTGCTAACAGTTGCAAAACTTACAATAGCTCACAGCACTTTCTAACAGACAGCTTCCAAAACACTCAGATCAGATCAGCCCAGCATCTAACCAAAAAAAAAAAGAGAGAACTAACAGTCATTCTGGCTCCCCCTTATGGAAGATTGAGGAAAACAGCAACCAGTCACATTTTACAGTATGATTTAAAGAAACATTTATATATTGCCAACCCAACCGTTAGAATTATATTCCTAACAAATGTAAGCATACAATCAGTACAATTAAAATCAAAGTGAAACTGTATAACTAGAACCATTTAAAGTGAAACACTTGGCAAAGGAGAGGTGGGTTTTACCATGTTTCCATGGGTTGAGAAAGTGGGACCAAACATTCCAAGCCTGGGAACAACACAGAAGCTTCTGGTTGTGTAAACATCTTAAAAATGGCCTCCACTGGTCACCCAGGTAATCTGGCAAACTAATTCTTATACTCATTTTACTGCAATATTTTTAATTTTGTATTTTGCTTTATTCTGAATCCAAGAATTCTGCTATTTACAAAAAAAAATACAGTTCATTACAGCTTCTTTTTAAATTTAAGAAAACTTTTTTAAAAGAAACAATTTGATTAGGCTGTGTATAGCCTAGAAAAATCCTGATTAGTGCTCCCTTTAGAAATGGCACAAAGAACTTGAATTCAGTGTTGGTCCGGTGAGCTATGATTTGTTTTCCCAATTTGGATAGAATATGGGAATAAATATGCATTATCAACTGTCTTGCAATGATTTAATTTGATTTATATAGCTACCCATCTCACAACTGAGACCGAAGATGGCAGACGTAAGAGATAAAACCAACTAAACAAAAATAATGAATAAGAAGATGAACAATGGGGCTGTGGTGCTGCAGTGGTTAAAATGCAGTACTGCAGGCTACCTCTGCTGCTTGCAATTTGGCAGTTCAAATCTCACCAAGCTCAAGGTTGACTCAGCCTTCCATTCTTCTGAGATTGTTGGGGGCAATAGGCTGACTCTGTAAACCGCTTAGAGAGGGCTGTAAAAGCAGGATGAAGCAGTATATGTCTAAGTGATATTGCTATTGGCCTCAATGGTGCAACCAATTCCACCAAATAATGAAAAGGAGAATGATGTATTGCAGGCAAACCCTGCCCAGTATCTGGAGTTAAATCCTGACCGGCTCAAGATTGATTCAGCCTTCCAGCCTTCCGAAGTCAGTAAAATGATCTCAGAAGTTATTTACAAGGTCAGAGTTATTCAAACTGCAGATCTTCAGAGGTTTACAAAATAGCAACTGGGTTAGGGACAAATGAATCTATTGGGATATAGTGGTCCAAAGGGCAAGCACTGTGATAGAGAAGACCTTCTCCCTGAGTCTAACCAGACAATGCTGGTTAATAGATGGGATCTAGGGCGAGTCCTCCCTGCTGGAACTATTTCACTAGACAGAAACAAATGAGGAGAATAATCTCACACCATGAAGGGCTTTATAGGTGGTAACCAGCATCTTGAATTGCACCCACAAGTCTTCTGGGACCCAATTTACTCTAGAATATTTCTGTCATTTTATTTTATGGTCTATTCTAAACAATTCTTTTTAGATTCTCCGTATGCCTTAACAGGTGTAAATTCCAGGAGAGAGAAAACTAATTTCCAGAAATGGAATGAATCTAAATATGTCATTTCATGCCGCTGATTGACTCTATGAATTTATTATTTAGTCATTATTTTTGGAAGTTTATGTAAATATTTATTAGGATTGTGAAGTGATCTGGATCCAAAAGGGAAATAATGAACAGGAGCTTGAGTGAATGTGCTGGTTGACCCTTCTTGAAATCAATCATGTCATTTCCTGAAAGCTTTTAAAGTTGTTGAAAAGGGCAACGTCACTGCCCTCTGCATCGCCTTTTCCTTTTGAACCTGGATTTCCTTCAATTTCCATCCATTTTAATTTCTATATATCACCTGCAGATTGTGTATATTTTAAGTGGATGCTTCAAATAGGTCAGGAATGCATAATATGACTATTTAAAACAGCAGTGTAAGCTTATTTAGAAAATACTTTCCCAAGAAGATATAGATAGATAGATAGATAGATAGATAGATAGATAGATAGATAGATAGATAGTCTTATTTATTCCTCTCCTACAATGAAAATCAGTGTCTTACATTTTCTATGCTACCTTCAACTCTTCATGTCTCCATGTCAAAGTGTGGACATGAGCCAAGGTGGCGCAGTGGTTAAATGCAGCACTGCAGGCTACTGCTAGATCAGCAGGTCAGCGGTTCAAATCTCACCGGCTCAGGGTTGACTCAGCCTTCCATCCTTCCGAGGTGGGTAAAATGAGGACCCAGATTGTTGGGGGCAATATGCTGACTCTCTGTAAACCGCTTAGAGAGGCCTGAAAGGCCTATGAAGCGGTATATAAGTCTACTGCTATTGTTATTGCTATTGTTGGGGGCAATATGCTGACTCTGTAAACCGCTTAGAGAGGGCTGAAAGCCCTATGAAGCGGTATATAAGTCCACTGTTATTGCTATTATTATTGTAGTGGTAACCATTAAAATTACAATCACCTGAATTGTGAGATGGGCAGGAATTAAGTTTGATAAATGGATGGATGGATGATAGCTAGAAGATGTCTGTCTGTCTGTCTGTCTGTCTGTCTGTCTGTCTGTCTGTCTGTCTGTCTGTCTGTCTGTCTAGATAGATAGATAGATAGATAGATAGATAGATAGATAGATAGATAGATAGATAGATAGATAGATAGATAGATAGATATTGCTGGAATTCTATTCTATTCACTGAAGAGGTATTCAAAGGCAAAGTCTTTGGGTTTTAACCAGATGGAACTGTAGAAGTGGAGTTTACTTGTGTCCAGGATTGATTGATTCCATCTATATAAATGAATTCAATAATTGTCAAATATGAAAAATTGGGGAGGAGGGGGGAGGAATCATAAAAATGCACTGGGGGAGGGGGGGTGCCAGTTACTGGCAGATAAGTCACAGCTGACATGAATTTGCCCATTGCAACCCATTCAAACTTGAGTTTCACTGCTGTTTTTCAATATTCCAAGATTTGATTTTGCAGAAGGATCTTTTAACAACCACATTTTGGCCATTTGGAAACCATATAGTTTTATTTTGAAATAAGGAAAGAGTTAGAAATGGGATCAACAGAGAATCATTCAGTTTAAAGTGAGATTTTTTCCCCCCATGCAGGGAACATAACTCTTGAAATATTATTTTCTAGACTGGGTTTGATATATTGTTCTTCATAAAGGACAAAACACTCAAAGTTTGTTGTCTCTTATAAACATTTCCATTGTGTGCAGCTGAGGTGGCGCAGTGGTTAAATGCAGCACTGCAGGCTACTTCAGCTGACTGCAGTTCAGCAGTTCGGCTGTTCAAATCTCACCGGCTCAGGGTTGACTCAGCCTTCCATCCTTCCGAGGTGGGTAAAATGAGGACCCGGATTGTTGTTGGGGGCGATATGCTGACTCTGTAAACTGCTTAGAGAGGGCTGAAAGCCCTATGAAGCGGTATATAAGTCTAACTGCTATTGCTATTGCTATGTGTTCATTCAATATAATATGTATGTATATGTGTGCTACATACATGCTCACACATATACAGAAGCATACATATACAAACCCTTTCGTATATCTAGGCATACTATATCTCCCAAAGTATACCTCTATATGCTAGACTTTTTTGCGGTAATATAAAAAAAAATGTTCACAAATTTCCAAAGAAACCAGTCTTGCAAAATAATTATTAATAGCTTGCAAACTAGACCACCAACTCACATAAGCACTTCTCACTTTCTTAGACATTTGCTGTGCAATTGATGCCAATCAGAATTGGTATTCAACCAGTTCTGAGAGGTTCTGGAGAACCAGTAGCGGAAATTTTGAGTAGTTTGGAGAACCAGCAAAAACCACTTCTGGCTGACCCCGCCCCTGACCTATTCATTGACTCCCGGGTCCCAGCCGATTGGCTGGTCTTCTTATGTTGCTCTGCAGAGGAGAACAGAGCTGGAAATCAGGTTGGTGGGGTAGGGAGGGAATGGGGATTTTGCAGTATCCTTCCCCTGGAGTGGGGGTGGAAATTGAGATTTTACAGGATCCTTCCCCCAGGAGTGGGGAGGGAATGGGGATTTTGCAGTATCCTGCCACGCTCACCAAGCCACACCCACAGAACTGGTAGTAAAAAAAATTGCATCGCACCACTGATGCCAATATGTTTTGGGTAGAGTTTGTATTATCATCCTCCCTGGACATCAGTAGAAATATGACTTTTAATTGGTCACATATTTGGATTAAAGCAAATAAAAGAGTCGATGGAATAATAGTTGGTGCATTTTGGAAATATGAAATGCAATTTTATAGGTCTGATATTGTCCCTGACACAAAAAGCCTTTTTCTGAACTCATGTTAAAAGAACAATGTTTTCCGCTTTGCTTGCTTTCATTTTTTACTAAAATAATCTTTTCTTCCCTCTTTGTCAGGCAAAAGATCTATGTATTTTGTTGCTGAAGAATTTCTGTATTCTACAAAACAAAAAAAATTGGTGCATCCTATAGCGATGCTGTTATTGTAATTACATCTTTTTTAAAAATCCAATCTATACTAGGAAGCATTTCGTTAGATTTTATTCCAGCTTGCTGCAAATATTTTGTAAAGAAACAAAATATTCTTGTTGAGGGTTTATAATGAAGGGTTCAAAAAGGAGTTTAACACTACCAATTGCAGCCAAATTAGCTTGCATTCATCTTGCCAAAGTCCCTGGTTATTTTTCAGTAATTCAGCTAAATGAGCAATAATATTCCTTGGATGAATCTTATTGGCTTTGAGCCCAATAATGTATGGGGAGATTTACTATCTTCTTCTGAAGATGAAGTTCCGCGATTTAATGGTTTGTTTGGTAAAATTTAATTTGATGCTAAATGTATTTACCCCCTTCATAAAATCCATTCATAAAAGCATTAATTTAACCGCTTGCTTTGATTCTTCAGAATGTCTGCATTGCATTTGGTTCTCTTTTTAGGTTAGCAATTTTATCTGAATTGCTTTGACTGGCGGTGAATTCTCTGCTTGCAGTAATTTAGAACTGATTACTTTAATCTCTTCCTGTAAAGGTTCGACTACCTCTTTCCAAAAAAATCTCACCTTGGGGTATAGCAACTTTATGACCTCTGGACTTCAACTCCTAGAATTCCTGAGCTAGCATAGTTGTCTCGGGAATTCTGGGAATTGAAGTCCACAGGTCATAAAGTTGTCATAGCTGCGCATCCCTAGTTTAACCATTATTTTGTGAGAGACATAATGAACCTGATTGACCCAACGCTCTTGGCTTTGATTGATGAACTATCACTAGTTTGAGAAAGCTGTAAAGTTCTCAGTGTGTTGAGACTGGTAGTTCTGGAAAGGGAGGATAAGAATTTTCTCCAACTTTATTATACCCACAATGCTGTAAATCATTCCCTTTGGGGAAGCATTAAGCTCAAGTCTTCTCTTCTACTGGATCTACCATAAGAGCGAAAATTTTAGTCACTAGCAGTTCTTTATAGGCACAGATGTAGTACTACATCTGGCTTTTATGCCACCTTCTTCCCTGACACATGCACATCTTTGAAAAAATCCCATATATGGGTGTTTGTGTGTTGTGTGGTGTTTTCATTAGCCCTAGTGGCTTTGTCTATTGACTAGAGAACTGCAACATAACATTAGAGGTATGAAAACCGAGAGATAATTGTATTTCCATTTATAGCAATAGCAATAGCAGTTCGACTTATATACCGCTTCATAGGGCTTTCAGCCCTCTCTAAGCGGTTTACAGAGTCAGCATATTGTCCCCAACAACAATCTGGGTCCTCATTTCACCCACCTCGGAAGGATGGACGGCTGAGTCAACCTGGAGCCGGTGAGATTTGAACAGCCGAACTGCAGAACTGCACTCAGCTGAAGTAGCCTGCAGTGCTGCATTTAACCACTGCGCCACCTCGGCTCTTGATTGATTTATTAATCAAATTTATATAGCTGCCTATCTTGGTGAAAGTAGCACATAACAATCAAATAAAACAACAAATAAAAAGAAATTCTCTCCCTCCCTCCCCCTCCCCCTCCCCTCCCTCCATCTCTAGTCTATTAGTTAAAGCATCAGTCTAGAAACCGTGAGTTCTAATCCTGCTTCAGGCGTGAAAGCCAGCTGGGTGACTATGGGCCAGTCACTCTCTCTCAGTTCAACCCACTTCACAAGGTTATTGTTGTTGGAAATAGAAGGAGGAAGGTGTGTTGGATATATTTGCCCACCTGAGTTATTTGTAAAAAATAATGAAAGCAGAATATAAATAAACAAACAAACAAATAAACAAATAGCAAAAATATATGTTAAAACACAGTATAAAAGGAAAAATAAATCATGAAAATGAGATGAGAAAAGACAACAATTGAACTATCTAAGTCAGTCCTTTCAGAAAGTCAAAAAGCATTGAGCCAATCTAATATTCCATCAGGCAAGTGTCATGACAGAGACACTTCAGGGGCCTACCAATTGAAGCTTCCTAGCCGATGATACCTGCGACATGCCAACTCTGCCAGATCCAATGGGGTGAGCTCATCCATCTAGGAAAGACAGCCCTCAAATAGCTCAGTCCCATGCCATGAACAGTTTTGGAACCAGCACTTTGAAATTGGATTAGGAAGCAAGCTACAACCAATTCAACTCTCGGAGAACACGTGTGATATATGATGTTCTATGAGCACACATAAGTTATCTGTGCCAGTGCATTCTGTAGCAGCTGAAGCTTTCTGGCATGCTTCGAGGGCAGCCCTACATAAAACCCATTGCAACAGGCCAAGCTAGAGGTGACTAGGGCATGAGTGACTGTAAGTAGGGCATGCCAATCCAGGAATCTGGCACATCTGGCACACTAGACAAGGCCGTAAATGTCATCACAGCCAAGAGCCCCACATGCTCCTTGAAATCCTCCCAACCTCCAAACACTTAGGTAAGATGTCCACAACATTGCTTAGTTCACCAGGGACAGAGATGTACAATTGAGTACCATCAGCAATGATACTTCACCCCATGATGGTGGGTAAGTTCACCCAGTGGTCTCCTGTAGACGTTGAATAGGAGAAGGGAGAACACTGACCCTGCACAGCTGGAGCTGAGAATGGGATCTCTCCTCCCCAATCACCATTAGAAAAGGAAACCTATACTCAACCCTTGGGACCATTCATTATGTCACGTTCTTCTATTGGCTTCTATTACACATTGCTTGCACATTGTTCATATTTAAATCAATACATTATATAATATCAGCATTTCCACGTAATTGGTGGTTTAACCTCAATAAACATTCCCTAATATTTATTTATTTCATGTCTACATCAAGCCTTGAACTGCCAAAGTGAGGCCACCTTGTTAGCTTTATTGTTGGCCAGAAACAGTGGTAATATAGTACTGCTAACCAGAGCATACAAAACCTTCACTAGCAATAGCAATAGCAATAGCAATAGCAGTAGACTTATATACCGCTTCATAGGCCTTTCAGGCCTCTCTAAGCGGTTTACAGAGAGTCAGCATATTGCCCCCAACAATCTGGGTCCTCATTTTACCCACCTCGGAAGGATGGAAGGCTGAGTCAACCCTGAGCCGGTGAGATTTGAACCGCTGACCTGCTGATCTAGCAGTAGCCTGCAGTGCTGCATTTAACCACTGCGCCACCTTGGCTCTTAGACCTATTCGCCAATACAGCTTATCTGTCTGGAACCCACACTGCATATCAGGCATTAATACGATTGAGCAAGTCCAGAGATACTTCATGAGAAGAGGCCTCCGCTCCTCTGCTCGCAACAGAATGCCTTATATTCCTGGCCTATTTGAAGCATCCACTTAAAATATGCACACTCTCCAGACATGAAATTTTGGGCTTAGACAACTTAGAACTACGCCGCCTTCGTTCTGACTAAGCATAGTACATAAAATTACCTGCTACAATGTCCTACCTGTGAATGACAACTTCAATTTCAACCACAGCAATACATGATCACACAATAGATACAAACTTATGGTAGAGGTGGCGCAGTGGTTAGGGTACAGTACTGCAGGCCACTTCAGCTGACTGTTATCTGCAGTTCAGTGGTTCTAATCTCACCGGCTCAAGGTTGACTCAGCCTTCCATCCTTCCGAGGTGGGTGAAATGAGGACCCAGACTGTGGGGGAGATATGCTGACTCTGTAAACCGCTTAGAGAGGGCTGAAAGCCATATGAAGCGGTATATAAGTCTAACTCCTATTGCTATTGCTATTGCTATGGTAAACAGCTCCAAACTCGACTGCAGAAAATATGATTTCTGCAACAGAGTGGTCAATGCCTGGAATCTGACTCTGTGGTTTCTTCCCCAAATCTCCATAACTTTAACCTTAGACTGTCTTACTGTCGATCTCACCCCATTCCTAAGAGGTTTGTAAGGGACATGCATAAGTGCACCAATGTGCCTACCATCCCTTTGTATCCATTTCATGTATCCAAAATCATGCTTATTTTACTGGTAGTAATCAGCAAACCAAAAAACCCGAGCCAGACTCTGAATCTCTCCACATTCACACAGCATGTTGTTATCCACCATCAACCTCCACTTGAGCATTTTGGTTTTACATTTAGCCACTCCCACTTTTAGCCTATTCAGCATCCTCCAAGTAACCCAGGGCAGATCAGGTCCCTTAGACATGGTCCCTTCTGGGATTATTCCTTGTTCCATTAAGTCTCTCCTTCATCTTCTAATTCAGTTGTCCTCCTGCCTCCTTTCAAGAATATTTGTTGTCCCCTAATATATTAAGTCCCAGAGGGATCTCCAAAGCAGACAAATGTCTTCTTCAAACAAAGAGCACAACAAAAGATGATTTGAGCTAACTATATTGCCATTAAACTATTTTTTGGCAAATTCTATTCTTTTTGTCACCTTTCAAAAGTTTTAAAGTGTAATTTAGAGTTAACTGATGAAGAGAAATCACCCCATTCTCAGGTTTGATATTATATGTATATATCAAATTCTGCTTTTACCTGAGAATTATTCTAAAGGGTCAGTTTCTCATAAGAACAGAGATTAATTTATTTTCTTGCAGGAGTCCTAATCAAATTCATGCTGAAAATACAAGGTATAACTTAGCACTTGCAGAGATTTCAAGGATGCAGAATAATACCACTCTAATTAATCCCACAATGGTCTATAAGCAATGTTATTTTTATTCCCATTGCAGAGCTGAAAATAACAAATATGCCCAATTATGTAATTACAAATCAGAAAATTGGAGGAAAATATGTATGTATGTATATATGTATGTATGTATGTATGTATGTATGTATGTATGTATGTATGTATATATATGGTTTTTTTATTTATTTGTGCTGATAAATAAATAAAGGGAGACTAGTATAGATCTATTTCAAGCTATTTAGCTCTCATCAGCTAGCCATACCCTTACTGGGATTTGAACCTGGGCTATATTACATACTAGGCAGACTTATTAGCCATTAGGCCACAGGCTCTTATCCGTTATCAGCGAAGCCAGGGTGAAAGGTATCTATTAGATTTTTACAACCCCTGGTAAGCCCCAATTATGGGAGGAAGCTAACTGCTTCCATCATCTGTCAATCGGCTCGTCACAAGAGTCCATCACGACAGAAACCCAATATTTTTACTGTTGCCTTTGTTATGTTTGTGGTTTATTTATTTATTTATTTGTGCTGATAAATAAATAAAGGGACAAACTCCTCATTTTTAAAAATAATTCCATAGAAATATTATCACCAAGTAAATGTTTTATTTATTCTAGTTTATTGCATTGTAACATAAAAAATGATAACTGTTAAAAAAGTAAAATATAATCTACAAATAACTTATGTTAGATTCTTCCCACAAGCATACCTTGAATATTACAGCATTGTCTAATAAAAGAAATCAAAATTCACCCTCAGCAAATTCCATAATATCAGAATTGAGGAGGAAATAATTAGTTATTACTAAAAAAAAAATGCCAAATATAATAAATTTTAATCCAAGAAGTAATAGTTGATAGAAATCCATTTTTTTCATAACGTCATCCAAAAAAGTAATGCCTATTATATAAAATACTTCTGCGGTATCCAAGAAAGCCCCTAGAGGTATGTCATAATTCTCAGAGTATATTACTAAAATAATTATCAATAATCTAATACTGTTAGGTATCTGGCATCCTTTCATAATGCCAGATCATACAAGATAAATTTTTAACAGTAATGCCTTCAGCAACCTTCATGCTAGAGCTGAGTTAGAATCTTTGAACAATATATTAGGCAATAAGTTGCATAAATGGTAGAGATTCCCATTTTCAAAATGATTGTTACATAAACCTGATAAAATGAGAAGTGGAGGAGGCCATCTTCAAGAGGCATATCATACTGTCTACTGTTAATGATGTAGGATTCAAATCCCCTCTTTTTAAAATTCCTTTCTACAGGGCACCCATCTGGCTAAGTTTCTTTCCAGATTTCATAGATTAAATTGTGTTGCCTATTTCCTGTGTGAGACCAAAGCCAGCATGCCTAAAAGCACATAAGCAGAGTGGGCAGAAGCCATGAAAAGCTCCCTCAGGGAAAGGACACCAAGTTGTTAAGGAAACAAAAGTTCAAATGTTGGGCTGAGCACATGGCAACCCCCTCCCCAAGTCTCACCAACAACGGTGTTGGACCTACATGGGAAACCCCTCCCCACCAACCAAGCAAGGATATATAATTTTACACATTTCTGTGATGTGGTTTACTTTCCACAGTTGTGACTTTTCTGCCATATAATAAACATAATTTATAGGCATGCTTCATATTACATCAGCTGCACTGTTTGAATATATTCTGTCCTTGCTTTCGAGCTTTTTGTCTGCTGCTTTTTCCTTTGTTAGGGTCAAAGCCATGTTTATAGCACCTAGATTAGCACCTAGACATATATACACCACTCCACAGTGCCTTACGGCCCTCTCAAATCGTTTACAGAGTCAGTGTATAGCCCCCAAGAACAATCTGGGTCTTCATTTTACTGTCCTCAGAAGAACGGAAGGCTGAGTCAACCTTGAGCCAGTCAGGATCGAACTCCTGGCAGTGAGCTGAATTAGCTTGAAGTACTACATTCTAACCACCGACCCTCTCATAATTACTGCTATTGCTAGTAATACTACAATTGACTATCTAGCGTTGTTCTATCTACGGATTGTGTGGTAATGTTTCCATTTTCTTCTTTTAAGAAGGGAGTACAACTGTTTTGCCAAGCTTTGATTTGTAAGAAACCATCACTCCACAGAAATTCATCTCCATTTCTGACATCATATGTTATTTATTAGGAGAAAATGACAGGGGATCAACTGCTTTTATTAAACTCAACTCGGACTGGACCCTGACCTAGAACCAAAAGGAACTTTAAAACTGCAAGAAATGTATCACTACTTCCATGAGATCAGCGGCCTCAACTACTAACTTTCTCACACTTTCAGGTTAGAAATCAGTCTGGCCTGCTGATTCTCTTTAATAGTTTATTAATTAATCCATTTAATCAATTTACTCACAGATTAAGGATTAGAATTCCAGCAAGCAATAGTGTTCACAAATAGAGCCTCAGTTCAAAGGCAATATACTTTCATTCACAGAACGGCATTATTCCTCATAAGGGTAAAGTAAGACTTAAGATTTTTGGTGAGCATCTAAGCAAGCTTTTGAGAGCCTGAAGATTTTTCTAGCACCAACTTAAACTTAAGAGTTTGACTGCATTGCTTCATTCTAATCGCTGCACCCATAGACCTCCTTATGATATTGTTGCATATACCTAGGTATGATAGCCAGGGCTGTAACAATTGCATGATTTCTGGAAAAAAGGAACATTTATTTAAGGTATTGTGGACCAAAGTGCTAAATGCACCACAGAAACTTTTGCACCTTAAAAATCAGATTCCCCATTCCCACATGGGATGGAAGCACCCCTACATGTAAAGCTGTCTTCACTCATGCAGACCAAGATAATCTGTAATCAATTAATGCAGACATGCTCCATATTAAGGGAGGAAATCTTTACAATTAATTGCCATTTGTGTTGTTCAGTCGCTAAATTGTGCCCAACTCTTTGTGACCCTCATGGGCCATAGCATACCAGGCCCTCCTGTCCTCCACTGTCTTCTGGAGTTTGCCCAAATTCATGTTTATCGCATGCATGGCACTATCTAACCAATTAATTCCCATGCCCTTCATATAATAGGGATTATTTTTATCTATACATTAATTATACATGTATTCTGTTGAATCAATACTGATTTATGTAATTTTACTAAACGGTTGACAAAACTATCCACCCTATTTAAAATATCTGCAATAAACATAATGAAAATAAAGAAACAACTAAACAATGCTACAGTGCGAGAATAAATTATAAGAGTGACCATGAAAAAACACAGTACAAAAAAAAGTAACCAAATGAAATAATATTAACAGGTCTAAGTGGAATAATTTAAATATGGGGTAACAAACAGTTCTAGCAAACACTCTTCGGGAAATTTGTCTTCAATAGTTTCCAGAATGTTCAAAGGAATAGCAGTGTTTCTCAACCTTGTCAACATGGAGGTGTCTGGACTTCAACTCCCAGAATTCCCCAGCCAGCATTTGCTGGCTGGGGAATTCCGGGAGTTGAAGTCCAGACACTTTCAAGTGGACAAGGTTGAGAAACACTGGAATAGAGGAAGACTTAATTCTGAGGGGAAGTTACTGAACACTTTGGACTAGCATCTTCCAAATTCCCAGTCTCCTTTCTTCATAAAAGTGGGTTATGAGTAAACATTTCTTCAGTCAAGCACATACTAGACAACCAATTCAGGTGCCAGTAACGGATTTAAGGCTTGGAATGCAGTAAAATGTTCTCTCTGGTGAGCAATGCCCATCAGTCACTAAACTCCTACATTTTTCACTGATTATATTTTCCAAGTTTCAAAGGCATAATTTCAAAGGCAACCCCATGCAGAGCACATCAGTAAGTAAACTGAGAATGGTGAGAGCATGAAGGTCTGTTTTCAAATCTGATATACGAAATCTAGAAAAATGAGTATGTTGACTGAACTGATGGGGTTTTTTTTTGTGTATGTGTGCTTTCCATAGAAGGTTAGGAAGTACTGGGGTACTCAACTACTTTGAAACTCATCATATTTGGTCCTGAAAGCAACTTGATGCAAACATTTTTTTCCTAGTACTTATTGTTTGTTTAGTACTCAATGCACAAGTTAGAATTTGTCTGTGTTGCTTGCCTTGTAACGCACTACATTCCCTTATGGGAAACATTTGTTTGGTACTCATTGTTTTCCAGTTTCAAGTTTAATAAAATTTGTATGCCGCCCACTCCCGTTGGGACTCTGGGCGGCTCACAGCAAGACAAGAAACAATTAAAATTTAAAAATAAAAAATACAATATTAAAATTCACATCATCCATTACATCTAAGCGGGGCTGGATATCAATCAACAGCCCCAGGCCTGCCGGAACAACCAGGTCTTGACGGCTTTACGGAAGGCTGGGAGAATGGTAAGGGTCCGGATCTCTGCGGGTAGATCGTTCCACAGGGCCGGCGCAGCAACAGAGAAGGCCCTCCCCCGGGGAGCCGCCAACCGGCATTGTCCGGTTGACGGCACCCGGAGGAGGCCCAGCCTGTGCGATCTTGTTGGTCATTGGGAGGTGAGTGGCAGGAGGCGGTCTCTCAGGTAGCCAGGTCCTAAACCATGTAGGGCTTTAAAAGTAACGACTAGCACCTTGAAGCGCGTCCAGAGACCAATGGGGAGCCAGTGCAGCTCGCGGAGGATAGGTGTAACATGGGTGTATCTAGATACCCCCCATATCGCTTGTGCGGCTGCGTTCTGGACCAACTGTAGTCTTCGAATACTCTTCAGGAGCAGCCCCATGTAGAGCGCAGTTTTTAGTACTCATCATGTCTCCCGGAATCAATTAATAATGAGTATCAAGGTAATCTACTGTAATGGATTAGACAAATTTCATTTCATTGTGGTCTGAATGCTTTCCTTTTCCACCCTTAGTTTAGTCCCAATATTAACGCAAAAGTTACTTTCATTTGTGAATGGAACCTGACTTGTATTTTCAGTCAATAAAATAACGAAAACTGAGCATGCCAGAATACCCTCTTCTTGTTTTCTTGGGAAAAAGTCCTTTGGAGTATGTATAAATTCATACATTAGAACTTGGATGGAACATAGCTAGCCTGTTTTCTTAGAGATAATTATCTGACATCTGTTCTTCACTCAGGATCAGTGTCAAACATTTTCTTAGTTGCTACAGCGCTTTTGTTAGTCTGACACAACTACTGTGATTGCTTCTGAATGAGCTCTCTAGAGTCAACTGAAATTATATTGCACAGAGATAGCCAGCTGCCCTCTATCATTGCAATACACAGCTAGTACCCTAGAGGAAAGTTTCTATTAGCTCTGGTATCTCAGGGAAACATAATTCACAGTTAATAAGTTTATAAGTGATGCCAGGTAGGTTATTTACAATTTAATAAATGCTTTCATTAGTGGCGTTTGCTAATTCTCTGCTTACTAATACAGGAAAAGCTTGGGTAAAAAGCAAAAAAATCGGTGCTGATTAAAGTGGGAGGGAATTCCTTTTATCAATTTTGAAAAAAAAATAGGGAATATGACTTCAAGGAACTGCCAAAATCCTTTTCACAGAGATAAAAGCAAACCCAAACTTTTCTAGGACATGTTCATTCATATGTATGTATGTATGTGTGTATGTGTGTATGTGTGTGTGTGTGTGTGTGTGTGTGTGTGTGTGTGTGTGTGTGTATGTATATATAGCTTCTCCATGAAACCATAAGAGGTCGTAAAGCAATCTGTTACATTTCTTACATAAGAACCAGGTCCATCTATATTCCTGCTGACAGAGCAATTCTCAATGAGGAGATTTCTCCCTTCTAAATCAGATTGAAGGGTTACATCAGAGGTGGTATTCAGGAGGTTCTGACCAGTTCTGGAGAACCGGTAGCGGAAATTTTGAATACTTCGGAGAACAGGTAAATACAACTTCTGACTGGCCCCGCCCCCATCTATTCTCTGCTCCTGAATCCCAGCTGATTGGGAGGAAATTGAGATTTTGCAGTAACTTTCCCCTGGAGTGGGGAGGGAATAGAGATTTTACAGTATCCTTTCTCTGCCATGCCCACCAAGCCACACCCACAGAACCAGTAGTGTTGTGACTCAGCAGAAGTTTGCTGTGAGTTGAGTCGGGATGCAGGAATAACAATGCAGCTGGGGCTCGTTAGTGTCGTCTTCTGGAGATAAAAGGACTCATGGTGCCACGCCCTGGTTGCAGAAGTCAGTGTTCATTCGTTCGTTCGTGGTTCGTGGTTCATCGGTCGTGGTTTGTTTGTGAGAGGCACTTGGAGAAGTGATTTGCTTTCTGTAACCCTGATTCAAAGAGACACTTGGAGAAGTGATTTGCTTTCTTTCTGTAACCCTGGTTTTGCTGTAAGAGCTCTTTGTTTTTGCATTCTGCTGCGTAACCTTTTTGCCAGAGACATTATTTATGTTTATTTTGGGCTCGCAGCCAGCGTGAGCCAGGTCTGATAAAGTTATTTCCTTTTAAGTCTGTCTGACTGTCGTCTGTGAACGAGTGAAGAAGGGGGGTCAGAACACAGTATTAAAAAATTTGAATCCCACCACTAGGTTACACGATTGTGCTAAGAAGCCCCTCCCATTCTTTAAAGCAGAATAAACAGGGTAATGCATAAACCTGAAAAGTGGGTTGGTTGTGCAAGGTACTGTATTGGGAGCATATCAGGCATTCACAGTTTTAGAAAACTTGTAAATACTTGGCATTAATAGCCAGCAAAGCTTTGAAATGCTAAGTGTCAAGAAATAGTAAGTTTGACAAATGGTTTCGGCTTGTTAGTTTAGGCAGGTTTGTTATTAATCCTACCCGAGTTTTGTAAACCCTCCAGAAGGGTTTGAATCAATTTTATAAAATCTGAAGTTTGGAGCATTACGTTTTTCTAATACCCTTTTAAAAAATGAACTAAAAATAGTGGAAAACAGTAAATGTTTACTTTTACTTCTAAAATCTCTTTGGTGATTAAAATCAAAGGCATGAAACTGAGCTGTATAATAAATCTTCATTATTTGCATTTTATGTTGCACAGCTTATGATCACCATCAAAATGATTAGACACGAGCTGGCTTTGCTGCAATATGTCTATTAGCTGCTAAGCCCTAAAATCAAGTATTTTAAATGAAAGCATTGGTGATGTGGTGGGAGTGGGAAACAGATTTTAAAAACTACTGTATTTTTCGGAGTATAAGACGCACCTTTTCCCCTCAAAAACGAGGGAAAAAATCTGAGTGCATCTTATACACTACAGCATTTTTGGCCTCCTGAAACCCCACCTCCTTTGCAAAAATGGATAGACAGAAGGTTTGGGAGGCTTGTAAAATGCTCATGAGGGCTGGGGAGGGCAAAAAAGCGCAAAAAATGCCCCCCCCCCCAGCACTCTACAAGCCTCCCAAAGCATCTGCATGCCCTTTTTATTTTTTGCAAAAAATGGCCTGTTTTTGTGAAAAATGGCCTGTTTTTTTGTTCATTTTTGCCTCCCCCCAGACCCCAGGAGCCCTCTACAAGCCTCTCAAAGCTCTTCATGACCTTTCCCCCCAAAAAACCGGCCCATTTTTGTGAAAAACGGCCCATTCTTTTGCTCATTTTTGCCTCCTGTGCAAAAAACGAGGCATGCAGAGGGTTTGGGAGGCTGCAGAGTCCAAAAACATTTTTTAAAAAGTTTACCTCTTCAAAATCATGGTGCGGCTTATACTCCAGTGCGTCTTATAGTGCAAAAAATGCAGTAGTCATTTTCACTTGAAGTTTCCATAAAGGCTCATACTGCTACCAGAGTTCTCCCCAAGAGCCAGTTTAGTCTAGTGGTTAAGGCACCAGGCTATCACATGGGAGACTGTGAGTTCTAGTCCTGCTTTAGCCATAAAAGCCAAATGAGTGACCTTGGGCTAGTTACTCAATCTTGGCCCATCCCACCTCATGAGGTTATTGTGGTGGGAAAACTAGGAGGAGGAAGGGGTGTTGGATAGGTTTGCTGCCTTGAGTTACTTATAAAAACTAGTTGATAACCCAGTACTGCCCGGGTATTTATTTATCCTGGATGGCTGCAGATATTCAAAAGATTTTATTCAATGCTCAACTTAAAATGCCCACACCACTGGGCAATTGCAGACACTCAAGCCTTACAAAAATCCTAATTATTTCCAACCTATGGCATCTTCCAAAAGTGCTATTTTCACCAATGAAATTCTTGGTATAGTCATCTTTGACTTCCAACCAAAATGGCGGCCAAAATCTATGTTGCTAAGCAAGACGTTTTTTTCTTGCTGCAACTGTTAAATGAATTACTGCAGATGCTAAGTCAGTCACACGGTTGTTAAGTGAGTCTGCCCTCCCCGTCGACTTTGCTTGTCAGAAGGTCGCAAAAGATGGCCGCATGGCCTCAGAGATGCTGTGATTGTCATAAATATGAGTCAAGCATTTGAATTTTGATCACATGACTGCAATGATTACTAAGTGTAAAAACGATTATGCCATTTTTTTTTCAACTTTGAATTTTTGTTAATGTGTCATATTCCCTGCTCTGGTGAGACAGGAGTCCTGCCCACGCCCACCTCCCCACACCCTATAAATCCTTTTAACTTAGGAAAGAATTAGAGACATAGTTTTCTCTGATAATAAAAGCCAGTGTCGGTTGCCAAGCTACTATAATATAAAGTGCTCCTCGAGCTGCAGGAGATGAAGGTAATCTTTAAGACAAAACAGGAGGGGAAAAATGCCAGAACGTATGTGAATGCTTTGCTAAGTTGTTCCTTGCATGGGATTGCGGACAAAATATTTTGGTGAATAATGAATGCCTTTTATTCTGCATTTGACAGGTAAATCTGTTCAACGGTTAAGAAGATGTGTCTATGTCAAAGGCAAAGCTTTTGAAGCTAATACCACATGTTTGATCTATTGTATATGTAAAAAAGGTTCAGTGTAAAAGTTTTAGGATTTTCTCCAGTTCTGTGACCTTGCGTGGAATGTCATCCAGCAAAGGATGTTTTCTAGAATCTGTATTAAAAAAACAAAAACAAAGAAAAACGAGACAATACAAATAACAAACTCACATGTGACTCTAAGCAGCTATCGCTACTGTGGATTTTGTGTGGCTTGAAAACATTTTCTCCCATAAAATTTATACTGTCCCTTTGATATCCATAATCTTCAGACTGTGCTGTTCCATGCTCCTTTTTATTGTGTGCATTGTAAGTGTGGCATTACGTGGCATCGTAAAAATAAGTCAAATGAGAGCATATAAAATCTGCATCCCAAATTATTTCGGTGTTGCAAGCATTTAAAGCTACAAAATTAAAAATGCAGCCTACAAAGAGAGACAGGGTCACACATTACACAAAAGTGTGAGTCCCTTGGACGTGTTTAATCAATAGGATGCATCGTATGCATCAAATCTGGTTTCCCCATTGATTTGCTTGTCAGAAGGTTGCAAAGGATGATCCCATGACCCCGGAACACTGCAACCGTCATAAATGTGAGTCAGTTGTCAAGGATTTGAATGTAAACCAGGTGACCATGTGGGGTGCTGCCATGGTCATAAGTGTGAAAAATGGTCATTAGTCACTTTTTAGTGCTGTTGTAACATTGAATGGTCTCTAAGCAAACTGTTGTAAGCTGCTCTGCCCTAGGCTTTGCAAAATCATGAAACAGACTCCTTGCCCCCCAAAAGACCCATTTTTATTTGGCTAATGTGGATTCCTAGAATTCACATACAGAAAAATACGTCAATAAGCCTTTCCAGGGTGAATTGCAACCAAAGACCTTATCAGTCCTTGGATAGTTGCCAGGCCGAGAGCTTCCAGGCGCAACACTGTACAGTGAAATGCTTGCTAAGGAGTCTCTGTGAGGCAGGATATCAGATCAGCAAATGTTCACACTATTACACAAACTAATTGTCTCCTGCAAACACTATTTATTTATTTATTTATTTATTTATTTATTTATTTATTTATTTATTTATTTATTTATTTATTTATTTATCTATCTATCTATCTATCTATCTATCTATCTATCTATCTATCTATCTATCTATCTATCTATCTATCTATCTATCTATCTATCTATCTATCTATTTGGTTTGTATGCCTTCCCACTCTCGAGAGACTCAGGGCGGCTTACAGGTAAAAAAAGAAGGGGGGGGGGGACATACAAAAAATAAAAAACAACATTAAAAATTCCACAATATTCATAACTTAGGGTGGGGCTGGATAAATCAACAGCCCCAGGCCTGCCGGAACAGCCAGGTCTTGGTTGCTTTGCGGAAGGCCGGAAGGGTAGTAAGGGTCCCGATTTCAATGGGGAGATCGTTCCAGAGGGCTGGAGCAGCCACAGAGAAGGCCCTCCCCCGGGGAGTCGCCAGCCGACATTGACCGGCAGATGGAATCCGGAGGAGGCCTAGTCTGTGCGATCTTATGAGTCTCTGGGAGGTAACTGGCAGGAAGCGGTCCCTCCACTTTTCCTCCTCTTTATTCCCCATGGGAGGGGCCATTAAGCATCCACTTGTGCCATTACTCAAGAGTTGACCTCTGTTCCTTAATTGTTCCCTTCTCCTGACAACTCTGCGCATGCGTAGTTTGGGAGCAGCCTCCAGCCTTCTGCCCCACTTATCTGCAACTCCAACAGTCAGACAGCCCTGGCCCCATCTCTGCCTCTGATGCAGAGAACTCGTCAGAGCCTTCCCCAGACTCCAGGACTGGCCCATGTTCCTCCCCAACCTCCTCACTGTCTGAATCTGCCACCAGTTCCACTAGCCACTGGCGGGCCACAGTATAAGCCAAGGACTACCTGTAATTTCAGGCTTTAAGCTGTGCATTGTGCAGTTTAAACTCATAAATTCAAGAGCAAAACATTTAACAAGTAAGGAAACTGATGATATAGATGGAACCAAATCAATAAAATGAAAGAGCAGCATTATTTTTCCCCTCGGGGGTTATTTTTAGGGACCATTTCGAATGTCTTTAATCAAAACTATTGTTTCTCACATTAGGGGAAAAAAAGGAGAGAGAAATTTTCCCTGGCCACAGAATTAACAACCACTTTGAATAAATCCAGTGCTGATCTGCAGAACTGAACAGCGAAAGGGATGAATATCCAGTCTTTATCCATAGGGTGCAGTTTGTTTTTAGAACTTTTTGGAAATGTGTGGAACATCTAGTACATCATTACAAATCTGCTAAGTGAGCCAGTGCACAAAGACTAAAGAATTCTTGATGAAAAGGCCCTTCCCAGGAAATGCAAAAATGCCTTCATAAATAATGAACCAGGGGACACCAGTCATTTACAACCAAATAAATGGCAGGATGGGGAGCATATTTACTCCTAAATTTGTAATGGAATGCATCAATAATAGATTTTAATGCTAAGTTCCTGATGGATGACATAAATAATGCAGCAGTGTATTAGCAAGGTGTGCTGTAAGTTTCAGGATCAGGTTCTTTTAAACATCTAAAACTGAATACGACTAAATCTGGAGAGCTAAAATAAAAAATCAATCCAGAATTTGTTCACAGCATAATTCTTGAGCGTGTTTCATTTATTCACAACTTTTCGATTGATCCCAGGATTTCCCCCCTCTTTAATCCAATTATAAAATTGTAAACATCTCAAATTAAATGACTATTATGTTTCTTCAGGTTTAATTGTGGAAAAATGGCTTCTGCTTTGCCCTCTTCCTTGTGGCAGCCTCTCAAATATTGGAAGACTGCGATCATGTCACCTCTGGTCCTTTTTTTCACCAAACTAGACATATTCAATTCCTGCAACCATCCTTCATATGTTTTAGCCTCCGATCCCCTAATTATCTTCCAGTTCCACTCTTGGATAGCCATCTTGCTCAGCATCATATTCAATTTTTCAACCAGATGTCTCACATGAATGGACAGGAAGGGACTTCTGAGTCCCCTTCGGGGGAAAAGGGCAGCATATAAATTTAATAAACTGAACTGAACTTCTATCCACTTCAATAGCCCGAAGACTTCCTTGCTTAAGGAACGGGACTTCACTCTACAGTAATGGTTGATGTAAGCTTTTTGATGCAACGTCTACTTGATCAATACAATGCAATTGTCCAATGATATGGTCTTTGGGGACAGCCACTACTGCAACTCTTGCTTGTTCTCTAGTGACAGCTGGAGCAGAAAAGGAAAGAGTGTTTGTTTGTTTGTTGTTTATTTGTTTATTTGATTTTTATGCCACCCATCTCTCCTACAAGACAACTCTGGGTGGCTTATAACTCATAAAACAAGTAAATAATAATAATTAAAACATTAAAACTACACAGATTAAAATATTAAAAACTGTATTAAAATCAAAACTAAGACAATCAAGAGCCACATGGGACAGGGGTGAGGTCTCCTTAAACCCTGTCATCCACCTCCAATAGTTAAGCATTCCTCTCAGAGGCCCAGACCAATTAGTAAACACAGGTTTTGATACTCTTCCAGAAGGCCAAAGGGGATGGGTCAGTTCTCACCACCAGTGGTAGAATGTTTCACAGGGATGGGGCCACAGCAGAAAAGGCTCTTTTCCTTGATCCCATCTGCTTCAATCCCTTGGCAAACAGGGTCCATAGCAGGCTTCTTCCACTGGCGCAAGTGTGGTGGGATTGTCCCATTGGAGAGAGGAATCTTCTCAGTTGCCTTGGACCTCTGCTATGTAGGACTTTAAAGGTGACAACCAGAAGGAATTGAATTGGATCCAGAAGCAAATAGGTAACCAGAGCAGCCAATTGTTACGTGGTGTAATTATTGTTTCCTAGAATGTTCTCAGAAGGACTAATTTTTTAAATATATTTACTGAACCAAATTCTACAGAATACAGAGTACATCAATACGTATTTTAAAAACCCTATAATATTAAAATTGCAAAATCTATAGCTAATAGCCTTCTGACTAAAATTGGTCAATTATAATTCATTTAAATCCACGTTTCCTTACAGTCGTCAACACTGAACAAATCTTTGCAATGCTTATAAAGATTTCTGAGAAATTATTCACTAACAGTTTCATTGAACAGATAAGTATGTCTCAACCCAGCTCCTGGGTAAGCTGACTTACCAAAGTTATTTTACAGCATGGGTTTTCTACTCCACTCTTAATGCTCAACTGCCTTTTAGGCAGAAGACATTTTTAAACAGAGAATCTTAGCTCTGAGGACATGGAGACATTGAGTTATTGCCAAAAAAATTAAAATAGCTCGTCTTTCCGCACAAAAAGTACTTACTAGTGACTTTAATACAATTCCTAATAAGGGCCTATTCTAGAGCAAATTCTTGAATTTCATAGCCATATATAGGTGCTTCCATCACTTGCTGTTAGGCGGAAACAAACAAATCCACATGTGAAGATTTCAATTAACAACTTTATTGTTCATACCAATTTTACAGGAACCTTCCAAGACTAGCCAGACTAGATAATGTTCAATGGGATTCGAGCAGGGGTGGGCTGCTACGGGTTGGCCAGGGTTCAAGAGAACCCATAGCTAACATTATGGCCAGTTTGGAGCACCTCCAAATCCAACTCCTGGCTGGCCACTAATGTTGGATTTTCCCCCTTACCAGAGAGAGCCTCCTTGTGGAGTAATGTGAATCCGTTACCATGGCAACCCCACCGTTCTGCACAGAAGAAGCCATTTTAAGGCACAACAGGCTTCATCTTAACAGAACACACATGCCGAAGGGTGTTAGGGGTGTCTTATCCCCACAGTATTTTTTTTCCAGAGAGTAAATCATCTGTGTACCAAGTTTGGTTGAAATTGCTCGAGGCATTTCAGAGTTACGCTGGAACACAGAAACACACACACAACCATTTTTATATATATATAGAAGATAATTGAGAAGCCAACTTGATGTCTTCCTAATACTCCTTCCTCCTTTTCCAGGGTTCAAAGAGTGCATCTCCCCTTTTTTGTATCTGTAATGGCTAGCATTGCCTAGAAGAATTTTTATCCAAAGCAGATGTTATGACAGAGGACTGATTGGCTATATTATCTCCCAGCTTTAGTTGAAGACTCATCCGAGTCAAGAAGATAATAGAACAGTGGAATAATATTTTTGCGATGAACATTTCTAAAAATGAAAAGCAGTAAAGGATTTTGTCTCGCATTTCTTTTTCAATCCCATAGGCAAGCTTTCCGCTCCCTCCTCCTTGGCCTTGATCTTCACTAAATCCAACTTATCCGCAAAGAATTTAGCTCCTAAGTAGGTAATAACAGTCTAAGGCCTTAAGTCTACCTCCCAGCTATGCAACCAAACATAGCATCTGTCCACTGAATTAGCTAATCCTAACCTCCTCCAAACTATACAACATCTCAAGAGGGAAGAAAAGCTGCTAACGGAGGAATTTTCTCCAGACTATCCTCAAGTGAGCTTAGGTGGCCGTGACAAAAGCCTGAAGCATGACCAAGAATGATTTTTCAGCAATGAGATTCTGACAGAAAACTAACAGTCAAACTACCCTAATATGGCTTCCTGCAGCGCAACCAGTTAAGTTCAGAGAGGGGGGAGCTAGAAGTTAGCACAGAGAGATTTATTTTGTGGGAAATGAGAACAGTGGCACCTCAGCCCATTGCAAAATGGCATTAGGAATTGTCTAGCCACTTGCCTGTGATTGTCTTAGCTTTACCTGAAAACAAAAATCTCACCAGAAGTTTTCTTTTTCAGCACTGGAAAATTCCCTTTTGTCTTCGAGACATTCATTGCAACTGAGAAATACTTATCAATATTCATCCGTTTCTGCTTCAAGAATTCTAAACATACAAGGATGTCTGTTAACAATGTTTGCCAAGGAATTTATTAGCATGAATGAGACAAAGGGCTTTTATTTTTATTTTATTTTTAAGCAAGCACAGGTGTGAATGAAACATGACTCTGCATGCTATCACTTATTAGAAGACATTCCTAAATATCTCAATAAAGAGATCTAAAAGGTAACAATATAGACCTGTAAAGCATGCTGAAAAGGGCTCAGTGGCTCAGTGGCTATGATGCTGAGCTTGTCGATCAGAAAGTTCGGCAGTTTGGCAGTTCGAATCCCTAGCGCTGCATAACAGAGTGAGCTCCTGTTACTTGTCCCAGCTCCTGTCAACCTAGAGAGCCGAGGTGGCGCAGTGGTTAAATGCAGCACTGCAGGCTACTTCAGCTGACTGCAGTTCTGCAGTTCGGCTGTTCAAATCTCACTGGCTCAAGGTTGACTCAGCCTTGCATCCTTCCGAGGTGGGTAAAACGAGGACCAGGATTGTTGGGGGCAATATGCTGACTCTGTAAACTGCTTAGAGAGGGCTGAAAGCCCTATGAAGCGGTATATAAGTCTAACTGCTATTGCTATTGCTATTGCTACTAGCAGTTCACAAGCATCTAAAAAATGCAAGTAGAAAAATAGGAACCACCTTTGTGGGAAGGTAACAGTGTTCTGTGTGCCTTTGGCATTTAGTCATGCCGGCCACATGACCAGGGAGATGTCTTCAGACAGCACTGGTTCTTCGACTTTGAAACGGAGATGAGCACCGCCTCCTAGAGTTGGGAACAATTAGCACATATGTGCGAGGGGAAACTTTACCTTTACTAAATCATGCTGATGGATGTGAGTTTCTTCCAAAGACTAGATTAAGTAAGTGGGTATTTTCTTTGTGACAAATGTGTAGGAGGCTACTCCTGAAGACACCAATATTTCTAACATTATTATTTTAGAGTGATAAGCTTAGAACCTTCAGTATTAATAACCTGCATGAAATGTTAACAAGTATTTTTAGATATGTACATACATGTACAAACACACACACACACACACACACACACACACACACACACACTGCTCTTCACTACACTCAGGAAAACCAATCAAAGCCATCTTGGTCACAGATATCTTTCTTTTTCTTTCAAAATACCGAATCGGAGGCTGCCTCTGCCTGAGGGTCAACCAAGTCTCTGTGGGTCCATTACCTCTTTCTTGCCTGCCCTCCTGTCTTCTGTCACTCTCTGAATTGCATTCGCACAGATGGAAAAGCATAGCAGAGGCGGTTTTTCCTTCTCAGTTGGTAACCTTCTGCCTGAGCTCAGAGAGAGCAAGCACAAAATTTGGTTTAAAATTTGAATTTGAAAACTAAGGATCCTTCCTATGTGGAGTTACCTGATTCAATCTAAATTAATGAGAGTGCTAAGAAGTGTAAAGAGGCAGCCTACATTCCGTTGATTGTGATAGAATTGGACTGCACTTTGAATCCCTCATTCAATAATAAATGTTCACCTTGAGAGTCTCTTCTTATTTTTTTCCCTTACATGGAGTGTGTGTGTGTGTGTGTGTGTGTGTTTGTTTGTGTTCCAAGAAAAGGCAGCATACAGAAAGGTAGGTTCACAGTGGAGACATATTTGATGGTCCACCTTTATTCCTGTGCGATCCCAGCTAAGTCAAATTTGTGAGCGTAAGATGCTATGGAGAAAACCCTGATGGGACCTCGGGCAGATCTTCCTAATATTGTTTCTACATCAGTGGTTTTCATCCTTTCCTCCTGCCCCTGCAGGTTTTTGAAACCGTCGGGGAAATGAATTCTGCATTTCGGAAGGTTTAAGAAAGAAACGTTTGTCTCATTTCCTAAGTAATCAAAATGAATTCTAAAAAGGATTGGGGAATGACATTGGGGGGGGGCAGATTTTCAGATGCCTCGGAGAATTTGACGAGCCTTCAGGCAGCTTTCCAAACGACGTTTGACTGTTTTGCTTCTATTTCACGCAAAGAAAACAATAAAAGCCTAAACAATAAATATGATTGTTTAAACAGAGAGGATGTGATGGCAGTCCCAGAGTGGGACGCTGAATCCCTGAGCTGACAAAGTCTCATTATGAAGATGATTCTGAATAGGCTCCATGTAGCATATAATCTTTTTCCCCCTTTTTCTTTTTTCTTTTAGACTTACCTAAAAGGACATTTTGGTGGGATGCTGTGGCTGAGAGGCTAAGATGCTGAGCTTGTCGATCAGAAAGTTTAGCAGTTCGGCAGTTCGAATCCCTAGTGCCGTGTAATGGAGTAACTTGTTCTGCCAACCTAGCAGTTCAAAAGCATGTAAAAATGCAAGTAGAAAAATAGGCACCACTTTTGGTGGGAAGGGAACAGCGTTTGGTGCACCTTTGGCATTTAGTCATGCCAGCCACATGGCCACAGAGGACATGTGGCTCTTTGGAGAGCGCTGGCTCTTGGTTTTGAAACGGAGATGAGCACCGACCCCTAGAGTCGGGAATGACTAGCACATATGTGCGAGGGGAAATGTTACCTTTACCTTTAAAAGGACCTACCGCATGGGTCTCAGCAATTTTAATTAATCAGATCCTTTTCCGTATGATTTCTCAATAAAAAATTGAGAGTTTGACAATGTTAGGTGTGAAGGGGTTCGATTACCTGGCCTGATTGGTCAGAGAGATTGAGAAGAAGAGACATATAAGACTCTTCAGAAAGTTATTTCTATAGATAGATAGATAGATAGATAGATAGATGGATGGATGGATGGATGGATGGATGGATGGATGGATGGATGGATGGATGGATGGATGGATGGATGGATAGATGGATAGATGGATAGATGGATAGATGGATAGATGGATAGATGGATAGATGGATAGATGGATAGATGGATAGATGGATAGATGGATAGATGGATAGATAGAGTGAGAGAGTGAGAGAGAGAGTGAGAGAGAGTGAGAGTGAGAGAGAGAGAGAGAGAGAGAGAGAGAGAGAGAGAGAGAGAGAGAGAGAGAGAGTCACAACCCCTGGTAAGCCCCAATTATGGGAGGAAGCTAACAGCTTCCATCATCTGTCAATCGGCTCGTCACAAGAGTCCATCACGACAGAAACCCAATATTTTTACTGTTGCCTTTGTTATATTTGTGTTTTTTTATTTGTGCTGATAAATAAATAAAGGGAGACTAGTATAGATCTATTTCAAGCTATTTAGCTCTCATCAGCTAGCCTCATCAGGTTCAAATCCCAGTAAGGGTATGGCTAGCTGATGAGAGTATTTGTCAGCTATAACTTAAAAAAAACCAGCTATATTAGTGACTGTAAAATTTATAAAAATACAAGTTTTAATTAAAAGTTAACAATATTTGATTATATTAACAGAATAACTGAAAGGAACCTGGAGGTCTTTTAGTCCAACCGCTACTCAAGCAGAGGACCCTATATCATCCCCACTAAATGCTTGTCCAAACTCTTCTTAAAAGCCTGCAGTGTTGGAGCATTCACAACTTCTGGAGGCAAGCAGTTCCACTGGTTAATTGTTCTCACTGCCAGGAAATTTATCTTTATTTCTAAGTTGCTTCTCTCCTTGATTAGTTTTCATCCATTGCTTCTTGTCCTGCTATGAAAAATAGATTGTTCCCCTCTTCTTCATGGCAGCCATCAAATATTGTAAAAATGCTGTCATGTCACACACACACAGAGTCCTTCTTTTCATCAAACTAGACATACCCAATCCCTGCAACCGTTCTTTATATGTTTTAGCCTCCAGTTGCTCTTCTCTGCACTCTTTCCAGAGTCTCCACGTCTTTTCCACATCACGGCGACCAGATCTGGATGCAGTATTCCAAGTGTGGCCTTATCAAGTCATTCTAAATTGGTACTAGCACTTATTAATATTAATACATTAATATTAATGCTATCTTTTTTTCCAAATAAGAGTCATTTGAATCTGAGAAGTTATAAATGCATGGCCTTAAAAAACTAAGTTTAATTAAACAAGAAACTAAGAAGGGGATAAACTGAAAGTTTGGTTGGCAGCTGGGGAAATGAATGAAAAAGTAGGGGAATATTCATTATCATATATTTTCCATCATAATGATTTAATTATGCTTTTATTAGTAGTTGTTCATCTTCTACTGTACTTTTCTTTTTTGTATCCTTGTGAGATTTGTTTAAATCTTTCAAAGCTTATGCAATAAAAAATTAACCTGTAATAGGGCATTTCCCATCCAGGTAATGCTTACCTCTTATTAGATCTCACCTGATTTTTACATCAAAAACATCACAGAAACAACCAGCAGACTAAATACAGGTCATCACTGTAGCACCCAAACCAATTAAATCTCTCTGAAATATCTAAAGTAAATCAAAGGACTTAGTAGCCCCCCAAAATAGGAACAGGAGTAATCTGCAATATACAGTGTAAGGACTGCAACATCCACTATGTTGGACAGTCAAGCAGAACATTAGCAGAGCACATCCATGAACACCAACTAGCAGTGGGAAAAAAAACACCAATGCAAATTCTTTAATTTCCACAATGCATGGACAGACTCAACTGGGAAACTGCGAGTATCTTAGACAAAGCTAAATCCAAAAATGCAAGGGAATTCCAGGAAGTTTTTGCACTCCGACGAATCAACCATCAACAGACAGGTAGACATAAATCACATTTACACACCATTCAAGAGAGACAATAAAAAGCTAAAAAGGCAACAAAAAGACCAGAACATATTCTCTCCATCAACCCATAAGGGTATAAACAATGATTAATATCAAACAGAAAACAATACGGTAATCAAGATATTACCAAGAAAAGGAAATAAAAAATCCCACCAATTTTAGCAGGGCGAACTACTTATACGAACAGGGAGCAAATACCATATTCACCAACACTGAAGATGTACCGATAATCTACCTGAGTAATGAAATATCTGCAAGCAGCCAAGAACAGAGAGCACTAATAGCAATAGCAGTTAGACTTATATAGCACTTCATAGGGCTTTCAGCCCTCTCTAAGCGGTTTACAGAGTCAGCATATCGCCCCCAACAACAATCCGGGTCCTCATTTTACCCACCTCGGAAGGATGGAAGGCTGAGTCAACCTTGAGCCAGTGAGATTTGAACCGCCGAACTGCAGATAGCAGTCAGCTGAAGTGGCCTGCAGTACTGCACCCTAACCACTGCGCCACCTCGGCTCTAGACTAAGGACTCCATAATGTCAGAATATGTTATAATGTCTGTGATAGGGACAAATAAGAAAGCTTACAATAAGAAGTCAGTAGTAATAATTCAGCCTTAAGTCCATTTCATCTAGTCTCTAAATTAGTTTAGTGATCTGAATTATAAAAAAAGTGAGCTCACTTTTATTTCTGTATCTTATTTATCCCATTCAAGCAATACACAATTCTTATATTTTTCATTGAGTTTTGAAGCTAAGGGTTTACACAATAGAGAATTGTGCAGAGCAAAGGACGGCTTTCTAGATTCCATCCATGAAATAAGAAGTAGGTTGCTTTGCTTCAAACATGTGGACTGAAAGACATTCCCCCCCTCAATTTTGCACTCCCCCCCTCCAGAAGTGTTGTGTATTTATCAAGTCACACACAAACAGCTTTCCTTTGTGAAGAATATTTGCAGGCAATTATTGAAACAAAGCAACTGAATTATTTATATGGCTCCAAAATATATAAATAAACAAATCTGATTTATTGCACGACTGTCAGAAAATTAAATGAGGTGAAACTGCAATTTGTATAATTCTATGGCCAATGCTTCAAACTCTTCAACCCACAAGTCCTTCATTAATATATGTTTTTTTTTAAAAAAAAACGTAAAGTAGCATAAAAATGGGAAGCAGGAATGAAACAGAATGATTTTAAATGCACAGTCTGGGACAGAGTAGTACAGAGTAGTAGATACTTATCACATGGTAAAACAAGGGGGGGGGGACTCCAAACGTTTGTCCCTGGCTATTTATGAATTTCCTCTGGTTTTGTATTGAAGCAATGGGCGTGAGCTTAAATGGACTCCAGAGGATGGTATAGGACATGGGGTTGCGATGGGTCAAACACAATTTTGCAACTAGCAACAACATAGAATTCATTCATTCATTCATTCAGTTATTGAATCCCGAAGGACTCCGGGCGGCTTACAGAAATGAAAAATATTAAAAAGAATTAAAACAATAAGACACAACAAAGTTAAAAAGAAGCACAACATACACCCAATCAAAGGGGGGGGCTGGACCTCAATCAAGAGGTCAACAGCCCCAGGCCTGCCGGAAAAGCCAGGTTTTAATAGCTTTAGGGAAGGCCAAGAGAGTGGGGAGGGCCCGGATCTCTTGGAATGCACTCAAGCGTATAGACATTCTTTGATCAAAATGGAACAGTGACCAAAAATCTTCATTTCTATTCCTCATTTAATTTGGACCTTGAGCTGAGAGAGAAAGAGGGCGTTGGAATCTAAACATCTTTCAGATACTAATGACAACACTTTGGGATCTTTTCACACTACCTTTCATGATACATTAACACTTGACAGAAAGCCTGTAGTTAATTATGTTGTCTTGGGAGTCCTTTGTGTTTGTACTCTTCTGATCTTCTCCATCCTACTTTATCCTACTCCAGTTGCAAGCTGCTGCATTATCATCTTCATTCATTATCTTCATTCATTATCTTTCTTTTTCTACCAGTAAACTAGAGAGCTATTAGGCATTTATGTCTAGTAATCTCGGAAGCCAGGGTGGAATTATCAATTAGAAAGAGAAAGACTCAATACAAATGCAGGAGGGAAGCCTCTGAAAGGAGAATTCGGTGCCCCCTTGGGGCATTTGGTCTGTTGTTTCCAATTGCACAATTGGCAACTTGCTTTTACACTGCTAGGGGATCCCATAGAATGGCAGGTGTTTTAGAAGCTGTAGGCAGCTTCTAAATTTCCCCTCCAACCCTCTTGGAAGCCATGAGTTCTTCCCCTCCGTTACAGGAAGGACAGACTTTTCCTTTGGCTAGGATATTCTTTCTTTTTCTGCTGCTAAATCACCAAACTAAAAACAAACGAACCAACCTCTGATGCCTTTGTGAGATGAATCACTCCAAGAACATTTAACAGGGGAAATATGATTTTATATATTTTATTAAATATATCAGTCTTTTTCTAGCTATCATCTATATTTATTTATTCCTCACCCCTATCTCTATCGCTGGCTAGCTAACTAGTTAGCTAGCTTACTAGATATATAGGCAGACAGACAGCTGATATCTGGATGGATGGATGGATTGATGGATGGATGGATGGATGGATATGGGATATCTGGATGGATAGATAGATAGATAGATAGATAGATAGATAGATAGATAGATAGATAGATATTGGATGGATGGATGGATGGATGGATGGATGGATGGATGGATGGATGGATAGATAGATAGATAGATAGATAGATAGATAGATAGATATTGGATGGATGGATGGATGGATGGATGGATGGATGGATGGATAGCTATGGGATATCTATTTAATTTTACACATGTTAGCAGCTGCTGGAATTGTGTTTGCACACAGTGGAAAAACAGAGATCTCCCAGCATTAGTGTGGATGCAATTAATATTTCCTCCACATGGGATGGGATGGGATGGGATGGGAAAGGGAAAGGGAAGTGGGAAGGGAAGGTACAGAGCAGTGGTGGGATTTAATTTTTTTTACTACCGCTTCTGTGGGTGTGGCTTGGTGGGTGTGTCTTAGTGGGTGTGGCTTGGTGGGCATGGCAGGGGAAGGTTACTGCAAAATCTCCATTCCCTCCCGATCAGCTGGGACTGAGAATAGATGGGGGTGTGGCCAGTCAGAGGTGGTATTTACCGTCTCTCTGAGCTACTGGTTCTCCAGAACTGGTCAGAACCTGCTGAATACCACCTCTGGTACAGAGGATGGAAAGGGGGAGGCATCTTTATCTTTATTAGATAACCAACTTTTTCAAAAACCGGTAGACCTCCGTTCTGTGTGCACACTGCCACAAAGAGCTCAATGCCATAGTTTCCTGCGGCAGCTGATGTTTTTTTGCATTTGGTGTTGCCATTATGAATTAAGCCTGCAACATGATGTCCCTATAAAACAATTGCTCAGTGGCCTTCACCCCATGTATAGTTTGTCTTTTTGACTTGAGTCACTCCCTATTGTTTATAGACACTTTCATTCCTTCCACAAGCGACAGTTCTTTAAGCCAATGCATTGTAGATCAATTTTGTGGTCTCCCACTGCCAAAAGACTCTCCCCTTCTCAGTACATCATTAAATTTAATAGCATAGTGTGAGGCCCTTCTATCATCCAGTCTGATCATCTCTGCCAACCTGAGCGGAATATATTCAAATAAGCTTTAGTTTCTCCTTAGCATCCAGTGGAACCAGCCAGTCCAATTACTTTGTTGATCCTCAGTTGCCAGGTTTGAGAAATCCCCAAAGCTTTTGTCCCCTGAGATGGGAATCCAGGTTGATATGGGGCACAACATACATATCAAATAATGAAATGTTATTTGACAGTTGTTCAGAAGCTATCAAGAAAATTTACGTCTCAGGATGAAGAAGTAATTTTTGAAGCAGAAACATGACAAGTGAATGAAATGCAAGTAGATTTTGTAAAACTCTAAGGTCATTGAGTCTCTCATATGATCTTAAAGAAGGACAACACACGCAGTCCTCTCCTTACATGGTTAGTTTATAATTCCTTTTCCATAGTTGTTGTCACTTTTCTAACTCAATCGTGTAGCCAAAATTCTTTGCCTGAGCTAACGTAGTATCTTTAATCACTTCTTCCTCTAGTCCAGTGTTTCTCAACCTTGGCAACTTGAAGATGTCCGGACTTCAACTCCCAGAATTCCCCAGCCAGCGAATGCTGTAAGCGATTGTAAGCGAATGCTGGCTGGGGAATTCTGGGAGTTGAAGTCAGGACATCTTCAAGTGGCCAAGGTTGAGAAACACTGGTCTAATCTTAATAAATAGCTATATAGTTTCTTAATTCTTCTGTCCTATGTTCCCATACGTATCTTACCCAACTCTGAGGGTAAAACCATACTCCCTTTTATCTTTTTCATATCTTGATTGTATTTGCAATTGCGAAAACCAACCTATATCAATCCCTTGGGGTGGTCCTCGACTTACAACAGTTCATTCAGTGACTGAAGTTACAACAGCACTGAAAAAGTGACTTATGACCACTTGTGACCATTGTGACTATTGCAGCATCCCCTTTGGCCATGTGATTTTCATTCAGATCAGTGGTGGGATTCTTTTTTTTTTACTACTGGTTCTGTGGCTGTGGCTTTGTGGGCGTGGCTTTGTGGGCGTGGCTTTGTGGGCGTGGCAGGGGAAGGATACTGCAGAATCCCCATTTCCTCCCCACTAACTTGCTTTCCAGCTCCGTTCTCCTGTTCAGGGCAACAAAAGAAGATCAACTGGGAGGCAGCTGGGGCGGGGCCAGCCTATTTCCTGGTTCTCTGAACTACTCAAAATTTCCACTGCCGGTTCTCCAGAACCTGTCAGAACCGGCTGAATTCCACCTCTGATTTGGATGCTTGACGACTGGTTCATATTTATTGTGCACAGAGCATCCTGGGGTCAAGTGATCGCTTTTTGCAACCTTCTGACAAGCAAAATCAATGGGTAAGCCAGACTCATTTAACAACTGTGTGACTAATTTAACAACCGCAGTGATTCACCTAACGAAAGTGGCAAGAAACGTCGTAAAATGGGGCAAAACTCGCTTAACAAATTTCTCACTCAGCAACATCAATTCTGGGCTCAATTGATGTCCTAAATCATTTCTAATGCACATCTTCTATATTTTTAAGAGAGAGTTTAAAAACCCACTTGTTTTTGCAAAATCAAAATATCTGCATATATCCATTTTTCCAATCAACCGGTATGTGCCTTGGTAAGAATTCCCCCACCCCACCCCCAGGTTGAAGCCACCTGACTCCTTGGCTTCAACAGCCATTTTGTACTGGACAGCTGCCATGCAGAGGTGGCATTCAGTTGTTTCAGACCGGTTCACCCAAGCCAGTAGTGGAAATGGCGGGTGTGCCCTCCCAACCGCCCTGCATCTATGCCATCCTATTTAGGCAAGTTGTCAAGCCAAAGTGCATATACAGAAGGTCAAGCACAAGGGTAGATGGGCATGCTTACATTTGCCAACCGGTAGGGAAAGTAAGTAAATATTACCCCTGCTGCCATGATATCAATAAATAAATCATACAGTAGTGAAAGTCTTCAATTCTGACCATTTTTAGCAGATTCGGGAGAACAATGAAATACTCCTTCCTTCCTTCCTTCCTTCCTTCCTTCCTTCCTTCATTCATTCATTCATTCATTCATTCATTCATTCCTTTTTTGAGAAATTGATAAGAATTCTGCCAAGAACCTCTTTTTAGGCCAAGCAACTAGAAGAACTGGACGGATATTGTTTTAATGAGTTCAGCAGAGGAATGCAGAAAGGCTAGCTGTTTCTTTGTATAATTGTGGGTTTACAACTGGATGAAGTTGGCAAGAGTTGACAAGTTTCCTATTTCAAGGAGAAGAAGAGCTTTCAAACTCTTCTTGGGTGTAGGGAGTCCACTAATCTTCGACATACATGCCCACAGAAGCAAAAGGTGTTCATGCTATGTGGTAAGAGACAACCAGTTGAGATCCATAGAGCCAAGGTGGCGCAGTGGTTAAATGCAGCACTGCAGGCTACTTCAGCTGACTGCAGTTCTGCAGTTCGGCTGTTCAAATCTCACCGGCTCAGGGTTGACTCAGCCTTCCATCCTTCCGAGGTGGGTGAAATGACGACCCAGACTGTGGGGGCGATATGCTGACTCTGTAAACCGCTTAAAGAGCGGCTGAAAGCCCTATGAAGCGGTATATAAGTCTAACTGCTATTGCTATTGCTATTAACTATAATTCAGACACAACACTAGATCATCACCATGGCCAGGTTGGAGGAAAAGTTTGAAATTTGAAAAGGGTTTCTTAAGTCAGGTTTACATGTGGAAGATAAACAGGTGAAGCTGACAATGAGAAAAAACCCATGTGGCTTGCCTTACCATCTTGAGAAAAATGTGCATTCAAGGCAAGATTTCTGCCATTTTTCCTAGTGAAGTTGAAACTCAAACACTTCGGCCCACTAATGAGAAGGGAGGACTTATTGGAAAAGACTTTGATGTTGGGAAGACAAAAGGAGAAGGGGAAGGCACAGTATGAGATGGTTAAATAGTGCCATGAATGTGGAAAATATGAATTGGCAAATTCCAGGAAGACAGTGGATGATGGGGCGGGGAGGGGCGGGGGCTAATGTGCTATGGTCCACAGGATTTGTTTTGTTTGTTTGTTTATTATATTTATATGCCGCCCTTTCCCCCCGAAGGGGACTCAGGGCGGCTCACAACTCAAACCAGGGAAGGGGGATACAGACAAAAATTTTTTAAAAAAAACGACACATAACAATGCATAATTTAAAACACACAACAGTCGTACCATTCGAGACGGGGGCAACAGCTCTTTAGCCCCAGGCCTGTCGGGACAGCCAGGTTTTAAGGGCTTTGCGGAAGGCCTGGAGGGTGGTGAGGGTTCGAATCTCCACGGGGAGTTCGTTCCAGAGGGCCGGAGCAGCCACAGAGAAGGCTCTCCTCCGGGTAGTCGCCAGTCGACACTGGCCGGCGGATGGAATTCGGAGGAGGCCTAATCTGTGGGATCTAATTGGTCTGGTGGAGGTAATTGGCAGCAGCCGGTCTCTCAAGTACCCAGGTCCAATACCATGAAGGATCACAGAGTTGGACATGACTTAACAACTGAAAAACAGAAAAATGACTGACTCTCAGTTGCAATTAAGCAGGTGAACTCAGCTTTTTAAATTTATAATACTAGAATTTGTTTCTCAGTTGGTGAGCCTGGGCTCCAAAGATAAAAAGTTAACTGAGACAGGACCAGCAGTAAGTCCAGCATGTGATTCTCTCTTTTCAACCCAGGTTAAATTCCCGTTCTGTCTTTTGACTGACCTGGAGCATCTCAATGGGAAAAATAACTCCCGATATTTTATATAGCCATTTCTATTGATTTCCACAAACTCCATGTCTGCTCTCTGGGCAATACTCACCAACATTTCTGAGATGAAGAGAAGGGCTGTAGCCAGTGACGTGCGGTGAGGTTTATGGCTGGTGAGGCAGTCCTCTCCCCCATTATCCCACTGTCTAAAGCGCTTTCTTCCTTTTGCCCGAGGTCAGGCTGGGCTAGTTGCTGCCAGAGTCTCCAACGGATGACTCTGCTTAACTGTTTAAAAAAGCCTCTAAAAAAACGCCCTCTACAGGGGGAGGCAAGAGAACCATGTGGCTCATCTACATAAGGAATTTTTCGGATTTTAACCCTTGCTTAATTCTGCTTGAGTGATCATAAAGTCAGACTAGATGAGGCACGTGGTTCTCCCGCTTCCTCCTGTAGAGGGAACTTTTTAAGAGGCTTTTTTAAACAGTTAAGCACTAAGCAGAGTCATCCACTGTGACTCTGGCAGCAACTAGCTCACCCTCTTTCCTTTTAATTTTTCTTTTCTTTTCATGAGGACAGTGGTGGGGCTCTGCCTCCCCTGCCTCCCCTGACTGCACGTCACTGGCTGTAGCTTATTGGTTGAACTGGTGCCTTGTAGGCAGAAAGTCTGACTTCTACCCTCTGGTTATTCCAGTAAAATTGCAAAGGACTCTAGGAAGAGAATTGAGAATTACTGTAGAGTTATAAAGCAATGCCAGTTAGAATGATAAAGCAATGCTCTCACTCCCCAGTATTCCTACTTTAAAACATGGCACCTTTTCCCGGAGAGCTGTCAAACTCCTAAAAAAGGTGGCTTTGCTAAGAAATATATATATAAAAAATCCAATCCTCTCTTGAAACTCCTGCACTGTATTTCTGACACAGAGCATGACAGTCAGCATCCAAATAGATATGTAAAAAAAATGGATGCCGGTTCCAGTGAGTGCACTGTGCGCACAAAATGAAACCACATCTTCTATTGCAGCTTTGCCTGGTTTTCAAAACTGCAGAGGTGGAAATAGCAAGATAACAACACAACTTCCCTTGAAGCTCTGCCAAATTAATTACACAAGTAGCAGATTACAAGAGGCCTTTCTGCATATATGTGCAGTTATGATTTGATACCTCATAGGCGGAATTACAGTTGTTTCTAATGAATTATTCGTCGTTCTCTTATTATGGAAAATTTTTCATCCTTATTGAAAAGGGTGAGAGTTTGACCTGGTGGTCAAGTTACCAGGCTAAAAACTAGGAGATGGCGAATTCTAATCCCGCCTTAGTCATGAAAGCCAACTGGATGGTTTTGGGCTAGTTACTCGCCTCACCTCACAGGGTTGTTGTTGCGGGGAAAATAGGAGGAGGAAGGATTAGATAGGTGTTCTGACCCCCCTCTTCCTACACCAAAGCACGCCGAGAGAAAGATACTTCAAGGATTTATTAACACAGAGATTAGACCTTGGCAGCAATCCAGCCTGCCAAGCTAGCCATGATAGTTTCTCCAGCTCTAGTAAATACGTTGATTCCTGCAACGAGCATGTGGAAAGCCATTCCTTTTATAGTCTTGAGAGGAGCCTAATTACCACCAGCTGAGTTCAATTATCTCCTGTAACTGCATAACTGTTCTTTATGCCTATTAGCCCTCTATTGTCGGGCATCCAGGACCAACTCCCTTGTCTCCTCCCCACTGCTCCAATGCATGACGTCAGGATCACATTCCCTTGTCTCCTCCCCACTGGTCTAAGGCTCAGACACCTCCTGGTGGCCAACCAGCCTCTCTGTGCCCTACTCAGAGTCGGAATCCTGTCCAGGGTCCTCCACATCCTCCAGAGCCAACTCATAGGGCCCATCGCTGTCGGAGTCTGGTGGCAGCTCCAACGGCTCCTGCTGGGCCACAACAGGTAGGTATGTCACCTTGAGTTCCTTATAAAATAAAAAAGGCAGGATTAAAAAAAAAGAATCAAATGAATAAATAACTACCGTGTCTGAACTCATGCATCACTACACTTTAGATGAGCGTGTACAGTATATTAGATTTAGGTGACATTAGCGCAGAGTGGCAATGCAGGAAGGGATGGTAGAAATTCTCCAAATGGTATAGAGATAATCCTCGGTTTACAGCTATTCATTTAGTGACCATTCAAAGTTTCAACAGTACTGAAAAAAAAATGATTATGACCTTTTTTCACATTTATGGCCATTGCAGGAGGGTCACCTGATTAAAATTTGGATGCTTGGCAACTGGTCCGCATTTATGTATTTGTGACATTTGCAATATCCCGGGATCATGTGGTCGCCTTTTGCAAAAACAAGGGGGATGCCAGGTTCACTTAATAACTGTGTTATTAACGAAATGGCTGCAATGATTCACTTAACAACTGTGTCAAGAAAGGTCGTAAAAATGGGACAAAACTCACTTAACAACATAAATTCTGGGCTCCATTGCTGTCATAGGTCGAGGATTATCTGTATATATCCCACCTTCCCTGAAGTTATCAGAGAGATATACAGAACCTACATTATGTCACCCTTCTATGTACAGCACAGAAGGTGTGGATAAGGGAAAATGTGCTGTGAGGATCATTTGGACAAATAACTTTTCTGGACTTTTGGCAATTCGCTTCCCACTGATCTTAGTGTTTATAACCTAACCACCCACCTGCCATCCCAAACAACTGATTGTAACCCAACTAATATTGGAATATAATCATCCTTGCAATTTTCCCTAATTTTCCATTTTTTGTTTTAAAAAAAAGTTTAAATATTCCAATCTTATTCTCCAGATATTTGAGAATTTCACTCTGTGTGTGTGTGTGTGTGTGCGTGTGTGTGTGTGCGTGCATGCATGTCAGTGGTGGGTTGCCAATTCTTTTACTACCTGTTCGGGCACGCTCGCGCAGAAGCATTCGGGTGGGTGGGCGGAGTCTCCTGCCACCGCTACACCGATCCGGGCCGAACTGGGAGCAACCCACCTCTGAGGTGTGTGTGTGCATCTGTGATTCTTTTGAGCTCGCTTGAGGATTGGAAAACAGTTTCTTAAATGCAAGTTTCTACAATTGTGATTTTGTGTGTGTGTGTGTGTGTGTATGTATGGCTGTTGAGATTCCTAAGTGTCAAAAACCCAACAGGAGGAGCCCCTTCATGAAATTTGCCCTTAGTGTGATCTGTAGTGTGATCATTGTAGAGAGGCTGAAAACCGTTATATAAGGAAAGATTAGGCCATTTGCCTCCCTTTTAATTAAACAAATGTAAAAAGTCATGCTACGGCCATAAGAATTTCACGGATGATGTTTTGCAATAAATTCTGAAAGCCATTCTTCTTCTTTCCCACCTTACACCTATCCTCCGCGAGCTGCACTGGCTACCGATCGGTCTCTGGATACGCTTCAAAGTGCTAGTCGTCACTTATAAAGCCCTTCATGGTATTGGACCTGGGTACTTGAGAGACCGCCTGCTGCCAATTACCTCCCAAAGACCCATCAGATCTCACAGGGTTGGCCTCCTCCGGGTTCCGTCTGCCAGCCAATGCCATCTGGCTACGACCCGGGGGAGGGCCTTCTCTGTCGCAGCTCCGGCCCTTTGGAATGAACTCCCCGCGGAGATCCAGACCCTCACCTCTCTCCAGGCCTTCTGGAAAGCCATCAAAACCTGGCTGTGCCAGCAGGCCTGGGGTTGATGAGTTCCCCTCCCCTCTCAACTGGTATGGCTGTGTGATTTTCGTGTATTTTAATTATGTGTACTGTTGTTTATGTTCCCTTTCCCCTTTGAGTTGTTCGCCGCCCTGAGTCCCTCCTGGAGAAGGGCGGCATACAAATAAACCAAAACTAAACTAAACTAAACTAAACTTTCATCATCAGAGTAAATAGAAAAAGTTGCAGAAATTTTCAGCACAAGGTTAAAACCAAGATAAACACATATCCTCTTGAAGTAGATAAAGAGTGAGCAAATATAAATCTATTCCTTTGGTGGTGGTACTGCTGCAATGGGAACATCTCCCAGGGACAATTCCCTCAACAATCACAGCTGGGTTGCAGGAAAATCTGAAAAGAAAAGGTGAAGGAGATTTCTATTTAAAATGTGGTTATGCTAACTCTTATCGTTACATATAAGGAACTTCACACCTCTTCTTTTTTTTTTAGTTTGTTTGTTTGATTTTTTGCTAGGACGGCTAACATTTCTGAGAATGTATTTATCTATGGAAAGACTGTCCTTGAAATGTCCACTTCATCTCACTTTCATGGGTAAGATACTGTATCTTCCATGCCTGTGAACAATGAGAACAAAAATGTTAAACAAACAGCGAAATCTTAACGTGAAACATGTTTTCAGAGCCTTAATAAAGAGTGTGGGGATGCGGTGGCTGAGAGGCTAAGATGCTGAGCTTGTCGATCAGAAAGGTCGGCAGTTTGGCGGTTCGAATCCCTAGTACCGCATAACAGATGAGCTCCTGTTACTTGTCCCAGCTTCTGCCAGCCTAGCAGTTCAACAGCAGGTAAAAATGAAAGTAGAAAAATAGGAACCAGCTTTGGTGGGAAGGTAACAGCGCTCTGTACGCTTTTGGCCACATGAACACGGAGACATCTTTGGACAGTGCTGGCTCTTTGACTTTGAAACAGAGATGAGCAGCGCCCCCTAGAATCGGGAACAACTAGCACATATGTGCGAGGGGAATCTTTACCTTTAATAAAGAGTGTAAATGGGCTCATAAAGCATTCTAATACTATGTTCTACAAAATGTTAATTTTTTTAAAAGTTATAATTAAACATAACGCCTTTCTGCAAATTTGAATGCATGGTTACTATTGGTGTGCAGTTGTTTATAAACTCAACACAAGGAAACAGAGAATATAGCAGGTGCCCAAGTTTGTATACCCTTCTGATTGATTTGGCACTCAGTTGTTGCCCACAAATTTGTTCCAAAGAGTTTTGGATTTATCGGAGTTTTATTTTACATACTTTTGGCGAAGTTGAAGAAAAAGTTTCCTCTTTATATCTCTTGTATTTATATTAGTGTTATACAAGCAATGCTGTATAGCAAAATGCTGGACAACTCCTTCGTTGTCAACTAAATATTTCAGCAGCTCATCACAATGATTTGTAGAGTCTGTTTTTTTCTCTACTAACCATTTTTCAGGCTGCTCTAGCAGTTTTTCTTGATATTTCAGACTTCAACAATTCCATGTAACTTCCTTTTCTTAACAATGCTTCTCACAGTTGAAATTGCTGGCTGGAAACAGAGATTTTCCTCTGCATGGTATAAAAATTGAATTATCTTTACTTTCAAATGCTGAGACAGCTGTTTAGCAAACCCCATATTTGTTGACAGCAGACAAAACAATAGTCACAGTCTATTTGTTTGCTCAGGGAATTGTTTCTCTCTGGTTAACTGTAGATAATTCAATCCCCTATTTGGATATCATTAAAAATATTATAGTAAGAAGAGAAACACCAAATCAACTGAAAGATTGCCCAAGCTTCTGCATTTGCTATATTCACTATTTCCTAATTTTGAACCTATAAATAGATGCACATAAAAAATAAATAAGCCCACAGTCCAATTATTGGAAAGATAGCAATAGCAGTTAGACTTATATACCGCTTCATAGGGCCTTCAGCCCCCTCTAAGCGGTTTGCAGAGTCAGCATATTGCCCCCAACAACAATCCGGGTCCTCATTTTACCCACCTCGGAAGGATGGAAGGCTGAGTCAACCCTGAGCCGGTGAGATTAGAACCGCTGAACTGCAGATAGCAGTCAGCTGAAGTAACCTGCAGTGCTGCATTTAACCACTGCGCCACTTCGGCTCTGTTTCAGAACAGATATTCTGTTTCAGTATCAGGCAGATATTGAGTGAGCTTCTCTTAACTTAAGGATGGACTGAAACATACAGTTTGAGCAGGCATGCTTGAGCAATGGGTTCCTACTGGTTTGGACCCGTCCGAGTAGGTAGTAACTCAGCCAGCCATGCCCCTGAACTGGTCCTATCGGGGATTTTTTTTTTACTACTGTTCATGTGTGTGTAGTGTGTATCATTTGCACCCCTGAGCGAACCAGCAGTGACAGAAGCCAAACCCACCCCTGGACTAGAAGACTTCCAAGGTCCCTTCCAACCCTATTATTCTGTGTTCTATTTTCCGGTATCAGGTGGAGAAATTTAAAAATTGGTAGTTGGCACCCAAAACACCATTTGTTTTCCAAAATAATATTTAGCAACAAAAGTGACTTTACTTTTTTTAAAAAAATAAATAAACTACTCCTAGCCCGCTGCTGTAGCAAAGGGTTGAATTTGCAATTCCCAGAACTTCTAGTTAGCAGGATCATTAGCTAATATTTAAGGATTATTGTACTAATATTTGGAAGGCACAAAGATAAGGGAGGATTTTCTTTTTTAAAAGACTTTTTTATTTTTCAACATATAAATATTCCTTCTTTCCTTAAACAATGTGTCATCTGAGTACAAATATCTGTGCAACAGCCTTCTGCATTTACAACATCATTCACATTAATATTAATTCTCTAATCTTAAAATTGTAGTATATTAAACAATTGAACATTATTAACCTATTCATTTTTCTTCTTGACGTATCTTCTAATAAAAATACAATAACATTAATCATAATTGTCCTCTTAATCATAATACTAATAGTTATCATCTTATATTTTCTATTCTTCTTTAAACTTCTTCTTTTAATTCCAATTTCCCTTTTGATTCTCTAACCATTGATAAAATACTTCCCATATCATATAATATTCAGTTTGTTCTTTCTCTTTAATTGTTAGTGCTAATCTGTTCATTTCTGCACATTCTAATATTTTCCTGATCACATTCTCATCGATAGGAATATCTTCACTTTTTCAAAGCTGTGCAAATACAATTCTAGCTGCAGTTAAAAATGTTTAATTAAACAGGTATTCTCTTTATTATAAATTATAAATTTTCAGTAAAATCCCCAGCAAAAATATTTCTGGTTTTAATCCAATGCGTTGTTTTATCATCTTTTCCAAACATGTCTTTATTTTAGTACAATATTTTTTTGCTTCTACACATGTTCACCACATATGATAGTAAGAATCAAATGCTGGCACTTCCAACATTTAACTGACTTATCTTTAAACATCTTTGCAGTCGTTACTCTTTTTTTTTCTATAATCCTTCCTGTCTAATCATCTAAACCCTAAGTCACAAGTTATTATTTTCATTTTTATGCAAAAAAAAAAAAAGTCCACAAGAGGCTTCCAGTCTCCAATAAAATCTAGATAATGTCTTTTCTCCAATGAAAACAGTTAATTTATCCATTTCAGCAAAATGTGTCAGCTTCATCAACCATTCCTCCAAAGATGGTAGCGTTGAATCTTCCCATCTCTCTGCATCCAGTCATCGCATTGCTTTAATTATATCCTGAAATAATCTTCCATGGTTTCCTTTTAACTTTGTCCAGTTAAATATTTTATCAATAGAAAACTAAATATTCATTTCTAAATTCCTCTGTATCAAATAGATATCCAAAAATCTTTAGTTTTTTTTATGTGTCCTCCATGATAAAATGTCCTTTCAGATTGTTCTTCAGTTCTATTTGCTATTCTGATTTTTTTTTCTTTTTTTACATCTTTATCTTCTTATTAATATATCAAAGTCCTTTAATTTTTCCCATTAATGCTTCTACTCCCTCTAGTGGATCTTCTAAAATTAACACTAAATCACCCACAAATTCCCTTAATTTATGAAAATCTTTTTTTTTTAATCTTCACTTCCATAATTCTTTGATCTTATCTTATATTGCTATCCAATACTTCAAGTCACATAATACTTCAAGGCACTTATATAATGGCTGCCTAATGTTTTCTGATTAATAGTGCTAAGAATTCCTTTTATGGAAACAGCTGAATTTCTAACCCTTTTTGAATCTCCCAAGGTTTTGTTAGTTCTCCATTAACAATTATTTGTGCTTTCTGAAAATTATAAATTTCATAATTTATAATTACCCATTTAATAAAATTACCCGTTTTAATAAAATTATTTCGAAGGTTCATATGTTTTTGGATTCCAAGCAAAATAATGCAGTACAAATTGTCAAGTTCTCTGCATCTAAAAATATCAGTGGAGGATGTTTTTTCAATATGTTGCTCCAAGTATTCCAGAATATTCACAGCGTTTCTAATACTATCATGTAGTTGTCTTTTAGGGGAAAACCACACTGATCTTGATGAATGAAATCCTCCAAAATTATTTTCAACTTTTCAGCCAAAATTCAACAGAATAACAGAGTTGGAAGTGACCTTGGAGGTCTTCTAGTCCAACCCTCTCCTCAAGCAGAAGACCCTATTCCAAGGGGCTGTCCAGTCACTTCTGGAGACAGTAATCATAGTAACCATAATCATAGTAACCATAATCATAGTAACCATAATCATAGTAACCATAATCATAGTGCAGGAAGTTAGCATCCACCCCTCTACTAGGAAAATGAAATATTTTAGGAAATATTAAAAGGACAGAATATTCCCCCTGAAAGGAAGGCAGAAACTCACCCCCCCTCCTTTGTCAATGGGCCATTAAGGTCTGATTGGTCTATTCTACATAACAAAGATCTCCCTCCTTCAGGCAGAGCCAATCCTTTCATCACATCATCACCCAGCAATAGCTCAACCAATCTTGGGACTCAATAAACAGACAGCCTACAAAGTTAGCTAAGACCCCCGCCCCATGGGAGTCTGACCACCAATCAAAATACATTTCTTACACAGGAACAGGAAGCTCCAAGGGGGGTCCCAAGAGTCGGTATAAAACTCAGGTTCTCTCAGCACCTTTTCCCCTTTTCGTCAAGATCTTCAAGGCATGTGATCCCCTTTTCCCCCAGGACCTCAAGCCATGTAGTCCTGTCCTCCATTACAAACCATCTTTCCAAGCAGCCTCCATGTGCCCAGTGTCTTTCTCCCCACTTGGAACTGAACCCAGAAGGACACTTCATCCAACAATAGCAATCACGACAAATCATTGTAAGCAATTTATAATCATTGTTTAACGAAGAAAGGGGTCAATAATTTCTTCTTAAAATAAAAAGCTTATTCTGTTTAGGTGTTAAGATTATATCAGCTTCCTTCCAGCTAGGAGGAATCTTTCCATCCTGCAAAATAGTCTTTAGTATTTATTGAAATAGTTGTAAAAACTCCTCTTCAAAACCCTTCAAAACATCTTATTACAAGAAGCCATCAGCCCTTCTAGAGCTTTCTAAAACAGGTAGCTTTCCTGTTTTAATCTTTTTGATAGCTTCACAAAGCTCCCTTATTGTCATAGGTCCATTAAAAATTAGTCTGTGATTATCTATAATCTTAAGTAAATTCTGTTTATGCGAGTATTCATTTGATTTTTCTGAAGAAATTTCTTGAGCTTTATATATTTTCATATATTCACAGCATCTGTTATCAGAGTAGTCCTTTCTTGCAACTTTAATATCATTTTCTGTTCTTTTTTCTTTTGCAATATATAAGCCAACAATCTCCCTGGTTTATTTTGAAATTCAAAATTTCTTCGTTTTGGATAGTTCATTTTTCTTTCCATCTGTCTCACTATTAACATAGACAATTGGCTCAGTAAAAGCTTAATTTAATGAGTTACAGCTTTCATCCTTAGAATTCTTTTTAAAATTCATACTTTTTAAAATCTCACCCAAAATCATCTGCATTTTCTCTCGCCTTTTCCTTTTAGCTCACTATTGCATTGCATTAAAAAACCTCTTAAAAATTCAATGCTTGCATTCCAAAACTTCCTTGCTTCTGTGCCCTTATTAACAGCATTCTCAAAAATTTATTGAACTTCCTTTTCCAATCCACGCCCATTCTTTTTGTAATAACTTATCATTCAATTTCCACCTAAAAGATCCATGTCTCTTTTTAAAAGTTAAAGATTATGATTTCAAAATGTAATATTTCCCCTTTGTAAACATTATTAGCCAGAGTCTTAGAGATCGAAATCATGTCTGTTCTCAAAACGGATCTATGCCTTTCAGAAGAAATATATTCTTTTGAATTGCCATTTTTATATCTCCATATATCAAGAAGCTCCAATTTATCCATTCATAAGTTTTTTAAAAAAGTATTAGGTAATTTACTTTTTTGTGTTATTTTGCTATTTTTTGTAGAGAAACCACCCTATTCCAATCTCCCAGGTCTATCCATTAATTTTTTGCAAAATGCAGTTTGATCTTCATTGAAGGCATAAATTCTCAAAGGCTTACACTCCTATAGATGGACTTCTACCACAACATATCTACCATTATGGGTTGATTAAGGATTTTATTTTTGTTCACCTGTAAACTTCGTATTTTAATTTTTCTTCAAATTGCCTTATAAATCTTCTCCAGACAGGTTTATTTACTAAATAATCTGGAATGATAGTCAACTAATTATCCTATCAGCTTACATTGCAGAAACTTGTTTAATTCCATCCCAGACAGAAATAATAATTTTTTGTATTCTATTCCTTTTAGATAGCTCAACAATTTATCTGACACTGCCTTTATTGAAATGGTTGAGGCAGAAGCTGAATTTTATGTTTTACTCCTTCCAATTCTGTTATTTTGTTAAATTTGGTTGGTTTTGTCTTTTGTCCTAAGTCCAAACTGGCTTGAGTTGATGCCTTGATTCTAATTGTTTCAGATCTTTCAGCAATACATCCTTCTGTTTCCACATGGCTTTTTGCCTATTTGATGCTAGAGAGATTAGCAAAGCCTTCATAAATGGTTTGGTAGCATCCCAAATGATCCCTAAGGAGACATGGGGGGTTAAACTGATTTGGAAAAACCTCTTCTGCTGTTAAATGTACCCTGTCATTCCCAAACAAATCACTAATATTTCCTCCCTTAAGTTTTATCCTAAGTGATTTTACTGTTTATGCTTGTTCTTTATGTTACTTATCTAGCATTTATGCATTATTGTGAACATATAAAAGGCTAACCTGTAAGTCATACTTTTCTTGATTTTGATAAGGCCTTCAATCTATTTTCCTCCATGAATGTCGATGCTGATAGTCTGCATGAAGTATTAATGATGATACAATTTCTAGTGTCTCTCTTTAAAATTTCCTTTCTATCAATCAACAGATTAGGATCTGGCAAATTTTATGGGTCGCTTTCTATTAAAGGTGACAGGCTCCTGTTGCTCTGATTATGCACTGAGCTGTCCTCACTGTGAAAATGCCCTCTTAAGATATGGCAGATGTACAAGGTCATCAACAGTAAAGAACATTGCATATGCGGGATGAAAGGCAAAGATTTCAATGGTTTTAGCTGAGGACAGTTTAGCTTACTTTGTTGAGAGAGAAAAAAATGAAAGTGAGAGATTGACTTTCAGCATTAACACAGGCTAGAGACCAAGCATGCAAATGAAACATCTCATATTAATGCATCTAAGGCAGTGGTGGGTTTCAAAAAATTTTGGAACCTCTTCTGTAGGTGTGGCCTGCTTTCCGGGTCCACTGGTGGGACCTCTTCTAATGGGTTTGGTAGATTTGACGAACCGGTTCTACCGAATAGGTGCAAACTGGTAGGAACCCACGTCTGATCTAAGGAGATTCTCAATCATGCAGGTCCTCTTCCTTGGACATATTCAAAGTTCTATTTCATTATAACTAGATCTTGCATCGGATACATAACAGGAACATAAATTCGTCTATAGCGGCCTCTTTAGCTTTCCTACAAAGGGCAATGGAGAACCAAGAAGCAATGGAGAGAAACTAATCAAGGAAAGAACCAATTTGAATTAAGGAGAAATGTCCTAACAGTGAGAACAATTAATCAGTTGAATGATTTGCCTCCAGAGATTGTGGGTGCTCCAACACTGGAGGTTTTGAAGAAAAGATTGGAGAACTATTTGCCTGGAACGGGATAAGGTCAGCTGCTTGGGTAAGGAGTTGGACTTGAAGACATCTAAGGTCTCTTTCAACTCTGTAATTCTGCTGCTCAAGAGACATTCTTGTATCCTTAAGAGACTGTCCAGCGTGCTAAAAGAAAACCGACATGGACCAAACAGGATATGTGTCAGGCCTGGAAGCCATCTTTTGCCTCGGGCCTTCAGGCCTGCCACATTTAATGCTGTGGGAAAATTGGAGGGGGGGAGTTATATGAAGTATGGGAGAGATATACAGGTGAAACTCAAAAAAATTAGAATATCGTGCAAAAGTTCATTTATTTCGGTAATGCAACTTAAAAGGTGAAACTAATATATGAGATAAGACTCATTACATGCAAAGCAAGATAGTTCAAGCTGTGATTTGTCATAATTGTGATGATTATGGCTTACAGCTCATGAAAACCCCAAATCCAGCATCTCAGAAAATTAGAATATTACATGCAATCAATAAAACAAGGATTGTACATAGAACAATATTGGACCTCTGAAAAGTATAAGCATGCATATGTACTCAGTACTTGGTTTGGGCCCCTTTTGCAACAATTACTACCTCAATGCGGCGTGGCATGGAAGCTATCAGCCTGTGGCACTGCTGAGGTGTTATGGAAGACCAGGATGCTTCAATAGCGGCCTTCAGCTCTTCTGCATTGTTCGGTCTCATGTCTCTCATCTTTCTCTTGGCAATGCTCCATGGGGTTCAGGTCAGGCAAGTTTGTTGGCCAATCAAGCACAGTAATCCCATGGTTATTGAACCAGGTTTTGGTGCTTTTGGCAGTGTGGGCAGGTGCCAAGTCCTGCTGGAAAATGAAGTCAGATCCCCATAAAGCTCGTCTGCGGAAGGAAGCATGAAGTGCTCCAATATCTCCTGGTAGACGGCTGCGTTGACCCTGGTCTTAATGAAGCAGAGTGGTCCAAAGTCCTGTTGCTCCTTGGTCCAAAGTCCTCTTTTCTGATGAGAGCAACTTTTGCCAAAAGCACTAAAACCTGGTTCAATGACCGTGGGATTACTGTGCTTGATTGGCCTCTCCATTCTTCCTCCATAGTCTGGGTCTTTGGTTTCCAAATGAGATGCAAAAGTTGCTCTCACCTGAACCCCATAGAGAGCAACTTTGAACCAGTTTTTGGGATTACTTCTTTAAAGCACACTACCATTTCATACAATTTTTAGGTGGGCTCACTGATAACCGAATAGATATTCATTTCAAGGGAGACCCTTCATGCCTAAGGTCATTAATGTGAAATGATATGAGGCTGAATCAGAAAGAAACCAAGATTTAACATGCACTATCAAGTCACAACTGATTTTTTGATTCAGCATTTATTTACCAATGAAAAGGTGATTGTGCCATTAAGAAGACTATGAGGACTTCTTTTGATGAAGAGTTTTTAAAAGTTTTTTTTTTCCCCGGTTGCTCTTTCTCATTCTCATTCTTTCCTCCTTATTTGGGGATGTGAAATGAGGACAGAGAGGAACGGGGAGGGATGTAATCTGTAAGCCATTTATCCTCCTACTTTCTTGGCTGAAGTTTGTGCATTGTAAAAATTGTGAAACAATTTAAATTCCCAGCAGAAATGAGTAAGCATAATAAAAGAAATGAAGGGAAGGGAGAGAAGGAAGAAGAACTCTGCTGCTGAAGGTTCAGAGGAAAATAATTATGTTTTAATGTTTGGTCCCTAAATAATTAAACTGGTGCCCTAGGCAATAATGCATTAGTTTCTAGTAAGGAGAATACCCCATTCCCTGGATCCCATTAACAACCAGAAGGATTCAAGGAAAAAAGAAAGAAAGAAGGAAAGAAAGAAAGAAAGAAAGAAAGGAAGGAAGGAAGGAAGGAAGGAAGGAAGGAAGGAAGGAAGGAAGGAAGGAAGGAAAGAAACAGTTACTTATCTGCAGGGAGTTTCGCATAACCAGTGAAATGAAGGAGAAAGGAAAACATGCCTTGGAATCTGTTACTTTTTCTTCATCACGCAGCTGTCAAGCATGGTGTTTGATGCAGGAAAGCTCTTGCTGCCATCCTCGTATGCTTTTGACTCAATATAACTTTAGTAGACTGTCCTAGCAGCTAGAATGTAGAGCCTAGATCAGTGTTTCTCAACCGTGGCAACTTGAAGATGTCTGGACTTCAACTCCCAGAATTCCCCAGCCAGTGAATGCTGGCTGGGGAATTCTGGGAGTTGAAGTCCAGACATCTTCAAGTTGCCAAGGTTGAGAAACACTGGCCTAGATATAGAATAGGATAGGATGCATGGGATGGAATAAATAGAATAGAACAGAACACATAGAATGGAACAGAACAGAACAGAGTTGAATTCTTTATTGGCCAAGTGTGATTGGACACACAAGGAATTTGTCTTTGGGGCATAAACTCTCAGTGTACCTAAAAGTTATAAGTGGCAAATCATGATCATAATCATCATAAATGCATTCATCATGAATCATACGATACAACACTTAGTGATAGTCATAGGATACCAAATAAGTGATCAAAATCATACTAGGAAACTGAATCAAAGAATATAAATCTTAAAGATACAAACAACAAGGTTATAGTCATAAGTAGAATGATAATAGGAAGGATGAGAAGAATAGTAGTAATACAGTCTTAGTAAATAGTTTGACGGTTGTGGGGAATAGTTGTTTAGCAGAGTGCGGGGGAAAAACTGTCATTGGGCCTAGTTGTTCTGGTGTGCAATGCTCTATATTGTCATTTTGAGGGTATGGAATATCATATTGCAATTGCGATATTCAGCTGGGAAGCTGAAGGGGCCAGTACTCTACAAGTACAACCTAAGTTCAATTGTGGAATCCTTGGTGCTCTCTAAGCCAGGTTGTTTTCTTGCAGACATTTCATTACTGAACTAGGTAACATTATCAGTGTTTGTGAGTGTGGGCTTTGCTCCCTGTTTATATGCAATACCTTGCCATGCTAGGGTTGGTGGAGACACGACTAGAATACAGATTTCTTCAATAAGAGTTCAAACGGTTGTTTCCTGCAAATGTCCCCTCCCAACGCCCTTCCTCATAAACCCTCTTGGGAGGGGCCCAGGCACAACCACCTGTGCGTAATGATCATCTATGAGACTGCCTAGGGAGTTGCTGATTCTGTTTCTCAGCTCTATGCACTCTAGCATCAGGGACAAACTGCCTCTGATCTTCTCCACTGTTCCATGCCTCAGGCGTCTCCTGGTGGCCAACCAGCCTCTCTGGTCCCTGCTCTGAGTCTGAACCCTGCCCAGGGTCCCCCACATCTTCCATGGCAGACTCATAGGGTTCCTCGCTATCCGAGTCCATCAGCAGCTCAACCGGATCCTGCCCTTTTTTTTACATTCATGGTTCTTACACATTTGTCATTCCATTTATAGAGTTATACTATTCCATTTGGGTTGCTTTGTTTACCATCCCTTGCCTGTTTCGACACCACTTTATTCTCCATTTCTTTTCTTCCTCCCTCCCTCCTCTACTTCCTTCCTTCCTCCTTTCCCTTCCTTCTTCCCTTCCTTCTCCCCTCCTCCTCTCTTCCTCTTCCCCTTCCTACCATCTCTCCTTCTCTCTCTTCTTTATTCAGATAGCAATAGCAATAGCAGTAGCTTTCAGCCCTCTCTAAGCGGTTTACAGAGTCAGCATATCGCCCCCACAGTCTGGGTCCTCATTTCACCCACCTCGGAAGGATGGAAGGCTGAGTCAACCTTGAGCCAGTGAGATTTGAACTGCTGAACTGCTGAATAGCAGTCAGCTGAAGTAGCAATAGCAGTAGCAATAGCAGTTAGACTAATATATCGCTTCATAGGGCTTTCAGCCCTCTCTAAGCGGTTTACAGACTCAGCATATCGCCCCCAACAACAATCCGGGTCCTCATTTCACCCACCTCGGAAGGATGGAAGGATGAGTCAACCTTGAGCCGGTGAGATTTGAACTGCTGACCTGCTGAATAGCAGTCAGCTGAAGTAGCAATAGCAGTAGCAATAGCAGTTAGACTTATATACCGCTTCATAGGGCTTTCAGCCCTCTCTAAGCGGTTTACAGAGTCAGCTTATTGCCCCCACAGTCTGGGTCCTCATTTCACCCACCTCGGAAGGATGGAAGGCTGAGTCAACCTTGAGCCGGTGAGATTTGAACAGCCGAACTGCAGCTAACAGTCAGCTGAAGTGGCCTGCAGTACTGCACTCTAACCACTGCACCACCTTGGCTGGTGGGAGGAGAGGATGTGCTCTGGTCTTTTTGTTTCCTTCTTAGCTTTTCATTGTCTCATTTGAATGCCGTGTAACTGATGCTGTTGCCTAGTTTGCTGGTGAAATGTCCACAAGGAAACATCCAAGCTCAAAGATCACTGAGGACCACACAGTTCAATCCTGAGCTATAAATATTTTCTCTTCTAAAGTTCATTTTTAGTCCACAGAACATAGAATAAGAGGGTTGGATGGGACCTTGGTGATCCTTTGTCCAAGCCCAACGTATGGGAGGAGATGCAATATCATTTCAGACTTTCATTGGGCTCAGTGGGATGGATACACATGTTCATAGAAAGAATAACAGAAGAACAGAACCGAGTTGGAAGGATCCCTGGAGGTCCTCCAGTCGATCCCCCAGCTTCAAGTAGCAATAGCAATAGCAGTTAGACTTATATACTGCTTCATAGGGCTTTCAGCCCTCTCTAAGCGGTTTACAGAGTCAGCATATTGCCCCCAACAACAATCCGGGTCCTCATTTTACCCACCTCGGAAGGATGGAAGGCTGAGTCAACCCTGAGCCGGTGAGATTTGAACGGCCGAACTGCAGAACTGCAGTCAGCTGAAGTAGCCTGCAGTGCTGCATTTAACCACTGCGCCACCTCGGCTTGCAGTCTGTCTCATCCCACCCAAACAAAGAATTTAATGAGTTAGGAACTGCATCTAGAAGTTTTGAAGCTTTTGGAACAATACGGAAATGGTACCATCTACAGAGTGAATCTGGTGAGCTAATTGGGAAGCTGAGATTATCAGATTATCAGAGCTCTTTTATCTATCATAGTTGGCAAAAAGGACTTTTTGTATTCCCAGGGACCATGATGGCTCAAGGAGCCCTTTAGCAATGAAGCTGTTATTGCAGAGCGTGACCCGTCAAAACCGCGGTAGAATAAAGCGCGCCCGACAAAAGCGCGTACGTGACGTCATCAGCAGCGCGACGAAAAAAAATAAAAATAAATTAAATTAAAATTAAAATTAAATTAAAGCAAGCCGATTCACATAAAGGTAAGGGTTAGGTTTAGGGTTAGGGTTAGGGTTACGTTAAGCGTTAGGGTTAGGTTTACGGTTAGGTTCAGGGTTAGGTTTAGGGTTAGGTGTAGGGTTAGGTTTAGGGTTAGGTTCAGGGTTAGGTTTAGGGTTAGGTGTAGGGTTAGGTTTAGGGTTAGGTTCAGGGTTAGGTTTAGGGTTAGGTTTAGGGTTAGGTTAAGGGTTAGGTTTAGGGTTAGGTTTGGGGGGGTTAGGGTAAGGTTTTCACTTTAATTTTAAATTTACCGCTCACAGCACGATGTTTTCGTCGCGCTGTGATGACGTCACGTACGCGCTTTCGTCGAGCGCGCTTTATTCCACCGCGGTTTTGTGGTGGAACCATTGCAAATAAAGCAACTGAAACAGCCTCCTTTGGTGCCCTGTAAGCTTAGGTTTATCCGGTTCATTACTAATTTGGGACTTGGGTGTATTCCCTTGAACTCAATCCAAAGGAGAAATCAAATCTTTATCATCCATACTGCCTCATAGCTAAGAAGATGTTAATATAACCTAAGGAACTCAAAAGAACCTTTCTTTTATTGAATAAATGCCAAGGGACTGAACATTTATCCTTCAGAATTATTTCTGAGAATCAACCAGGCAGGTAAGATTAAAATACCTCCAATCCCCAGCCTCTCCAGAAGGTTACCGTGGTTGATAATAATAAATGTTCCTGAAACATTTTGGGAAATAACAGGATCACGCTCTGTAGGGACAATCCAACTGTGTCTCAAAGAAAGCACAAATGGTTTAATTGCGTTAGTGAAAAAAGAGAAACTTTCCATAAAGATGAAGGAAATGGCGGGGGGGGGGGAGAAAATTTACATTGCACTTCCTTTCTTTCAAAAGGAAGAGGAAGAGGAAGAGGCTGCTGCACTCTGTGATTTGCTACTAAATTGTTTAAAATGGCTCTGGAACAGTATTGGAACACAGGCAGCAGAGCCAAGGTGGCGCAGTGGTTAAATGCAGCACTGCAGGCTACTGCTAGATCAGCAGGTCAGCGGTTCAAATCTCACCGGCTCAGGGTTGACTCAGCCTTCCATCCTTCCGAGGTGGGTAAAATGAGGACCCAGATTGTTGGGGGCAATATGCTGACTCTCTGTAAACCGCTTAGAGAGGCCTGAAAGGCCTATGAAGCGGTATATAAGTCTACTGCTATATTATTATTATTATTAGCTACGTTATTATTCTCACTAGCTCAAGGTTGACTCCATCCTACCAAGGTAAGGATGAATAGGGTAAAATGAAGACCCAGATTTTTGGGAGCAATATGCTGACTCTGTAAACCACTTAGAGAAGGAAGCAGTATGTAAGTCTAAGTGCTACTGCTATTATGTCTCTTTCCCCACAAAATACATGTGGGAACAGCACCAGGCTGAAGGTATCGGATATGATGTCATATTGGACACCAAACACTCCAGTTGCGTCAGTGGTGGGTTTCAAAAATTGTTCGAACCTACTCTGTGGGTGTGGCCTCCTTTGTGGGAGTGGCTTGCTGCCCATGTGACCGGATGGGAGTGGCTTGCTGCCCATGTGACCGGATATGAAGATGTCGACGACACTTGTCAGAACCACCTTAAATTACCTCCCACACAGCACTGGCATGCATAAGAATATGATGTAAACTTGTTTTTCAAAAGGCATCTTTGGTTTGCGTTAAAACAACTTCAACACATGCAATGTTCTGATTGCACTACAAACGCAGTAGTCATCCTTACCTTTCACAGAGGCACTGAGTTTTATAAATATGAGCATGATAGTGTAGAATAATCATATCCAAGGACCAGTGGTGGGTTTCAAAAACTTTTGGAACCTCTTCTGTAGGTGTGGCCTGCTTTCCGGGTCCACTGGTGGAACCTCTTTTAACCGGTTCGGTAGATTTGATGAACCGGTTCTACCGAATAGGTGCGAACTGGTAGGAACCCACCTCTGAGTTGCATGCTTTAATCAAGAACTGTTCAATTCTGAATGTCAACAATAGTGAGTAAGACAAGCTTGACTTTCAAAATGAATGAGCGTATTCATAACCACTGTTCCAGAGGTAGTATTCTGCTGGTTCTGACCGGTTCACCTGAACCGGTAGTGGAAATCGGAGGTGGCCCCGCCCACTTGCCCTGGCTCTACGCTATCCCATTAAGGCCCTTTTTTAAGGCAAAGTGCATGTGTGGAAGGGGGAGCGAACTGGTAGGGAAGGTAAGTGTATATCACTCCTGAACTGTTCACATGGCTGTCGATGAAGATTCTCAGTCATCCAAGTAGAGTCATCTAGAAGTTGAATCATGGGAACTGGACTTCTCTTTCTGTTGGGTTTGCAATGCTTCGCTGCATTTCTGCAATCCAAGTGGCTTCTTCAGTCTAAGCAAGGTGGTTAAGGGGGACCCCATATACGTCCTCCAGGAAGGTTTCATTTCTCACCAAATCTGGATAAGCTCCATAGGGACAGAGAGTCATTGGGATGTAAATATTCCAACTCTTAAATCCTTTATCCTAGAGGGAAGTGGGGCTTCCCTGGTGAAGCCCTAAAGGGCTGATGCAAGAGCAGCATAAACGATGGGGACAGATTGGGTCTAGGGCCCCCACCTCTATTGAGGGGAGTATTTTCCACTTTGGCATACATGGATTCCTTCACCCTTCTCTCAAACCATTAATCTTCCCTGTCCAAAGTGTGAACATAAATGCTTTGGCATCTACTGTAGTCCTCAGCAATAGTTTCTTGCCACCTAAATGTGTCAGCCTTCACAAGTTCAGTCCAAACAAACCAGAGGTGGGTTGCTAAAATTTTTTACTACCGGTTCGTGCACGCTCTTCTGCACACTCCCGTGTGCATGCGCAGAAGCGTCCAGGCAGGTGGGTGGAGTGTCCTGCCACCACAACTACCGGTTCGCCCGATCCAGGCCGAACCAGCAGCAACTCACCTCTAAACCAAACCTTTTCTAGACTCTCTTAAACTATCCTGACTTTCTAAGTTTGCAGACTGTCTGCCTTTACCATTTTCCTTTTGCTTTTGCAATCATCTATTCTCCACTAACCCCTTTTAAATAGCTTCTGCACCAACCACTAATTTTATTTGAGAATAACCCCGAGATGCCCCTCTTATTTTGAATACTCAATTTCTCTCCTTTAATGGGGTGGAATGTCAAATCAAACCTATAACATCGCATTTGCAAAGCAAAATATTACAGGCCAAATGGTTCTTACGATGTTTCCATAGTAACTTGTGCCTTGGAGTTTAGACCAGTAAATCAATAAAAGAAAACTAAGATGATCAAATTTGGGGGGAAAAAAAGAGAGATTTTATTTATACTGTTAATATTAAGAAATATCTCTACAATATTTAAATCTATAAACAGGTTTATGGCTACTTCTAGATAATATCAGTCTATTTTCAATGTGAAGGTTATAAATAAAGGTCAGCTGAGAATCCCGAAAAACAATTAAGAAAATTCAGAATTCTCAGCTTGACTGGAGTTAAATAATTATCCTATTTTCTGGAATAAAAGGGGGCAAGTGATATAGTTGAACTTCTAATCCCAGAGAGTGTAGATAAAATAAACAGGATACATTGTCCATCTTTGTCCATCTATTCCATCTTTGTCCATTTATTCCTGACACATTTTCCTTAATTATTAAATACTGCTTATTGATTCCTCCATTGCAGAGATGTCAAACTGGAAGGTCCATGGGCCACATGCGTCATGTGCAGCCATGCCCACCCCAGCTCCGTGACTGGGAAAAACATAGCAACACATCACTGGACAGCAAAGTGGCACCATACGTTTGACACCCGTGCTCCATTGGGAAGAGTCAGTTTGGGAAAAAAATAGTATTTTGAGGATGGTCTACTCATAGGTTTCTGGCAGCTGCTATCCTCAATCCAGAAATATGGACACACACAAACATACATATAAGGAACACACAACCTCAGTGTGTGTGTGTGTGGGGGGAGATTCTTAGAAATGACAGCAAACATTTTGTTACAGTTTTGTTCCTTGTCTTTCCAAAGGAAAAAGAGAAGCTAACATATAAGACAGCCAGTTTGGTGAAGGTCCTTGCCCAGAAACCAGGAGATAGCAATAGCAATAACAGTAGACTTATATACCGCTTCACAGGGCTTTCAGCCCTCTCTAAGCGGTTTACAGAGAGTCAGCATATTGCCCCCAACAACAATCCGGGTCCTCATTTTACCCACCTCGGAAGGATGGAAGGCTGAGTCAACCCTGAGCCGGTGAGATTTGAACCGCTGAACTGCTGATCTAGCAGTAGCCTGCAGTGCTGCATTTAACCACTGCGCCACCTTGGGAGTTGTAGTCCTACCATAGGCATGGAATTTGCTGGGTGACTTTGGGCCAGTTGCTCTCTCTAAGCCAGTGGTGGACTGCTGCCGGTTCGGACGAACCCGCCCCTACTCACCCACCCACCCGGATGCAACTCCATCCTATATCGCTGCGTCTTTTGATGCTGCAGGCAGGTGAATTGCCTTGTTCTTTGACGCTGTATGCATGTGGGGACAGCATGAGTGAACTGCCATGTTTTTTTGATGCTGCACACAAGTGTGGACGGCTCATTCACGAGCAAAGCGGCTCACATTTCCTGGGTGAAACAGTTGTTACAGTTTGTGAACAACTCACTTTGTTGTTTTGCAGGGGAAAGGATGTGGAGACAGTATTAGGAATGTTCACCGACTTGAGTTAGTTATAAAGTGATAAAGTTGGCATAAAAATCCAATACATGAAATAAATAAACAAAACATCCCTTCTTCTAAATGTCCCCGTGATGTCTGGCTGAAACAGTGAAAATGTGTTTTCATTTTTTTTTAAAAAAAAACAAAACCTGACCACTTCCGGGCTTGTGTTCGCAGCTTAAGGTAAGCCTTGATATAATTTGGGTTTAGCTTAATGAAAAGTGTAATCTCTGCCATTTTGAGCCGTGGTTTGTAGTTAGCACTTGCTGTAAACAAATGAGCTGAGACTTATGGGGGAAAAAAACACAAAAAAGAAAGCACCACATCATGACTACAGCAAGTAACAGCTAAGGTCAAGCATTTAAAATAAACATTTCAGCTCAGCTCTGTCTCCGTTTTAGTTATGGGCTTGTGTGACTGCAGTGATCGTGGCACGTACACCCCAATTTATAATTTGATACTTGCGACATTACTAATTGTGGCTCTTTCAATAAACTGGGAATAAATATTAAGAAAAGGGGTGAACTGAACATTGCCTTAATATGCTATTAGAATGGCTAGATCAGTGGGAGTCAACCTGGTCCCTACCACCCACTAGTGGGGGTTCCAGCTTTCATGGTGGGCGGTAGGGGTTTGCTGTAACTCTGCTTTATAAATGTTATAAAGTAAAGTTACTTCCCTACTTTATAAATCACCATTTCTGTGGAACCGGTGGGCGGTTAGAACATTTTACTACTAACAGAGATACAAAAGTGGAGAGTAGGTATAAAAAGGTTGACTACCCTTGGGCTAGATTCTCTCCCTTATAATATATTCCAATAATCGTAGGAGCTGACCAGGCTGAGCCCGAGGGAGGAGTCAAATGTATCATCAGTCATGAGTCCCATTGTGCCTACAAGAGATAGCAATAGCAGTTAGACTTATATACCGCTTCATAGGGCTTTCAGCCCTCTCTAAGCGGTTTACAGAGTCAGCATATCGCCTCCACAGTCTGGGTCCTCATTTCACCCACCTCGGAAGGATGCTGAGTCAACCTTGAGCCTGGTGGGATTTGAACCGCTGAACTGCAGATAACAGTCAGCTGAAGTGGCCTGCAGTGCTGCACTCTAACCACTGCGCCACCTCGGCTCTCTAAGTCCAGTCCACCTACATTCAGCATTCTACTCGTTTTACGCAGCCCACAGCTTAGTCTCCGGGATTTTTTCAAAGTCTCAAATCCCGAGCTTCACATTTATCCCAAGAAAAATTTTCATCCAGTTTAAAAAATATTTCATCTAGTCTTCCTTTCAATGTGGCACCCCAATTTCCAGGATAACCTTACCAAGAAATCACAGCTTAAATTTTCAATAATTTAAGCCACATGGCTCGTCTTACTTATCTTTAAACTATATAGTTAATAATCAATGTGTAAGATTTAATTTTTTTAATCTATATATTGCCTTTATTGAGTTGCACAGGTGATATTGATGTTCCTGCTTAGCTCATTTCAAGATCTATTAAACTGAAGTAGCAGAACACAGTCTTTGGAACAATTTTCTCTTGATATATCGCTGGCCTTAACCCCATCATAGCCTTTAAGAAGATGGTTAAAGTTTGAGATTTCTCTGTGGCTTTTTGGACGGAATGGAGACTCCGTTTTTAGGAATTATAGTGCATTTTAACTGTGCTCACCATTTATGGTGTACTTGGCTTTATGATATCTGTTGTTTTTAGTATTTGTTGACTTTGGCTCCCCCCCCCCCTTTTTTTTTACAGTGCCCAAAGTCCTATTGTCCAAGTTGGGTGGCCATGTAAATATTTTAAATAAATCAATAAATCAATATTAAACCGATTCACTATAAAGCTAGCTCCTTTGTAGGGTGTGATATACTCAATAAATCTAACAGGGCTTTGAGATCCAAAGTTTCCTTTAGCACATGTCTGTGAGTTGTGTGTTATAATAAGAAGAGAGATGACCTATTGTTCTTTTATAAATTCATCCAAAATTGAAAAAAAGATTTAGATTTTGTAGATTTTAATAGCATTTATAGGCCGCCCTTTTCCCTGAGGGGACTCAGGGCGGCTTACAATAATAAAGGAAGGGGAGTGAAGAAAAAACATAAAAAGAAATGTGCAATAACTGAAAAATACTAAAAACACAACATTCTCTCAGCATTCGGGAGGGGCGGAAGAGTTTATCCCCAGGCCTGACGGGCTAGCCAGATCTTGAGGGCTGTACGGAAGGCCTGGACTGTGGTCAGGGTACGAATCTCCACGGGGAGATTGTTCCATAGCGTCGGAGCAGCAACTGAGAAGGCTCTCCTCCGGGTAGTCGCCAGTCGGCACTGACTGGCGGATGGAATACGGAGGAGGCCCGCTCTATGCGATCTGATGGGACGCAGGGAGGTTATTGGCAGAAGGCGGTCTCTCAAATAGTCAGATCCACTACCATGGAGCGCTTTATGGGTGGTAAGTAAGACCTTGAATTGCACCCGGAGATCCACAGGCAGCCAGCGCAGCTCGCGGAGGATAGGTGTTATGTGGGCGAACCGAGGTGCGCCCACAATCACTCGCACGGCCGCGTTCTGTACTAGCTGAAGTCTCCGGGTGCTCTTCAAGGGCAGCCCCATGTAGAGCACGTTGCAGTATTCCAGCTTAGAGATCACAAGGGCTCGAGTGACTGTCGTGAGAGCCTCCCGATTCAGGTAGGGCCGCAACTGGCGCACCAGGCGAACCTGGGCAAATGCCCCCCTGGTCACAGCCGATAGATGGTGATCAAAACTCAGCTGTGGATCCAGGAGGACTCCCAAGTTGCGGACCCTATCTGAGGGGTATAAATTTTGTCCCCCCAGCCTGATTGATGGTACGGTGGTCAAATTATTGGGAGGAAAACACAACAGCCACTCGGTCTTGTCTGGGTTGAGCACCAGTTTGTTTGCTCTCATCCAGTCTTTAACAGCTTCCAAACCCTGTTCCATCACGTCCACCGCTTCATTGAGTTGTCACGGGGCGGACAGATACAGTTGAGTATCGTCCGCATATTGGTGATACTTTATCCCGCGCCTCCGAATGATCTCGCCCAGCGGTTTCATGTATATGTTGAATAGGAGGGGGGACAAGACCGACCCCTGTGGCACCCCACATGTTAGGGGCCTCGGGGACGATCTTTGCCCACCCACCAACACCGACTGCGACCTGTCCGAGAGGTAGGAGGAGAACCACTGCAAAACAGTGCCGCCCACTCCCACCTCCCGCAGTCGTCGCAGAAGGATACCATGGTCGATGGTATCGAAAGCCGCTGAGAGGTCAAGGAGAACCAGGATGGATGCAAAGCCTCCATCCCTAGCTCTCCAGAGATCATCGGTCAATGCGACCAAAGCAGTTTCTGTGCTGTAACCTGGTCGGAAGCCGGACTGGAAGGGGTCAAGATAGTTTGCTTCCTCCAAGGTACGCTGAAGCTGGAGGGCCACCACTTTCTCAACAACCTTCCCCACATAGGGAAGGTTGGAGACTGGACGGTAGTTATTAAGAATAGCTGGATCCAGAGACGGTTTCTTCAGAAGGGGTCTCACCACCGCTGCCTTAAGCTCGGTGGGAAAATGCCCCTCCCGAAGAGATGCCACAGCAACCGCTTGGATCCAGCCTCGTGTCACCTCACTGCTGTTGGCAACCAGCCAGGAGGGACACGGGTCCAGTACACAAGTGGAGGTACTCACAGCTCGCATAGCCTTGTCCACATCCCCAGAGGCAACTTCCTGAAACTCAACCCAGAGATGGTTTGCCAGATTGTCTACAAATTAATGGCAGAGCAGAAACAAAGGGTTGAATAAAACAGTCTGAGAAAGCTAATGATCCAGGCATTCTAAGGCAGAGAGAAATGAAACTGGCATTTTGTCATCTTATTGTCTACTGATATCAAGGAATTCAAGAGCACAGAAGTATTTTTGAAATTCTTTTTTCCCCTCTTCTTTTGGTTATTAATGCCAAGAAAAGGCAGCGTCTCCTTTCAACAGTCCAGATATGCAACCTTTGGCGAGATTACTAACTGCAGCATAGCTCAGCTTCTGACAGACCTGTTCTCTTCTTATTAAAATTCTCCAGTGGTTCCCATTGGGAGCAATTAAGTTATTTCATCCTGAAATTTTACATCCTCTGTAAGTAGGTTCAGTGGACCAGTGCTAAGCCTCTAAACACTTCTGAGCACTCTATTGTAGCCTTGGTATATTAGTATGATCATTTGCTTCATGGTAGCTTTGCCCTTTTTCTGCTCACTCGGTTGTCGGATCCAATTTCTCTTTGTCGTTGTTTATTGCCCTGCCTCTTTGGTTTTTCTCTGAAACTCTACTTTGAAGTCAATAGATTTGTATTCTGCTATCTTAAGCCACCCAGGTGATGAATACCAAAATACTAATCCTGTAGATCTGACAAGATTTTTCCAGCCAACCCGTAGGACTTTGGGACTTTACACACAGCATGACTTAACACAGCTAAAACTTGTTATTGCGACTGAACAGAGGATGAAAAATCCCAGATTACGGTCATGCCTTGAGTGACACGCTATCTTTCTCCAGTTACTTTTGGCTAGCTGTAGTAATTGACTGCCTGATCCATCTTCTAATTTAAAGTCAACATTGACTGGAGCTGCGTTGCAAAAAATATGTTTCTGCCTGGTGTTATCCAGTAGGCATGGGGTTCAGTTCTGAGATTCCTAACATTGACCGCTCATAAAAGCCAATCTGAAAATGAGATAAGGTAAGGTAGGGTGGGGAAGGGTAGGACAGGACAGGACAGGACAGAACAGGACAGGATGATGAGGTGAGGTGGGATTCCATTTTGGAATACCATCAATGATATCATCGATTCAGTGCAGAAAATATTTTAATCACAGTGTTTTGATTCAGGGGTCAAAGGGTGGCTCAGCTTGTCGATCAGAATGGTTGGCAGTTCGGTGGTTCGAATCCCTAGCGCCACGTAACACAGTGAGCTCCCGTTACTTGTCCCAGCTTCTGCCAATTACATCCCTGCGACCAATAAGATCACATAGATTAGGCCTCCTCCGCATCCCATCGGCCAGCCAGTGTCGGCTGGCAACTACAAGGAGGAGGGCCTTCTCAGTAGTAGCCCCGACCCTTTGGAACGAGCTCCCCGTAGAGATTCGCACCCTCTCCACCATCCAGGCCTTCCGCATAGCCCTTAAGAACTGGCTCGCCCGTCAGGCCTGGGGACAAGGATAGTTACCCCTCCCGAATGATGAATGTATGTTGTTGACTATTTTATTATATGTCTCTATCTTAACGTCTGTATTCCCCCTCCCCGATTTTATGTGAGCCGCCCTGAGTCCCCTCAGGGAAAAGGGCGGCCTACAAATATTAATAAAATCTATAAAAAAAAATCTATAAAAAATAGGAACAGCCTTTGGTGGGAAGGTAACAGTGTTCCATGCGCCTTCGGCATTTAGTTATGCTGGCCACATGGACACATCTTCGGACAGCACTGGCTCTTCAGCCTTGTAATGGAGATGAGCACCGCCCCCTAGAGTCAGGAACTACTAGCACATATGTGGGAGGGGAACCTTTACCTATTTTGATTCAACCAAACCTCAAACACACAAAGCCGTGTGATCTTTCTGCAAATAATTTATTATGACAGAGGCACAAAGAAACAAGGCTTTTAAAAATCTGTATCAAATACTAATGCAGAAATATAAATAGGGAGGTAGCCTGACTATTTCTGAAGGCAATCCTTTATTTCCATATGATTTCTGTTGTAGCAATGAGGTGATCAGAGAGCAAATAAGACAATATTTACAATTTATAATTCATTTTATTTAATTTTTTTTAAAATGTCCCACATACTACCTACAACCTCTTCAAAATGAATGAACAGGACTGTTTTTCATCAGAACGCACATCCAATGCCATTGCACGTTGACAACATTGAAAGCATTTGTCAAGTAAATAGAAAAGAAATCAGATTTATGGATGCCACTATAGTCTATAATGCAGGCTGGGTAGGTTAATTATTTGAAGGTTGAAGAGACATGGCGTATTTTAAACTAGGGATGTAAAAGAAATTCTGATGGATTTCAGCAGGAGTGAATTTGAATGATACACCAAAATAGATTTTATCGCAGCAAAAATGAATAGGTACACAAGCACGCCGTCAGATGGGGACCCCCCAAACTCATCGGTAGCCTCACATTGCAATAAAGAAGGACGTACATTCAATTTTTGCAGCTACTAAGATTGTTGAACGAGCAGGCACAAAAACAGCTGGGGACGTAATTGAAGCCCTGGAAATGTGCCCCTTGTCAGTCAATAGGAGTGCTAATTTACCACAGTTTATTAAGTACTTAGGAGGTGACAGCTTAGCAGCATAAGGAAATAACAGCCAATGACTTATTAACCAGCCATTAGCAGCCTAATCAAGAATCTAAAAATCCACACACGATAGGCGCCACATAAATATCACACACAGGATAGCCAAAGGCACACACTCTGCTAGAGAGAGGTTTCCTGAGGAGGGGGCACTGAAAGCTCAGAAGACCAAACTTCTGGTCCTGGTGACTGACTCAGAATGGATGCCGCAACGTTATCACATTTTCAATTCCACACGTTTATTTGGAATACTTTTTAAAAATCGTTAAGTTTTACATGCAGTCCTTGACTTATGTGCACAACTAAGCCCAAAATTTCTGTTGCCAAGCAAGACAGTTTAGTGGATGATGGATGATGGATGATGGATGGATGGATGGATGGATGATGGATGGATGGATGGATTATGGATGGATGGATGGATAATGGATGGATGATGGATGGATGGATGGATGGATGGATGGATGGATGGATGATGGATGGATGGGTGGATGGATGGATGGATGATGGATGGATAATGGATGATGGATGGATGGATGGATGGATGGATGGATGGATGGATGATGGATGGATGGATGGATGGATGGATGGATGGATGGATGGATGGATGGATGATGGATGGATAATGGATGATGGATGGATGGATGGATGAATGGTGGATGATGGATGGATGGATGGATTATGGATGGATGGATGGATGGATGGATAATGGATGGATGATGGATGGATGGATGATGGATGGATGGATGGATGGATGGATGATGGATGATGGATGATGGATGATGGATGATGGATGATGGATGATGGATGATGGATGATGGATGGATGGATGGATGGATGATGGATGGATAATGGATGATGGATGGATGGGTGGATGGATGGATGGATGATGGATGATGGATGGATGGATGGATGATGGATGATGGATGATGGATGATGGATGATGGATGATGGATGATGGATGGATGGATGGATGATGGATGGATGGATGGATGGATGGATGGATGGATGATGGATGGATAATGGATGATGGATGGATGGATGGATGAATGATGGATGATGGATGGATGGATGGATTGTGGATGGATGGATGGATGGATGGATGGATGATGGATGGATAATGGATGATGGATGGATGGATGGATGGATGGATGGATGAATGATGGATGATGGATGGATGGATGGATGATGCATGATGGATGATGGATGATGGATGATGGATGCATGGATGCATGGATGCATGGATGGATGGATGGATGATAAAGCTAAATGGTTCAGTTCAGACAGCGAGGCAGGTATCTGCATTTGGTCATCCAGGGCAGCTTTGGCCATTTTAGGACATCTGAACTTCAACTTCCAGAATTCCCCAGCCAAGCCTGACAAACGCTTCTGCATAGAAACTTCCCCATGCTGGCTGGGGGATTATGGGTTCTGAAGTCCATACAACTTAAAGTTCCCAAGGTTGAGAAACACTGAGGTCGAGTAAAAGTATTCATAGATGACCGAGATGAAGATTCCCCAAAAGGACATTTAAAGACGGGAAGAGAAAGATCCGTGACCTTTTGAATTAAAGCTTAATTTGTTGCTAGCATTCTAAGCAGCAGCTCCTTCAAAATAGATTAGTGACACGGTTTAAGACAATGAATTCAGCCGAAGGGCAAAATAAGCCTCTTTTCTAACAAAGAAGTTCACTGAAGCAAGTGAGGAACAAGTGAGCTGGGAGACGGTGCGTTTTCTAGCCCTTCCTTAGCCCTGAAAGCTGGATGTGAGACTGGTTGGGCCAGTGCCTTTCTTTCAGCCCAGCCTACCCCACAGGGTTGTTGTTGTGGGGAAAATAGCAGGAGGAAGGCGTATTAGTTATTTGCTGCCTTGAGTTATTTATAAAACTAATAAAGGCATGATAAAAGTCAAATGAATAAATGAATAAATATAACTTCATGTCCTACTGTTGGAAGAAATGTCCTTCTGGGTTCAGTTTCAAGTGGGGGAAAACATGGAGGCTGCTTGGAAAGATGGTTTAATGTAGTGGTGAAATTCATTTTTATTTTATTTTTTGCTAGCGGTTCCATGGCTTGATGGGAGTGGCAGTGGAAGGATGCTGCAAAATCTCCATTTTCACCCTACTCTGGGGCCAGCCAGAGGTGGCATTTGCCGGTTCTCCAAACTACTCAAAATTTCCGCTACCGGTTCTCCAGAACCTGTCAGAACCTGCTGAATTTCACCCCTGGATTAATAGAGAACAGGATCCCATGGCTTGAGCTCCTGAATAGAAAAGGGGGATCACATGCTTCAAGATGTTGGGTGAAGAGGAAAAGTGACAGAGATGCTGAAAGTCCCTGGTTTTATGCCCTCTTTGACCTGATCTTGGGATTGTATTCTGATTGATTGTCAGACTCCCATGGGGCCATGCAGCTGCCTCTCTAGGCTGTGCTTTGGTTGCCCTCATGGCTGATGCAATTTTCCCAGGTGTCTTGTTGTGAGTTTCTGTGGAGGGTTAATCCTACCTTTGTTATGTAGAGTAGACTAGCTCAGGCTTTAATAACTCATTGACAGAGGTGGGGGGGCAGGAAGTTTCAGGGAGCTACTTCGTCTTTAAAAACATGTTTCTCCCTTTCTTATCCAGGGAAATATAGCAATAGCAACAGCAGTTAGACTTATATACGGCTTCATAGGGCTTTCAGCCCTCTCTAAGCGGTTTACAGAGTCAGCATATCGCCCCCAACAACAATCTGGGTCCTCATTTTACCCACCTCGGAAGGATGGAAGGCTGAGTCAACCCTGAGCCGGTGAGATTTGAACAGCCGAACTGCAGAACTGCAGTCAGCTGAAGTAGCCTGCAGTGCTGCACTCTAACCACTGCGCCACCTCGAATATAATATAATATAATAATATAATATAATATTCTGCCTTTTAAATATTTCCTAGGATATTTCATTTTCCAGGAGAGAGGTGGATGGTGCTAACTCCCTACACATCATGAGGATCTATATAGTATTTCCTCTTCCATTTTTTTTTTTTCATAGCAAAGTTGTGAGGTTATAATCTGATCCAGGGAGCTTCTATTGCTGAGAGTGGAGTTAAATCTTTTTAGAGTTTAACCCAAACTCGTAACTGTATCATCAATTAGCTTTTGTTTCTTTACACATTATAGATCACGATTGTCAGTTTTGCATTCAGTCAAATACCATTACCGACTCTCTTATTTTTATCATATCTTTATGAGTTTGAATCAATATTCTTGGTTCAATTAAAACACTAAATTCAAAAGCAATTTCGAACCAGCAGCAAAGCAAATGATATAATTAGCTTTTGTTATAAATATGCTGCTCTCTGTGAGTAGCATCTGTTCCAACGTATTCCTGAACATACCAGTGGAAAAAATGAAAGGCCAATAAAAATAACAAATTGGTTGTGCTTAAGAATAAAGGGGGGGGGGGACATAGTTTTTCAATTCGGTTACATTCAGGATAAAATATTACCAGTAATAACAGGTTTTCATTCACATAGAAATAACATTTTCAAGAATGGGAAAAAAAGTAGGCACTTTTTTTAAAAAACGAAGAACTTTTTTTTAAAAGCTATCATAATTAAATGTCAGGAAGAAAATATTTGAAAAAGTAAGTCCACTTATAAAATTTCTTTCTTATAATGCATCGAAATAAAAAAAGTAGAACCATGCTTCCAATATTTGAAGTTGCTTTAAAACAGGCTTCTGTTCTTATTGATCAAGGAAAATTACATATCCAGTTGCCTTTTTTTAAAAAAAGCACCTTTGAGGCTTCTGTTCTCTAATTCCCAGTCATTGTCTGTCCCTCCCTCCCTCCCCTTCCCCTTCCCTCCCTCCCTTCCACCCAACCCACCCACCCATAACTGGGACTTGAAATAGAGGCATAAGTCATTACGGTCACAAGTCAAGGAACCCATGTAACGGGGAAGTAATTTCTCATTAAGTGAATCCAGTAGTTGCTAAGGGAATAGCAATAGCAATAGCAATAGCAGTCGACTTATATACCGCTTCATAGGGCTTTCAGCCCTCTCTAAGCGGTTTACAGAGAGTCAGCATATCGCCCCCAACAACAATCCGGGTCCTCATTTTACCCACCTCGGAAGGATGGAAGGCTGAGTCAACCCTGAGCCGGTGAGATTTGAACCGCTGAACTGCTGATCTAGCAGTAGCCTGCAGTGCTGCATTTAACCACTGCGCCACCTCGGCTCAATGCAGCAGTGATTAAGTGAACACCACAGTCATTAAGCAGACCCATTCATTTGAGTGGGTGCGGTGGCCTGGAGCTTTCACCTCACAATCAGCAGGCGGTGAGTTCAATCCTAGGTAGAGGTCAATATTTCTCTCTCTGGGCAGGATGAGAATATATCTGCTGAATATACCTCCACACTGGCGACAGGAAGGGCATCCAGCCAGTAAACTACAACTAGTCCAGAATGCAGCCACGCGAGCGATATTGGGTGTACCAAGGTACACCCACATCACACCTATCCTCCGTGAGCTGCACTGGCTTCCCATTGGTCTCCAGGCACAATTCAAGGTGCTGGTTATCACCTTTAAAGCCCTACATGGCCTAGGACCCGGATATCTGCGGGACCGTCTTCTGCCACATACTTCCCAACGACCGATAAGATCGCACAGGGTAGGCCTTCTCCGGGTCCCTTCAGCCAGACAATGTCGGCTGGCAACTACCCAGGGGAGGGTCTTCTCTGTAGCCGCTCCGACCCTCTGGAATAAACTGCCCCCAGAGATCCGGACCCTACCCACTCTCATGGCCTTCCGAAAGGCTCATAAGACCTGGCTATCCCGGCAGGCCACTGGCTGTTGAACTCACGTTTGAGTTCCAGCCCCAATTAGACTGGGTGTATGTTGTGGTCTTTTTAATCTATGTTTTTTGTGTTTTTAACTTTTCTATTTTTAAATGTACTGTTGTAAGCCGCCCGGAGTCCTTCGGGATTGGGCGGCCTATAAATTCATTAAATATCAAACATCAAACATAAACACTTACCTCCATTCAGTTGCTAAGATTCCACCTGGCAAGGGATTATGAAGTCGTTAAAAAATGATGATGATGATGGAATGGGCTTTTTTTGCTGATTTCCAGCAAAAAAAAAGAAAAAGCCAAAAGCCAGCAAAAAACATTTCAAATTGCAGTCATGTGACCTCCTCATGCCACAACCAGTTATAAAGCTGATCCACTAAACGTGGTCACGGTGGAGGGGGGGGTTTGCGATGTGACCATTTATGATGGCCAAGGGAGCTTTACAGACGATAAAGCACCCATTCTGTGACCATCATAGCTTTGAATTGTCATAAAAAAAGAATCTGGCCATAAACCGATGACTCCCTGTAAAACATTTTGGAAAAAAGAAGATCTGTAAGTCGAAAGGTTGGTGCATTTCACCTACATTTCCCTTTCATTAATAGAATTATTTCAATTTCAGCCACTTAATAAAGTTCCTTTTGGAGCCCAAGTAACAGAGGTGAGCCGAGGTGGCGCAGTGGTTAGAGTGCTGTACTGCAGCCACTTCAGCTGACTGTGATCTGCAGTTCAGCAGTTCTAATCTCACCGGCTCAAGGTTGACTCAGCCTTCCATCCTTCCGAGGTGGGTGAAATGAGGACCCGGATTGTTGTTGGGGGCGATATGCTGACTCTGTAAACTGCTTAGAGAGGGCTGAAAGCCCTATGAAGCGGTATATAAGTCTAACTGCTATTGCTATTGCTATTGCTGTTGTTGCCAGTTTGGCCCAGTTCAGCCGAACCGGTAGTAGAATTCAGGCCTGGCTCGCAAAACCAGCAGCGACCCAGGCCTGCCATGCCCCCAAATCGGTTTCCTTGCCACTGCTGGCCACTGCCATTTTGGTTTTAAGTAACTATGCATGCACAGTTCACTGTAAATTGTTCTGCGTATGCATGAAGAACAATTTATACTGAACAGTGCACATGTGTGCAGCAGGTGTCTTGCACGTGTTTGAGCAAAGCAGTCCCACACGGGGGTTGCAAAATGGTAGTAAGATCAGCTGCAACGCACCCCTGATAAGTAACCTTAAAAATCGTTCTCTCCCCGTACCTTCCTCCACCACATTGAACAGTAATGAAATAGGAGGAGGAATAAAAACAACAACAGACCCAAAAATTAGACTCTTATATCAGTGTCAGACAGCTGGAAGTCCTTGCAATATTTCCCTAGATTTGTATTTGAAATTGCTTGTAAAATGTGTAGTTTTCTCTGGACAATTTCCTCCATAATCATTGGCTTACAAGCTAAAACTGTACACGAGTTTAGGTGAAAAGGCATATAAATTCATTAAATTTACAAATTTATATTTTAATTATATAACTAAAATACCCAAAATAGGGGAAAAAAACACATACTATATTTTAGAAATATAAACAGTGGGTTAAACTACAGTTTGTTTAATTAACATTTGCTGTATAAACTATTGGTAATTCCTGGGTGTGAATCTTCACATAATTTTGCTAGAAATGACTTTCCTAATGCTGCTAAACTTTGTTTTTTTAAAGTACCTGGGAACTATCTCTTTAGAGCAGTGTTTCTCAACCTTGGCCACTTGAAGATGTCTGGATTTCAACTCCCAGAATTCCCAGAATGCTGGCTGGGGAATTCTGGGAGTTGAAGTCCAGACATCTTCAAGTGGCCAAGGTTGAGAAACACTGCTCTAGAGCACTACGAAATCATTGCATGGGTAATTTAATTTTTGTAATTGGGAAAACTTTGCAGAAGGCCCTGGTGTTGTCAGCAGAGTTCAGCAATCTTTACAATTGGAACGGCAAGCCGGAGATAGCTGAGGAAGGCAACTCGGTTAAAATTAGAAAACCTTTTGAAGCTAGCGCACAAGATTATTTTTCAATAATACCGGCCCGAACTACATCAAATGGTTTTTTAATTCACAGAGGTTCTGCCGAGATGACCTTACAGTGTTTCAGCCACGAGGGCAATTGACTTAAGAATGGTGCACTTTCGGCTGAGTGACAAGAGAAGATTAAGAGTAGCCAAATTCTTGAAGGGTTCTCAGAGTTGAGACTTCTCCGAGGTTATGAGATCTCAGAACTGGTTCACGCTGTCCTCTAATTAGGATATGGACCCGGACGTGGTGCTTCCCAAAGGAAATAATAAGTGATAATTCCCCCCCCTTTAATTTATGTAGCTTTTGATTATAGAGAAGCTTGTTAAAATGATCTTTTCCCCTGTCAGTCACTCCACTCTCCCACTGCCAAATCTAATATTTTACATATATAGAAAACTGAAAGGAGAAGCCATGAAAATTTGCTTTTTATTTCTCTCAAGACCTGTTTCTTGACGCTAAACCACATGCAAATCCCCGGAGAGCTGTAGATGCCACCCTAGACACTTTGATTTTGATTGATTGATTTATTACATTTATATGCCACCCTTTTCCCCGAAGGGGACTCAGGGCGGCTCACAATTCAATCAGGGAAGGAGGTACAGACAGGGGGATAAAAAAGACGAGACATAACAATACAAAATTTAAAAACACACAACAACCATACCATTCAAGAAGGGGGGCAAAAACTCTTTAGCCCCAGGCCTGTTGGAATAGCCAGGTTTTAAGGGCTTTGCGGAAGGCCTGGAGGGTGGTGAGGGGCTGAATCTCCACAGGGAGCTCGTTCCAGAGGGTCGGAGCAGCCACAGAGAAGGCTCTCCTCCGGGTAGTCGCCAGTCGGCATTGGCCGGCGGATGGAATTCGGAGGAGGCCTAATCTGTGGGATCTGATCGGTCTATTGGAGGTAATTGACTTTGGGAAGGAAGCCTGCTTTGTCCTGGAAAGACAGAAGCCTCCTCAAATTAGGTTTTGACCTTCAGTCAAAATCCAGTTAAGACTTGGAAAATCTGATTTGCACTATGGCTAGGAAAGCCAAAAATGGACAGAAAAAAAATGTGGAGACAGAAATCGGTAGATCCATAGTTGCTATTAGTTGTTGCCGCTTCTCCTTCCCATCTCCTTTCCCTCACAGCCTTGTAGAGTTTCCCTCTAAAGTGCAAGAAACCTCTGAGTATCTTCCCTTATCATACCCCAACAGTAGCCCTCTTGAGAGCTGAGAAGTAGATCCATTCAAATTTATTCAGCAAGTGTCCATGGCTGAGAATGAACTTCAAGCTGAGTTTCCCCTGTTTTGGTCCATCATCTTGTCCATTGAACTGCATTGTTTAATATATAATGCTTCTTCCTTAATCACATAATATATATTATGCCAGTTACCTCCCAAAGACCTATCAGATCCCACAGACTAGGCCTCCTCCGAATTCCATCTGCTGGCCAATGTCGGCTGGCGACTCCTCGGGGAGGGCCTTCTCCGTGGCTGCTCCGGCCCTATGGAGCAATCTCCCCGTGGAGATCCGGACCCTTACTACCCTTCCAGCCTTCCGCAAAGCAGTTAAGACCTGGCTGTTCCGGCAGGCCTGGGGCTGTTGAACTATCCAGCCCCATTTGAGGTTACGGCTGTTGCAGAATTTTAAATTGTTGTTTTTATTTTATTTTTTGTATCCCCTCCCTTTTTTATTGTGAGCCGCCCTGAGTCTCTCAGGAATAGGGCGGCATACAAACTCAATAAAACTAAACTAAACTAAACTACATAATATATAGCTCCTTAAATAGCAGCAACTCCAATGCTCACTTCTCCTTTCTCTTTTCTTCAGCCAGAGAAGGCTGAGGAATTGAAGATAGACAAACTTACGGGGTTTACACCCTCTAATGATGGTGAGGAACATTTAGGTGACCCTCCTCCCTTGCTCCAAAGATATCCCAGGTTTGTGTTGGGGTGCATTTCCTTTACTGCTCTGGTATACAGTTTCCCCTGAAATATCTTCTTTTGGATGCATCGTTTCCATGTATTTCTTAGTAGAAAATGATTACTAAGCAGTGGTAGGATTCAGCCAGTTCGCACCACTCCAGGAGAGTTAACTTTCTGAGCAGTTTGGTGAACTGGTTGTTGTAAGAAATCATTAGGGCAGATAACAGGTTAAATTATTTGAATCCCACCACTGTTACTAAGATACTACTTGTTCACTAGCCCTGACGTCATTGCAATGGAATCCTTTTATGAGTGATTGAAACATTTCATCACCATTGGCATCTCTTTAGTTATTATCTTAGGAGGAGGTTCTTTAGATGGTAGAATCATTCAGTGATTCATTTTGTTCGCAAATGAAATTCATCTCCAAATTCACCTTATTTGAAGCTAGGAAGCAGCCAAAGATACTCAAAGGCTTGGTATAGATGGCTTCATGGCCCTTCTGAGATCTTCTGAGCATGAGTTCTGGCGGGATAGTTCATCGGAACAAAGCAGCAGGCCCAAAAAAAGCTTTAAAAGATCAAGAAAAAAAAACCAGTGTGAACTTTCAAGAGATAACAGTTCCTCCATGGTTTCAGAGAACAGGAGAAACTGATTTGTATCAGCTTGGTTTCATATAGAAGGTACAATTTCATCTCCAATGAGAAGTTTTGGGTCACTGTCTTAGGATGGGAGAGCAGCAATAGCAATAGAGAGTGAATAGGGAGAAACGAGGGCATATACCTTGACATTTCCACCTAGTCCAGAGGTGGTATACAGCAGGTTCTGACCAGTTCTGGAGAACCGGTAGCAGAAATGTTGAGAACTGGTAAATACCACCTCTGTCTGGCCTCTCCCCCATCTATTCTCTGCCTCCTGAGTCCCAGCTGATTGGGAGGAAATGGGGATTTTGAGTATTTGAGTATTTATTAATACTTATTTTGCAGTATCCTTCCCTTGCCATGCCCACCAAGCCATGCCACTCCCACCAAGCCATGCCACGCCCACCAAGCCATGCCACACCCTCCAAGCCATGCCCACAAAACCACTAGTAAAAAAAGTTGAATACCACCACTGGTTCAATCCTTCAGTAAAGAAAGAAAACTGCATTAAAAAGCAAACTATAGTTAGGAAACCAAATTTTTTAATGGGGAAGAATTCTTTCTTCTGCTTTTTTTAAAAAATAGTGGTTCAAAGTCCTATTAAGTCCTTCTCCAAAGAGTAATAACTTTAGGTCAGATGTGGATTTTCTATTACAGTCAAATAAAGCTTTGGGTTTTTGAAGGAAAGATTCAACCCAGCAATCAGATACTGAGGTCTTCAAATCAGCTCAAGTCAAATTGGTCTCTGCACAAACTCATTTTGAACCTTTGGCGCTTAAGCACTGGTGAAATATTAGTACTTTGACCCATAAGAACAGATGGGAAAGTCATCTATTTTTGGAAGCAATAATCACTTTGGTTAAATCATTTTTTCAGGCTTGGATCTGAATAGGACTGTAAAGAGTAAAATAACAATCTTTAAAAACTGACCTTCATTATTCCATTGTAGGCATGTTTCTTTTTTACTCACTCTATGTTTCCATACGGTGCAAACAATTAGCACCCAAGATTTTGAAAAGGAATTCCAACTTCCAGACATGTTTCACATTATTTACCAGGAGAAGGGAGAAAATTAGAAAGAGAAAGATGACAAGCAATTACCACAAAATGAAGTTTTCTTCATCAGCAAGGAAGTGCTTTAATTTTTAAATGCCATTCAGAAATTCCATGCATGTTTACTCATAGGAAAATCTTACCAAATTTCATGGGATTCAGTTTAAAAAAAAAAGCTCTTTGAAAACTAGAAAAAAATTTCTTGTAGTTTTTCTGGCAACAATGCAGATGGGATTTACATTGCCTTCCTCAGTGGGATATACTCCTGTATAATTATGCATACGAGGATATCCTAATATAAAACCATCCTAATGCTATTTATGTTCCTACGATCAATATATTTGCCATTGGTAAATTGCTGCATTAATCCCGAAACATATAACCACATATCTATTATATGGCAAAAAAGAAGAATGGGGGCGAGGGAATTCTATACTTTTTTATGTGGAAAGAGATAATTATGCTGTTCCAATTAGAACATAAATCACTTAACTCTAAGCAGCTGGTGATGCATAACCACGATAATGATTTCAGATGATGGTACAATTCCTTCTCGTTTTTATTTAGCAATTTTAAAGTCTAAAGGAATATGGTCGCGGCAGAATATGTAATGAGCTTGGAGATTTTTTTTTTAAAGTAGGAGAAACAGTGCCATGATTTCAAATGAGAATGATAGTTACGCACCACCAGCTGTTTATGGTATGGTGATCAAGTGTTTAAATGACAAAGAATAATTACATCTCTCTCAGCAGAGTGAAGTGTTCCCTCTTCTACAACACAGGAATGGAAAACTTGTGGCAGTCCAGATCTTTTTGAACTAAAACTCTTAGAACTTCTTCTCGCTGGACATGATGCTCAAGGGCTGCTGTTTTTAATAACTATTTTTATTTATTTATTTATAGGGTTTGTACGCCGCCCACTCTCGAGAGACTCAGGGCGGCTATCAAATTTTTTTGAATTGCAGCTCAAGTACTTCATATTTCTTCACAAGATAAGATACTGACACATTGAACAATACCTAAAAATTGTAGGAAACTATTAATACTTCATGATCTTTTTGTGTGTTTATCCATGTGCCCTGATACACACACACACACAAACACACACAGAGTTATATACAGCAGATGATTTCAACCCAATTCTGAGACACTGGAAGTCCAGGAGTATCCAGGCGACTCAGATATCTCACAGTTCATTAGCCAAGCCAAAGGTTTCCTTAGATAAAACAAACCAGATTTCCATCCTGGTTCCTGAAAAGCCTCATTGTGATATCCAGCCAATTTATACCACGATAACTGAGCAACTCTTTATACTTTACATAAATGACCATCTCAAAAGCTTCAGACCTGGCTGCAGCACAGAAACCGCTTTGGTCGCGTTGACCGATGATCTCTGGAGAGCCAGGGATGGTGGCCACGCCTCCATCCTGGTGCTCCTTGACCTCTCAGTGGCTTTTGATACCATCGACCATGGTATCCTTCTGCGACGACTGTGGGAGGTGGGGGTGGGAGGCTCTGTATTACGGTGGTTCTCCTCTTACCTCTCGGACAGGTCGCAGTCGGTGTTACTTGGGGAGCAGAGATCGACCCCTAGGCCCCTAACGTACGGGGTGCCGCAGGGTTCGGTCCTGTCTCCCCTTCTTTTTAACATCTACATGAAACCGCTGGGTGAGATCATTCGACGGCACGGGATAAAATACCACCAATATGCAGACGATACTCAGTTGTATCTCTCCGCCCCGTGCCAACTCAACGAGGCGATGGATGTGATGAGCCAGGGTCTGGAGGCTGTTAAAGACTGGATGGGGGTCAACAAGCTTGTGCTCAATCCAGAAAAGACCGAGTGGCTGCTGTGTTTCCCTCCCATGAATTGGCCAAGTGTTCCATCTCTCAGGCTGGGGGGTCAAATTGTACGCCCCTCAGACAGGGTTCGCAACTTGGGAGTCCTCCTGGACCCACAGCTGACTTTCAAACATCAATTGTCAGCTGTGACCAGGGGGGCATTTGCCCAGGTTCGCCTGGTACACCAGTTGCGGCCCTACCTGAACCAGGAGGCCCTCACAACAGTCACTCGTGCCCTTGTGACCTCTAGGCTGGAATACTGCAATGTGCTCTACATGGGGCTGCCCTTGAAGAGCATTCGGCGACTTCAGCTAGTCCAGAATGCGGCTGCGCGAGCGATTGTGGGTGCACCTCGCTTCACCCACGTAACACCTATCCTCCGCGAGCTGCACTGGCTGCCTGTTGATCTCTGGGTGCGCTTCAAGGTCCTACTTACCACCTACAAAGCCCTTCATGGTAGTGGGCCTGGGTACTTGAGAGAATGCCTACTGCCAATTACCTCCACTAGACCGATTCGATCGCATCGATTAGGCCTCCTCCGAATTCCATCTTCCAGCCAGTGCAGACTGGCAACTACCCGGAGGAGAGCCTTCTCGGTGGCTGCTCCGACCCTCTGGAACGAACTCCCCATGGAGATTCGGACCCTCACCACCCTCCAGTCCTTCCGCGCCGCTTTAAAGATCTGGCTGTCCCAGCTGGCCTGGGGTTAAGAGTTTAACCCCACTCGAATTGTGTGATTGTGTGACTGTTGTGTTCTCTTTTAATATGTTGTATTGTCTCCATGTGGAATATTGTCTGTCCTTCCCCCCCCTTTTTAAACTGTGAGCCGCCCTGAGTCCCCCCAAGGGAAAAGGGCGGCATACAAATTTCAATAAAAGTAAAAGTAAAAAGTAAAAGTAAAGCTACGTCCTCTTCGTTGATGACATAAAACTATTTAACACCATCGACAATGCGGCTGCCCTACAAAGCAGCCTTGATTATGTGTTAGAATGGTCGCACAATTGGCAACTCCAAATCTCGACTAACAAATGCTCTGTCTTACACATCTGCAACAAAAATCACAACACCAAATACAGGCTGGGCGGTTACGACCTTGTAGACTACCCTCATTCTGTCAAGGACCTGGGAGCCCTCATCTCAAACGATTGAAGCCCCAGATCTCACTGTAACAGCATTGCCAAAAAGGCATTAAGAGTTGTTAATGTAATTTTGCAAAGCTTCTTCTCCAGTAACATTGTACTGCAAACTAGGGCATACAAAACCTTTGCCAGACCAATTCTCGAATACAGCTCATCTGCCTGGAATCCACACTGTATATCAGACATCAATACAATTGAACGGGTCCAGAGGTATTTCACGAGAAGAGTACTCCACTCCTCTCCTTGCAATAGAATCCCTTACGCCTCCAGGCTCAAAATTTTGGGCTTGGACAATCTGGAACTATGCCACCTACGGTTTGACCTAAGCATAGTACACAAAATTGTCTGCTACAACATCCTACCTGTAAACGACTACTTCAGCTTCAACTTCAATAATACACGGGGAAACAATAGATACAAACTCAAGGTAAACCGCTTCAAAATAGATTGCAAAAAATACGACTTCAGCAACAGAGTGATCAATGCCTGGAATGCTCTACCTGACTCCATTGTTACATACTCAACCCCCCCACAGCTTCAACCTTTAACTGTCCACCGTGGACTTCACCCGATTCCTAAGAGGTCCATAAAAAGGGGGGGTGCATAAGTGCACCAGCGTGCCTACCATCCTTGTACCCATTTATTTGTACTCAGTTCCTTTGTTCATGTCCATGTTTATACTTATACCTTTTATTGTGTACATGTTTGGCAAACTAAATAAATTAAATAAACTAAACTAAACTGAACATCTGGAGTTCTGGAGATTCTAATTTCCAGCATAGGATTTACACAAGAAGATGAGCTACAAATAGATGGTGGATTTCATTCAAGCTTAAATGTTGTTTTCATCCATTCATATTTTGAAGCTGTATTGCATTACCTTTAAGCTTAACAATTAGAACTTTCACCTGTAAGATAATAACTAGATCAGTGTTTCTCAACCTTGGCAACATGAAGATGTCTGGACTTCAACTCCCAGAATTCCCCAGCCAGCATTCGCTGGCTGTGGAATTCTGGAAGTTGAAGTCCAGTCATCTTCAAGTTGCCAAGGTTGAGAAACACTGAACTAGATGATAGTAGTGAGATAGTAAATAACTAGATGGCAGCAACAACATACAGGAGATTCTTAGCCATCTGATGGCATCTAGTGGTTGTCTAGATTTTTACAGCTCAGGTATGATAGCACTGATGTAGTGTACATATTGATACAAGTAGTCCTTGATTTACAACTGCAATTGAGCCCCAAATTTCTGTTGCTAAATGAAACATTGGTTAAATGAGTTTTGCCTCATTGAGACTTTTCTTGACACGGTTGTTAAGTGAATCACTGCAGCTGTTAAGTTAGTAACACAGTTGTTAAGTGAATTTGGCTTACTCATGGACTTTGCAAAAGGTGTTTGCATAATCCTGGGACACAGCAGTTGTGATAAATATGAATTGGTTGCCAAGTGTCTGAATTTTGATTGTGTGACCATGGGGATGCTTCAATGATCATGGTGTGGTCATGGTGTGAAAAATGGTCAAAAGTCATTTTTTTCAGTGCCATTGTAACTTTGAATAGTCATTAAATGAACTGGTGTAAACCGAGGACTATCTGTAATGAGATACCAAAATAAATGTATTTGTTTATGTGAGTGGTTTTTATGGTTTTTTTATGGTTTTATTAACACTTATAGGCCGCCCTTTTCCCTGAGGGGACTCAGGGCGGCTTACATAAAATGAGGGGAAGGGATATACAAACAATAGCACATACAATACATAAAGTAAAATAATAAGCAACATTCATTCATCATTCGGGTGGGGGCAGTTATCTTTCTCCCCAGGCCTGACGGGCTAGCCAGGTCTTAAGGGCTGTGCGGAAGGTTTGGACGGTGGTGAGGGTACGAATCTCCACGGGGAGATCGTTCCAAAGGGTCGGAGCTACTACTGAAAAGGCTCTCCTCCGTGTAGTTGCCAGTCGACACTGACTGGCGGATGGGACTCGGAGGAGGCCTAATCTGTGCGATCTAATAGGTCACAAGGAGGTAATTGGCAGAAGGCAGTCTCTCAAGTACGCAGATCCACTACCATGAAGGGCTTTATGAGTGACAAGTAGCACCTTGAAGCGCACCCGGAGATCAACAGGTAGCCAGCGCAGCTCGCGGAGGATAGGTGTTATGTGGGTGAACCGAGGTGCACCCACAATCGCTCGCGCGGCTGCGTTCTGGACTAGCTGAAGTAGCCGGATGCTCTTCAAGGGCAGCCCCATGTAGAGCACATTGCAGTATTCCAGCCTAGCGGTCACAAGGGCCCGAGTGATTGTTGTGAGAGCCTCCCGATTCAGGTAGGGTCGCAACTGGCGCACCAGGCGAACCTGGGCAAATGCCCCCCTGGTCACAGCCGTCAAATGATGGTCGAAAGTCAGCTGTGGGTCCAGGAGGACTCCCAAGTTGCGAACCCTCTCTGAGGGGTGTAAAATTTGACCCCCCAGCCTGAGCGATGGAGCACTGGTCGAATTGTTGGGAGGAAAACACAACAGCCACTCGGTCTTCTCCGGGTTGAGTACAAGCTTGTTAGCCCTCATCCAGTCCTTAACGGCCTCAAGGCCCCGGTTCATCATGTCCACCGCTTCATTGAGTTGGCACGGGGCGGACAGATACAACTGAGTATCGTCCGCGTATTGATGGTATCTTATCCCGTGCCTTCGAATGATCTCACCCAGCGGTTTCATGTAGATGTTGAATAGTAGGGGGGATAAGACCGAACCCTGCGGCACCCCATATGTTAGGGGCCTAGGGGTCGATCTCTGCCCCCCCACTAACACCGACTGCGACCTGTCTGAGAGGTAGGAGGAGAACCACTGTAACACAGTGCCTCCCACTCCCACCTCCTGCAGTCGTCGCAGAAGGATACCATGGTCGATGGTATCGAAAGCCGCCGAGAGGTCGAGGAGAACCAGGATGGAGGGATGGCCTCCATCTCTGGCTCTCCAAAGATCATCGGTCAATGTGACCAAAGCGGTTTCTGTGCTGTAACCGGGTCTGAAGCCTGACTGGAAGGGGTCGAGATAACTTGCTTCCTCCAAGGACCGCTGAAGCTGGGTGACAGAGGAATGACATTAATTTTATCTTCATAGCTTCTGTGAAGGATTATGGTTAGTTTTGGAAAAGATCCATGGAAATAAATTTAAATTTAAATAAATAAAGCTCAAATATAACAATCTAAAGTTAGAATACTTATAATTTATTTTTTTAAGTAATTTAACTTTGCCATTTTGTCAGCCAGGTCCTGAATCAATGTATTAGCCATGGAATAAAATGAAATCATTTCTTATGCCTCAACCAAAGGCATAAGAATTCAAAGCTGGCTGGGAAGGTTATCCAGCTCAAACAAGCAGTGAAAAAGTGTGTGGGGGGAGGAAAAATGGGACCATTCTTGAAGCACAAAGATTTGGACGGTAGGATCTGCTCTGGAAAGTAAATTTTTAGCCTGTAAATAATAGGATGGATGGATGAAACTCACCACAGAATGAACAGGCATCTCTTCCCTCTTGAGATTCACCACTTGGTTGTTGCCTGGGAAACTGACTGCTTTCTCTGGAAATGGAGAGCATGTCCCTTTAAACAGAAAAGAGGCCTTGACTACCTAGCAGGCATAGCAACCAAAGCAAGCCCACTGTTTACATCAGCCCAAAGCAACTCCAGGAAGAGACTGTTATGACAGTTGTGACCAGTTTTCACACTTACAACCATAGCAGCATCCATATGGCCACGTGATCAAAATTCAGGCACTTGGAAACTGACATGTACCGTATTTGTCGGAGTATAAGACGCACCTTTTACCCCCAAAAAAGAGGGTGAAAATCTGGGTGCGTCTTATACACTGAATACAGCATTTTTGGCCTCCTAAAACCCCATCCTACGGATCCTGTTTTTCGCAAAAATGGACGTGCAGAGGGTTTGGGAGGCCTGCAAAGTGCTCCTGGGGGCGGGGAAGGGCAACCCCCCCTTTCTTTTAAAAAAAATTGCCTCTTCAAAATCCTGGTGTGTCTTATACTCCGGTGTATCTTATAGTCCAAAAAATATGGTATTTATCACAGTCCCACTGTCCTGAGGTCATGTGATCACCATTTGTAACCTTCCCAGCTGGCTTCCAACAAGCAGTGCCAATGAGGGAAGCCAGATTCATTGAATGACTGCAGGATTCACTTAGCAACCGCAGTGATTCACTGAACAACTGTAGCAAAAGAAGGTCACAAAATGAGCTATAAATTACTTAATAACTGCCTCGTTTAGCAACATAAATTTTGGGCTCCCTTGTCATAGGTCAAGGAGTACATATATTGTGAGATTTTTTTTTAAAAAAAAGTTTTTTAAAAGTTATAAAAATCCCTCCTTTGTTTTCGGAGAAAGCAAGTATTTTTATTATGTTCTAGACATGAATGGCTTATTTACTTTTGCCTGTGTATTGTATTTAAAATACAGGATTTTCATTTTCCATATTTTTTTTTCTTTCTGTTAGTCATCTTTTCAAACCATACATGGGTATGTGATCCCTTTCCTTTGAATCTTATTCTTTTTAAGAAGGCGGTTGTTAGCCCAACTTTGTTACAACGGCCCATTCTTCGTTGAAGTTCATTTTAGGTGTCTTAAAAATATATATATATCTCTGTCTGGCATATCTATAGCTCAGCGGGAGAATATCTGCATGATATCAAGCAGCTTAGTTAAAATGAAGGCAACTCCGACTAAGATAAATTTATTAAATAGGCTTTTTTCCCCCTCATCAGACCTCTCTTTGAAGTTTGCATTGTCTCTCCCTATTTGCATGATAAGGAACCATCAAGCATTATAAGAAATGGGGTCTTTTAAAGGTAATCATAAAGATCCTTCTTCCAACCCCACCCTCCCAAATGTATAATTTTACATTCCGTTCCCAAAGTATAATGAAAGTGCCTTGGGGAACAAAACTAAACTTCCTAAGAATCAAATGAGAAAAAGAAGCGCCACGGCGTAAGTATAGTCATTTTATTATCTTTGGGTGAAAATAATTGGCTAGGAGAGCACATCTGATTAGATAATTTAGCAATTAATGTAGATCCTGCATTTCGGAATTGGAGAGTGGTTTAGAGATGAGTGTCCACATGCGGGGAAGAGAGAGAAGCTACGAAACACACATGAACATCAATCAAACGATACAACTTACGTACTTGCTGGGGTGGCAGTTGTAATAGCAATATCAATAGCACTCAGATTTAGATACCGCTTCGTAGTGCTTTGCAGAGCTCTCTTAAGTGGCTTACAAAGTCAGCATGTTGCCCACAACAATCTGGGTCCTCATTTGGAAAGGATGGAAGGCTGAGTCAACCTTGAGTCAGTTAGAATCGAACTTCTGGCTGTGGGCAAAGTTAGCTTGGCAATACTGCATTCTAACCACAGTGCCATCACAGCTCTTAATGATATGTGGGAATGGCCCAGGGGTGGGTTCGCTCAGGGACGCAGTTCATGTGCAAATGCACTTGATGCACAGAAGCAAAAAAAAACAAGAACCGGTTTCTGATAGCGATAGAACCGGTTCGGGGCATGGCCGGCTGAGTTACTACCTACTTGTCCGAACTGATCTGAACCGGTAGGAACCCACCTCTGGAATGGCCTTGGAAGGCAGGGAGAAGAGCTACATCCAGGCCAACAACTAATACATAGAAGATATGGGTAACAGCCAAGCATCTCAGGAAGGGACCCTCTCAAGTTTCTTGGGCTATATAGGGATTGGGGTAGAACTAGAAGAGAAAATCATAAAAGTGTGTCTCGCTTATTTTGGCCATTTCATGTGGGGGAATTCATTGGAAAAAGCAATTATTCTTGGAACAGTCAAGCTCTCCATTGACCCTTGTGGGTTAATACTGATCACTGATCTAAGGAGAGACCTTGCCCCAGGGGTCTAATCTGATGATAATCTAAATTTGCAATCCCGCATCTTGTTCCGCGCCATGCCCTCTCTAGAGACAGGCTGACATATACATTCATGGAGAAAAGTTAGACAAATTATCATGTATTATCTTACAGAGTCACAGTATCACAAAATGTTAGTATCCTGGCATTCGATCACAAAAGCAAGATTTTACGGGGCAAAAAACGAGAGATAAATGCTAACTTCTCCCCCAGGAAGGGAAAAATAAGATGCAGAAATGTAAGATGGATGTTGGTAATTCCTGGGGAAAAGATATAGCAAGTGCATGGATGGCTGAGGAGGTTATACAAAAAGTAGAAGCCCGAGGAAACAGTACAATTTTTAAAAGGTTGGACGTTTTTTTTTTGTCCTAGTATTATGGTAGAGGGAAGTTTGGGAAGTTTTTTTAAAAAAATGTCCAGTCTATTTTATAATAAAGGCTACAGTTCTCATAATGTTCTTCCTTCATAACAGTGAGAAATGTTGTGGCCTGCCAGCAGCCAGCGGAGCTGGTGGCAGACTCAGAGAGTGAGGAGGTTGGGGAGGAACATGGGCCAGTCCTGGAGTCTGGGGAAGGCTCTGATGAGTTCTCTGCATCAGAGGCAGAGATGGGGCCAGGGCCGTCCGACAGTTATCAGCTGACTTCAGAGTCGGACATCAGTGGGGCAGAAGAACAGCTGGAGCCTGTTCCCAATGTGTGCATGCACAGAGCTGCCAGGAGAAGGGAATAAGGTTTGACTCGGTGGTAAAGGCACAGGAGGATGGTGAATGGCCCCTCCCATAGGGAATAAAGAGGAGTGAAAGGGGAGTGGAGTTTGCAGGAGACAAATAGTTCAATTAATTAGGGTGAAGATCTGTTTCTGACTTCTTGCCAAGTACTGTCTGCTACAGAGTGGCGTTTGGAAGATATCGGCCTGGCAGCTCTCCAAGCCTGGTAAAGGTTTGTAGTTGTGAAATCTCTTGAAAGACTGTTGGCCAGGACTTTGTTTGAGAATAATTCACTTTAAACTAAATAAAAGGGGTTTTATCAGGACGAGGAGTTGGCATTGTGCTTTTGGGAACCCTGTGTCAGAACAAATGTGACCACTGATTTCCAGCAGAAGTCAGGGCAGGTTTCAGGGCAGAAGAAAGTGGGGGAACTTTGTGGCTTGATTTGCAATTTACTTATCCCTGACGTAGATATCTGGGGAGGCCGATGATTAAATACATGCTGCTAATGAGATGAAGCAGCTAAAAGGTCTACTACACTTACATGCTGAATCAATAGTTCAAACTCCCACTCCCCTAGGACCATTAACACCATTGTTCCATGTGGAGGACCATAAAGGTATCTTTCTTGAGATAATATTCAGGAATCTTTCTTTATATTGTTTGTAAGCTGTGGTGAGAATTTTACTACCCTCACTAATTGTGGGAAATAAAAAAGTATATAAACATATGATAAATATGAGATGAAATAGTAATTCTTCTGATAGGTATTGGCTCTTCTTGATATCTCAGTAGCTTTCTAAATCATCAACAATGCTCTCTTTCTGGACTACATACAGAATAACAGAGTTTAAAAGGACCTTGGAGGTCTTCTAGTCCAACCACCTGCTCAAGCGGGAAACCCTATATCACTTCAGACAAATGTCCAATCTCTTCTTAAAAACATCCAGTGTTGGAGCACCCACAACTGACAGATATTATAGGGCAGGGCTGTCAAACTCCCAGCCCATGGGCCAGATCAGGGGTGGGTTTCTCGCTCCGTTCCAACCGGTTTGGTTTGAACGGGGCCGGCAGTGTCCTCGTGCACGCATGCGTACTAGCATCTGCGCGATGCTCCAGCTGCTCCTGGACAATCGCGCAGGCGCTGTATGCGTCCTGCGCATGCGTGGAAGCGCAGAACTCGTCAAAACCGGGTAAGGACCGCGGGCGGGCGGGCGCACCCTTCGCCATTCCCGGAAGTTACTTACTTCCGGGTTCGGCGACCAACCGGTTCGCAGGGACCACCGCGAACCGGTTGAAACCCACCCCTGGGCCAGATGCATGTAGCACTGGCCACACCCATGCCCGGTTTAGCAAAGGGGGGGGAAGTCCCATATGTCACATGATGCTGTCATGACGACATGAGTTTGACACCTCTGTTATAGAGGGTGCATTGTGTTGTTGTGGTAGTTGTTCTTCTTCTGAGGTCATATGCAAATGTGGAGGGGCCATGGAATGTGTTTTCTTGGTTAAAATAATGACAGGCCCTAAGTACCAAGAAAGACATGTGCAGTTACTTAAGATTGTTTTCCTTTGTTGTTCTTCTTCACCTAGAGACTGAATCTTGCCAGATTAGAGCAACTATTTCCATAACTACAGATATACTCTGGGAATCGCTACATTTGTTTTATATACACCCCACTTTCTACCCTTTTCTCTTTTTTCTCTGCAAGACTCCATGAACCATTGAAACCAATTATTCTTCCCAACCTGGGGCCACTTTGGTGTCGATTTCTTCGAAGAGTTAGCATTTGGTTTCTGGAAGAGCATAACTTTGCCACTCAATAAATGACAGATCTTTTTTCCCCCCTCTGAATTGTCTGCTAAAATAGCATTCTGCTACTAAAGTTTAATGCTCTCCTTTCATGAGTGGAAGTTCTCGCATCAACCTTGAACAGTGGAAACTTTGAGCCTCTCAGACGTTTCTTAAATGTAATCTCCAAAAAAAAAAAAAAAGGTTACAGTGCTTTTCAAATTATCAACGTTAAGTGTTTTATGCCTGCTTTATGATGAAATGGAAATGAAAAGGGGATTTACGAAGGGACCAGTTACACTGTCCTTTAAAACCCTTGTTTTTTTTCATTGATTAAAAGACTGGTCTTCTTTTTCAGGCGTCAAATAAATGCTGCCACTTAGTTAGAAGCATTTAATAAAATTGGAAGGGTTATTTTTTTTTTTAGGTTTGCATTCCTCTCTTCAGTGCATAGCTTTGCACTTTTCCATTTAGATTGCAAGTTGCCTTGACCACTATAATCACATGGATTTTGCCAATCTTCACAATAGAGTTCTATGAAAATAATCCAGAAAAATGCAGACAAGAAACAACAGCTACTGCAGACAACAGTTTCAGAGATCAGATGCAAAAAACCTCTCAGGAAATTGGACATGTAGCTGCTTAGAAAAAATGGCAAGCTGATTGGTTTGTCTTACAAGATGGGCGAGGAAAAAAATGTGTTCCTTAGGCTGTTTTTTGGAATGTACAAGCAGAGATGAGAAACACCAGGAGTTGAGCATTTTCTTAAATAAATAATAAATAAATAGTAAACAAAGAATTTTTTTTTCCTTTGGAAACAGAACGTTGACCTATATAATCCAACATTGGCAACTCAGACTGATATTAATTGGTATTGAACTAGGGACTTTAGGAATGCAAATCTATTGAATTGGAATCAGCAGAATGTCACAGATTCAGTGAAAGGGAATCAGAAACTGGATCATGAAACATGGTCATGCTACATCAATTGATGGTCCTTAGGAACCCTGGTGGCCCAGTGGTTAAAATACAGGAGGGGTTAAAGTGCGCTATTGCAGGCTAACTCTGCCCACAGCCTGGAGTTCAATCCTGATGGGACCCAAGTTTGACTCAGCCTTCCCTCCTCCAAAGTCGGTAAAATGAGAACTCAGATTGTTTGGGGCAATATGCAAATAATGCTGGCATTGTAAACCATCCAGAGTGTGCCGTAAAGTGCTTTGGGGTGGTATGTAAGCCTAAATGCTTATTGCTAGTATCCTAAATCTTTGGCATGAATAGCATTGCAGAGATCAAACTCCAAAATCTAGCCAGAGCTACGATTAAAAATAAGCAGAACTGGGGCAAAATCTAAAACTAATCAAATTTAAATAAAGTTTGTGATAGCACGGTTAAGATTATAGGTATGAGTGCTCAAAGCTCTTCTACCAGAAGCCCTCTGGATTTACAACCTAGGTTCCTGTTGCCTCACCTGTATTCCAGGGAACATCTCATATAACAGTCTCCCTTAACCTTAGTTTGTGAGAGAGATAGGACTTCATCATTGGTGTTGCCTTAATGGCAATGAAAGGGTGAACCTAAGAAAAATATCAAATGTTCCCTATAATGTATAGTAACAGTATAGTAAAGTTTCCTTCTAAGCATAAAGGTAAGAGATATACCAAAAAGATAATAATTGAACAAAATCTACACTTTATACATATCTTTTATTAAACTTGAGATACCCAGAATATAAGCTGTTTTGCATTGGAGATGATAGACACAGTTTGACTTAGAAAGCAAATAAACAACTTTATCTGACAATATAATGTTCCTGGTAGACACTGATTGACTACAAGTGAGGTAGTTTATGGTCATCATTGTTGTTGCTGTTGTTACAAAAATCTTTTTTTAAAAATAGTAGACCTTCTGGAACATTGATGTATGATTCAATAATTCTACTGTACCAGTTATAGTCCTTGGAATGAGGAGAAATCGAGAGGTCAATAGACAAAATATGGAATGGAGACCTCATGTTGAGAAATAACTTGTTTTTGAGAGAGTTTTCCAGGATTGCTTGCTGAACAGTGGTCGGATCCCAAATCTTTTCCTACTGGTTCTACGAGAGTGTGCTTTGCTTCGTGTGCGGCACTCAAAGACCGATCTCGGTGTCAGCGCTGGAGAGCTGAGCTCAGTTGAGGCACAGCGATCTGCTCTGTTGCACGAATCAGCTGAGCTAAAAAAAACAAGGGAATATAAGACAGGGAATGATGGGAGCAGGAGGGTGGGGTCAACCAGAGGTGGTATTTGCTGGTTCTCTGAACTGTTCAAAGGTTCTGCTACCAGTTCGCCCACACCGGTCTGAACTGGCTGAATACTACCTCTGTTACTGAAGCTGCTGATCCTAGCCTGAATCAAGATTTGGAGAAATCACTAAATTGACCAGACACTGCCTGCCAGAAGAAACCCCCAAGTTCTATCTCAGCAATTATGGGTTCCTATTCAAGGATTCCTATTCAGGAGTTAGAGGCATTTTTTATGATAATCCCATAGGTTCTATAATTTACTTTAATTAATAAATGGTCAATATCAAAAACCGTTCTGGCAAAACTCTCTCTCTCTCTCTCTCTCTCCCTCCCTCCCTCCCTCCCTCCCTCCCTCCCTCTCTCTCTCTCTCTCTCTCTCTCTCTCATAAGCAAAGAAGGTTGTTTCATTATTTAGTTAAATATCAGTTGTGGTCTAGGGGGGAAGATAAGAGGTAGATGCCATGGAATGAAGAAACAAGGACAGCCAGAGAATATATTGTTTTGAGAAGTGGCTTCCTTGTGGACTGGTTTAGTAAATTGAATTTTTAATTGATTGAAAGCTTTTGGGAAAATGTTAAGAACCCATGAATGATGCATACAAAAGTTGAATAATCATTGTGAACATAATCTGTAGTATATTTGTGTGTGTGTGTGTGTGTGTGTGTGTGTGTGTATACATACCTCGTGTTTCTTTTACTTACTTACCTCTCTTGTAAGGTCCCAATATGCACCAAGGAATTGCAACTCAAGTCAGGAAATTACATGGATATAATGTTCAGGATGGAAATAGTCATTCTCTAGTAAGTATACTGAGGCTCCTAGTCCCTATAGACATTTATTTTTAAATGAGGTTTTATTATTCATCCCAAAGCAGCCATCAAAATCGTGCATATAACCATTAACAATTCAGAAGTTCATATAATGAATGGCAAATGAAAGACTACTTGTACAGTAGCCCTAAAAAAGCACATCTGTCTTCAGATTTATAACTGTGTTACCATCTTTGAACTGGAAAAAATTAAAAGTGAAATAGGTAAATTATGTCTGTGTAACACCAGGATGTTCTAAACCTGTGATGGTGAACCTATGGCACATGTGTCACATGCAGAGCCCTTTCTGCGGGCACATGAGCATTGCCCCAGCACAGCTCCACCGTACATGCGCATGTGCCTTCCACTGGCCAGCTGGTTTTAGGGACTGCTATGCATTGACAGGGGTGGGGTGCATGTGGGAAATGTGTGTGCATGTGTGAGGGTTGGGGTGGGGTGCACATGTGGGGGTCGCGCCACATGCATAGTGGGAGACGCGTGCATGGGAGGGTCACATGGATATGCACAAGGATTGCACATGCATGCATGGGGGAGGGCTGTATGTGGGGGGTTACATGCAAATGCGGAGGGAGAGGCACATGGGGGTCATGCGTGCATGGCATTATGGGTGTGCGTATGCCTGCTTTTAGCACTCGGCATTGAAAAAGTTAGCCATCACTATTCTAAAGTAAATAATGTATATGTATGTAAATAGCAATAGCAATAGCAGTTAGACTTATATACCGCTTCATAGGGCTTTCAGCCCTCTCTAAGCGGTTTACAGAGTCAGCATATCGCCCCCACAGTCTGGGTCCCCATTTTACCCACCTCGGAAGGATGGAAGGCTGAGTCAACCTTGAGCCGGTGAGATTTGAACAGCCGAACTGCAGAACTGCAGTCAGCTGAAGTAGCCTGCAGTGCTGCACTCTAACCACTGTGCCACCTCGGCTCTCAAATTCAATTTTCACTGTCAAGCAAGTCATGGCATGATTGAGTTGGAAGAGGCCATATCGAACCATGAGTCTAACCGCTTGCTCAGCGCCAGTACCACATTAAAGCATCCTTAGCAATTGGCAGTTCACCTCTGCTTGAACACATCAACTGAAGAGAAGCCTCTTTGGGTTTTTGTTTCACTGTTAGGCTTCCCTTACTCTTCTTACTTCTGAGGAAGGGCTTTGCTTTAAATCAAATGGAATCTGTAACTTAAATCCATTATTTCGTGTTTTGTAGTTTGGAAGGAAAGAAAACCTTGACCTTCTGATAATACAGCATCCTTTGAGATATTTGAAGAGTCTTTATCAAAGGTTCCTTCTGTCGTTTTTTTCTCAAGACTTTCCAAGTTCCTTCTAGCCTCTCTTCATAAAACTTAATTTTAGTCACCTGATTGTTCTTGTTGCACATTTGTGGTTGTGTTCTTGTTTCCCTGGGGTGGGTTCCTACCAGCATTGGTACCGGTTTGCTTCACTGCGTGTGCATGCACAGTTCACTGTAAATTATTCTGCGCATGCACAAATAACATGAAAAACTACTGAAAACCATGCCAGCAATGGCAGCGGCGACCTGGGAACTGGTTCAGGGAGGTGGCCAGCCTGGGTCCCTGCCAGTTCTGCAACCAAGGCCAAATTACCACTACCAGTTTGAACCAGTAGAAATCCACCTCTGCTCTGAATCGTTAAAGTGTGACCGGAGCCCCTAAACATATACTGATGTTCAAATTTACTGTCCCAGGTTCACTCTAGGGGCGGGGAGGAACAATGGTTCAAAAGGACAGTGTCAAAATGTACTAGGCACATATGACATATGCATAGGATTAAATAGTGTATTTTAGATGTTTAGTAGTAGTAAATAAATAGAAGTGGGAATTGTATCTGGTTGAGGCCTTTGAGGCTAGGGCCCAGGTGAGGAGTGGCAGGGAGGGAAAGGGAGGAGCCAGGTGTGGCAAGGCCAGCCGATGTGCCTCTTAATGTGAGTGACATCGAGTTGGCCACGCCCACCCAATAGCAATAGCAATAGCAGACTTATATACCGCTTCATAGGGCTTTCAGCCCTCTCTAAGCGGTTTACAGAGTCAGCATATCACCCCCAACAACAATCCGGGTCTTCATTTTACCTACCTCGGAAGGATGGAAGGCTGAGTCAACCCTGAGCCGGTGAGATTTGAACAGCTGAACTGCAGAACTGCAGTCAGCTGAAGTAGCCTGCAGTGCTGCATTTAACCACTGCGCCACCTCGGCTCTTAATATGACCACGCAGCCACACCTACCCAGCTGGTCATTAGGGCAGAGAACTTATTATTATTTGAATCCCACCACTGGATAAACATTCAGCATTGATCTTCTCATCATGATTAGCCATATGAAAGAAAATCTAAGTCAACTGATAAATATTGCTCTTGGAATGGCTAGTTTGTAGTTTGTAGTTTATTTTATTTTGTAGTTTGTAGTTTATTTATAGGCCGCCCTTTTCCCTGAGGGGACTCAGGGCGGCTTACAATCAAAAAAGGAAGGGGAGTGTAGGACAATACAAAAAAAGAAATGTGCACAAAGTAAATTAGACAATAAAACTCAACATTCACTCAGCATTCGGGAGGGGCGAAATAAGATTATCCCCAGGCCTGACGGGTTAGCCAGTTCTTGAGGGCTGTACGGAAGGCCTGGACGGTGGTGAGGGTACGAATCTCCACGGGGAGATTGTTCCATAGTGTCGGAGCCGCAACAGAGAAGGCTCTCCTCCGAGTAGTCGCCAGTCGGCACTGACTGGCGGATGGAATACGGAGGAGGCCAACTCTATGCGATCGGATGGGACGCAGGGAGGTAATTGGCAGAAGGCGGTCTCTCAAATAGCCAGATCCACTACCATGGAGCGCTTTATAGGTGGCGAGTAAGACCTTGAAGTGCACCCGGGGACCAACAGGTAGCCAGTGCAGCTCACGGAGGATCGGTGTTATGTGGGCGAACCGTGGTGCGCCCACGATCACTCGCGCGGCCGCATTCTGGACTAGCTGAAGTCTTCGGATGCTCTTCAAGGGCAGCCCCATGTAGAGCACATTACAGTATTCCAGCCTAGAGATCACAAGGGCTCGAGTGACTGTTGTGAGGGCCTCCCGATTCAGGTAGGGCCGCAACTGGCGCACCAGGCGAACCTGGGCAAATGCCCCCCTGGTCACAGCTGAGAGATGGTGGTCAAAAGTTAGCTGTGAATCCAGGAGGACTCCCAAGTTGCGGGCCCTTTCTGAGGGGTTTAAATTTTGTCCCCCCAGCCTGAGTGATGGTATGGTGGTCAAATTTTTGGGAGGGAAACACAACAGCCACTCGGTCTTGTCTGGGTTGAGTATCAGCTTGTTCGCTCTCATCCAGTCTTTAACGGCTTCCAGTCCCCGGTTCATCACGTCCACCGCTTCATTGAGTTGGCACGGGGCGGACAGATACAACTGTGTATCGTCCGCATATTGGTGATATTTTATCCCGTGCCTTCGGATGATCTCGCCCAGCGGTTTCATGTAAATGTTAAATAGTAGGGGGGATAGGACCGACCCCTGCGGCACCCCATAGGTTAGGGGCCTCAGGGACGATCTCTGCCCCCCCACTAACACCGACTGCGACCTGTCCGAGAGATAGGAGGAGAACCACTGCAAGACAGTGCCGCCCACCCCTATCTCCCGCAGTCGTCGCAGAAGGATACCATGGTCGATGGTATCGAAAGCTGCTGAGAGGTCCAGGAGAACTAGGATGGAAGCATGGCCTCCATCCCTAGCTCTCCAGAGATCATCAGTCAATGCGACCAAAGCGGTTTCTGTGCTGTAACCGGGTCTGAAGCCAGACTGGAAGGGGTCAAGATAGTTAGCTTCCTCCAAGGTACGCTGAAGCTGGAGAGCCACCACCTTCTCAACAACCTTCCCTACAAAGGGAAGGTTGGAGACTGGACGATAGTTATTAAGAATAGCTGGATCCAGAGACGGCTTCTTCAGGAGGGGTCTCACCACCGCTGTCTTAAGCGCGGTGGGAAAGTACCCCTCCCGAAGAGAAGCGGTAACAACCGCCTGGATCCAGCCTCGTGTCACCTCACTGCTGTTGGCAACCAGCCAGGAGGGACACGGGTCCAGTATGCAGGTGGAGGCACTCACAGCTCGCATAGCCTTGTCCACATCCCCAGAGGCAACTTCCTGAAACTCAACCCAGAGATGGTTTGCCAAGTTTTCTCCTTGTGTCTCGGCTGGATCTACTGGGGTGGAGTCCAGGTCCGCTCGAAACCGGGCAACTTTGTCCGCCAAGAACTGGACATATTCCTCAGCCTTACCCTGTAAGGAGTCCCCCGTCTCCCTCCTATTTAGGAGGGAGCGGGTTATCCTAAACAGGGCGGCTGGGCGGGACTCGGCGGACGCTACCAAGGAGGCAATGTATGTTCTTTTTGTTGTTCTTAGGGTCCGAATATACTCCTTGGTGCATGCTGTCAAAAGTGCCCGTTTCGACTCGGACCTATCGGACCTCCACGAGTGCTCTAGGCGTCTCCTCCGGCGCTTTACCTCCCGGAGCTCCTCAGTAAACCAAGGAGGCCTCCGGGGGCTGCTGACCCGGAGGGGCCGTAGCGGCGCAATTCCATGCCATTGTCCATGCCATTCTTCCCCATATATCCTTTCTTCTAGTCTTCAATTCTTCCCACTTCAGCATCAGTTGATTGGAGGGAAAAGTGTTCATGTCTGTTTCTATACCTGCTTTTATTTGTGTCTCTCAATAAGGACTTTTTTGCATTTTTGTCTGAATTAGTTTTGTCTGTATTAGTTTTCCTTAATATATATAGCATATATTTCTTCCAACCATGCAGTAGCAATAGCAATAGCAATAGCAGTTAGACTTATATACCACTTCATAGGGCTTTCAGCCCTCTCTAAGCAGTTTACAGAATCAGCATATCGCCTCCACAGTCTGGGTCCTCATTTCACCCACCTCGGAAGGATGGAAGGCTGAGTAAACCTTGAGCTGGTGAGATTTGAACCGCCGAACTGCAGATAGCAGTCAGCTGAAGTGGCTTGCAGTACTGCACTCTAACAACTGCGCCACCTCGGCTCAATGTAAGATGCAATGAAAGATGCCTTTCATTATTACAGAGAAAAAGAATCCCAAACCTTCATTGCTCTTTTGACAGTGCAAACTGAATCATAATATTGATAAAGTCAGGAGTTGCCGAGTTTATTTTAAATTTGTGTGCAGAGATCAGTCACTCAGGCAAACCCAGAGAAAATCCATCTCCCCCAGAAAACAAGAACAAGCAATCCATTCCTTTGTGACCAGTTTGTTAACTTGGATCAGTTTTTCCTTGTAACTGCAAATTGATTACTCAGATTAAGAAATAAAATTGGCTTTTTTTTCCTGAGCAATCCACTGCCTCTCAAGGCAAGAATTAATCCTCCCCTCCATCCCCACAGTCTGCCCTGTACTTAAACATTTTGCTCCGAAGCACTGGGTTAGTTAGGGGTGGAAATTTCCTTCTGAAAGGGCTCCAACAAAATATTTAAGGCATCTAATAATATTTTGTATCTTTGTTTTGTAACTAGCAATGTGGGAAACCTGGCATTGTATAAAATGCCTAGGAAACATATAGAATGTGTGACTTCTTAGGCAAAGTGTGCCTGTGTTGTTTTAATGTGATACCCTAGGCCAGCAATATGTGGCTCTGCAGCTGCATGTGGCTCTTTCCTCCCTCTGCTGCGGCTCCATCACTGGTCAGCGCCACAATTTTGAGAGGAGCTTCCGGGAGAGAGAGAGAGAAGCACAATGCGCCAGAAGACTATGGAAAGGGGAAGGTTTTCCAGTTGTCTCCACAATTGATAGGCTTTTGGTTATGACAGGTAGAGGAAAAAGTACACCGCGCTAGGAGGAGACTCTATGGTGTGGGAACTGAACTTCCAATCAGCTCCAAAATTGAACAGGGGGCTTCCGGTTAGGACCTTTGTGGCTCCTGGTGTTTTCTTTTCTGTGGGAAACGGGTCCAAATGGCTCTTTGAGTGTTTAAGTTTGCCGACCCCTGGCCTAGACATTGTAGTTAGTACCTAGGTATTACGCAGAATGACAAAAACTATTTAGGCAAAGTATGAAGTATGAAACGTGAGTCATGAAAAGAGTTAGGGTTAGGATTAGGGTGAGGATTAGGGTTGGGTTTATCTTAATCCTAACCCTAACCTTAACCCTTTATCAAAAAGACATAGCAATAGCAATAGCAGTTAGACTTATATATCGCTAGACTTGAAATAATATTTTAGCTAACATAAATTAACTAAAGATGCTACAGGTGAATTTCACTGTTTCCCTTGAGGGCTAGTGATGCAGAAAGGCTGCCTCGTGAGACAAGGCCCTCTTAAAATATGTGAGGTTAGTTAGTGGAGTATTAGGATGAGCCTTGATCAAGCCTCTAAGTACAATTACTGATCCCATTGACTTCCATGGGCTTTCCTTACTGAATAACTATGGGATAGCAATAGCAATAGCAGTTAGACTTATATACCACTTCATAGGGCTTTCAGCCCTCTCTAAGCGGTTTACATATTGTCCCCAACAACAATCCGGGTCCTCATTTTACCCACCTCGGAAGGACGGAAGGCTGAGTCAACCCTGAGCCGGTGAGATTTGAACAGCCAAACTGCAGAACTGCAGTCAGCTGAAGTAGCCTGCAGTGCTGCATTTAACCACTGCGCCACCTCGTTAAATGAAAATGAAAGAGGAAATGTAAAATATAATACAGAACTTTCTTACTTAAAAAAAAAAAAAACAAGTGAAAAAAGACCAGTATTGACTTATTGAAACAAGAAAGGTATTTTTGCAGGAGAAGTTATACTTTACTGGTTTGCCTTTTGGCATTTTATGGAATGCCTAGGAAAAGTATGAAATATTAAACGTTTCATACTTCAACATCTCATTTCTGGCATTCTATAGATTTCCTAGGCATTCTATAAAATGCCTAATTTCACACATTGATGATAACACACACACACACACACACACATGCACTCTCTCTCTCTCTCTCACACACACACTCAATTTAGATTTATGAAGACCTGGCTTAATATGACAACAACACAGAAGGAACTTTTCTCTTTCCAAACTTTCCAATTGCAGAGTTGAGTGAGGAAAGGATAAATGGGCTTTATTTTATGTGTATTCAAGTCGAGCTGAGTCCTCTTGTTCAACACATTAATATTTTTCTTTGGGTCAGGAAGATTGTTCAATAGAAAGAACACAAAATGCTGCTCTGCTTTTCATATGAACTCCTTCACCTAGAGAACCACAAATGCAGCATTCTCACTTAATCATGAATAGTCTGGGATGGGCTGCTACGAGTTCAGGAGAACCCATAACTCACATTATGGCCGGTTCGGAGAACCTCCAAATCCCACCCCTGCCCTCCCAGGAGTCTCCACGTGGCTCATTTTGGATGCCAGGTAAATGCAGGGCCTGCGTGGAGACTCGGGGACAGGGAAAAATGGAAGCTCTCCGGAGCCCGGAGAGGCAGTTTTCCCCTTCCCATAGGCTCAAGGAAAGCCTCTGGATCCAGGGGAAGCCAAAAAAAAAAAAAAACCTGCCATGGTGCAGGAATCCAACTAAGCCACACCCACCATGGCCATGGCCACTCAGCCACTGGGCAAAGAACCCCCTGCTGAAATTTTTGAAGCCCACCACAGGTGCTGAGTGATAAAACTGGTGTCAAATCCAGAATCTTGTGGATCTACATTCAGGACACTGTATTCCTTTTTTTTCTCTGGGTGTGAAAAGACATGAGCAGATGTGAAACTTGGAGACCTTGTTCTGTGTTGCGTGTGTTGTAAAAAAACAAAAGGGGCATTGCAATATACAGATGAAATATGTACACATTAGATCCCCTATGCTGGGTTGCTATTCTGTTCTGAACAACTTGTACATTTTTGTACCATTTTTTAAAAAAAGTTGTCAAATCCCACCTTCCATAGCATGTACATTTTATATGAAGTTTAGAGGAAGCTATTCTCAAATATAGTCATTTTTGCAGATGGTTTCTCCAAAGTTGAAGCAAGGGCATTTGGGACGCAGAAGCTTAAGGAAAATATGAGTCATTTTCCCATTCATATGACCATTGCAGAAAACATGTCCTTCTGTAATGTTCTTTTTAATGTGGACTTCATTACAAACATTAGCAGAAATCGTGGGGAATGTGAATTATTGTATGGATTTCTATCTTGTGCAGATGCAAGGTGAGTATATACATTCTCTGGGGGATAATACTGTTAAGAGTTCACCTTAACTATATGTGCCTGTAGTACAGGAAGCTTGTTAAGGAATGTTTCCTCAATTGGGCAACAGGGACAAATTAGCTGAAATTGACACTCTGTGTAGATACCCAAGCAAAGGAAGCTAATTTCTTTTGAAGTACTCAGGGAAGTCTGGCTAATGCCATTAAATGTATGAAAGAGAAAGGCATCGCCTTACATTATACCCGTGTGCTAGTTACCTTACAGAAGGTCAACAGACAGGCATAAACATTTAACGCAACTGGAGCCCAGTCTTCATCTGAGATTGAATTAAAACAAAATTATATGAGAAGATGACACGCCAGACCCTCGTCCCATGTTTATTTCCAAGGAATATAAGGTCTACTTCTGGTCACCATGATACAAAAAAGATGCCGAGATCTTAGAAAGAGTAGGAAAAAGAGCAACCAAAACGATAGGGGTCTGGAGGCTAAATGGGATGATGAACAGTTAAGGAAATGTGGTATCTTTAGCCTAACAAAGAGAAAGCGTAGCAAAGATCTGATAGCAGCTTTCCAACACTTGACTGGCTGTCTCAGAGAAGAGGGGATTCATTGATTCTCCAAAGCACCTGAGGGTAGGACAGGAAGCCACGGATGGAAGCTCCTCAGAGGGAAATCCAATCTGGAAATAAGGAGGAATTTCCTGACAGAGAGAATGATTAATCAATGGAACATCTTGCATCTCAGAGTTGTGGGTGTTTCTGCCCCCCCTGAATATGCACATGCAACCCTCACACGCTCCTACCTCTTGTGCATGCATGTGTGACCCCCGGTGCCCCTTTTGGGCCTAGCAGGGCTCCCTGAAGCCTCCTGGGACAAAACATGGGGCATGGGGAGCGCCGCACACACACCTTGCACTCCCCCCCGCCTCCACGCATTTGCACGCAACCCCTACCCCCCACATGTGGCACGACCCCCCCCATGCATCTACATGCATCTCCCGCATGTGCAGCAAAGATAAGAAAAGCAGCTGGCCGGCGGGAGGCATGCATCCATGCACCGTGGAGCTGAGCTGGGGCAATGGCTCATGTGTCTGCAGAGAGGACTATGCATGCCACAGGTGGTCCACTTGCCATAAGTTTGCCATCATGGATATAAGGACTCCTGATATAGGCAGCGGGTTGGACTAGAAGATCTCCTAGGTCCCTTCCAGCCCTAGGATTCTATGATACCACTGTACCTCACATGGGTCTTCTAGCATTCCTAAACTAAAAAAAAGTAGATAGCTGCAAAATTCTGCTTTCTACAATTCTGCAGGGTGTTGGAACACAACCGTATCAATTTGCTTTGTGATAGTTGCAGGTTTTGTCATCCTCCAATAGTAGCCCTCTTGTCAAGGTCTCTCTGTAATATCCTCAAAATCTTAAATGTGAAATTAAAGAGCAACAGTATACAAGTATACTGTAAAAATAGGACAAGCTGAATATATTAATAGATAGTAGAAATACACCGAAGGGAGGAGTAGAGGGAAAGAAGAAAGAGGGGTAGAGAGGGTGGGAGAGAGGACGGGAGGGAGGGTGAGAAGGAAGGGAGGGAGTGTATCAGGAGAGAGGAGTGGTAGAGGGGGAGGGGGAGTAGGGTAGAGGGGAATGATGGAGGGAAGAGGGAAAGTTGGAGGGGGGCGAAAGAAAGGGTGTATGGAGGGTCAAAGAGGTACATTGGGTTTCTATTTTGGGGGGTATTGCTGACAAGAGGAATGGCTGTGTTTATTGTTTATTGTTATATGGCCCCGGTTATGCACAGTATATATGTGACTGTACGAAAATGAAATGGAAAATAAAAAACACATTTACAGAAAAAAAATCTTAAATGTGTTCATTGGAAAGACTGATGGCTAAGACTGAAAACAGATGCACACGGGTGCAAATGTGTCACAATTGAGCTTGTGCTGAGGTTTGCAGTGAGGCATAGAGAATGGAGTCATGATGTTTTAATTTGAATCTTTTTTTTCCATTTAAAGTTCAGCAGCATTGGAAATTAAACTGAGATTCAACTGGCCAACATTCACTCATTCATGTCTCAACAAATATTATTACTGCTCCATCAAGACATTAAAAATCCATTCCGTGAGAGCCATTATCACCATAAGCATCAACTTCAATAGTGTCATATTTCTCTTTGGACATCTGTCCAAATAATTACACAGAAATATCATATTAAAAATGTATACTGGCACCAGTATAGAATAATAGAACTGTGGAGTCAGAATGGACTACAAGGATCAACTGTTCCAACCCCCTGCAACGTGGAGGACAGCCAGTTAACCATCCCTGAGGTGTGGTTGTCCAACTTCTTCACAAAAGCCTCCAGAGATGGGGAACTCGTGGCCTCCATAAATAAGACAGCAGTGGCAATAGCACTTAGACTTATATACTGCTTCAGAATGCTTTTACAGCCCCCTCTAAGCAGTTTACAGAGTCAGCCTATTGCCCCCAACAATCAGGGTCCTCATTTTACCCATCTCAGAAGGTGGGTAAGATGGATGGTTGAGTCAACCTTGAGCCAATGAGATTTGAACTACCGAATTGCAACTAGCAGTCAACTGAAGTAGCCTGCAGTACTGCACTCCAACCACTGCGCCACCTTTAGCTATTTCCATTGTTGTCCAGATTGTACCATCAGGAGGTTTTCCATTATATTTAAGCATAATCTAGGTAGCTGCAACCCTTATGGATGATTTTCCCCCTATTCTCTATGACAAAAGGAAGTAGTTCCTAATAAACTTTCTTAAAGCTTTATTTTATGTACTTCAATACTAGGATCATGCTAGTATCGTGTTTGTTTTTTCTAGACTAAATATGCCAAGTTTTTTTAAACACGTTCTCAAGTCCCTGTAGCATCTTTGTCACTGTATTCTGAACATGTTCTGAAGAGTCAATAATTTTCTGAAAATGAGATACCCAGAACAGAGCATGGTACCCTATGTGTTCTGGCCCAGCAGGAGCCGTTGGAGCTGCCACCAGACTCCGACAGCGAGGAGCCCTATGAGTCGGCTCCGGAGGATGTGGAGGACCCTGGACAGTGTTCTGACTCTGAGCAGGGCGCAGAGAGGCTGGTTGGCCACCAGGAGGCGCCTGAGCCTTGGACCAGTGGGGAGGAGACAAGGGAGAGTGAGCCGGATTCCAGCAGTGAGTTGTTCCTGGATGCATGTCACCGAAGAGTTAATAGGCGTCAGGAACAGTTGCGCAGTTACAGGAGGTAATTGCAGTCAGCTGGTGGTCATTAGGCTCCTCTCCAGACTATAAAAAGACTGCTTGTGCACACGCCCCTCTTGCAGAAGTCAACGCAGGAACCAATGTTGGAGAACATTATGGTGAGCTTGGCAGGCTGGATTGCTGCCAAGCCTTATCTGTGCTGGATTGCTGCCCAAGCTTGTCTGTGCCGGTTTGCTGCCAAGGACCTGTCTGTCTGTTAATTAAATGCCGTAACTTATCTTTGGCTCAGAGTGTGTGTTAGTATGGGACGAGGGGGGTCAGAACACCTATGTATGTGTCCTCCCTTTTTTAGGTTAACAAAAATAACACAAAGTGTAATATCTCTCTGTGAGAGTCAAAATAATTTTAATTTATGACATGCAACTATTATGACATTTCTTACAAAAAATATATATATATATATACTCTGTTGAGATTGGATTAGGATATTTTGTTTTCAGTAAGGTTCCCAGTCCAGTTTATAGGTCCTCATCTGGCAATTTTCAAAGGGAAAGAAAGTCTCCACTGAAACAAATGATTTCTTTTTTCCTGCCAGTTGTAAATGTCTAATTCCGAAGACCATCATGGGGATTTAAAGCTCCATAGCCTTTGAAATAAATTTACATTCTGGACTGACTCCTTCCAGATTATTTCTGAGTAAGGAAAAAAAAAAGCGGACATACCATTTGCTACAAATTAAAATAACATTTAATTTGACCCGAAGAATAACCAAGGCAAAGTATTTAGAATCCAATTAATTATCTGAGTCTTGAGGGATGCTTGGCCTATTAAATAATTGTTTCCTGAAATTAGGATGGTTTGTGTGAAATGGCTTCTGTAAAGCTGTAAAAAATAATCATGAATTCTGCTGGATTTAATTGGGCAAGAAGGCAATTAGGACACAGGCAAGTTTATTATAGTCTGCATTGGTGTGTCTTTAAAGCTCTGTCTGTGCTTTACGGCTGTGTCTGTGATAGCATTCACCTCTGATTTAGGAACCTGTCCATTGGGGTTCAGGGAAAGAACAGCTACTGAAACTAGTAGCTGCGTGTTGCATAAGATGCCACCTTCACCTTGTCATCAGGACTGTCAAGAGGCATCACTAATTGACAGGGTTTTCCTACGGATGAGTAGATCTCCTTTTCAATGTGGGATATACCCTATGGATATGAAAGTTGGACTTCAAAGAAACATGAAAGGATTAATGCTTCTGAATGCTGGAGAAGACTCTTGAGAATAGGAAAGTAAAAAATTATTCTGGTTTTTGACACATTATGTGAAAACCCAGATCCCTCGGGAAATCCATAATGCTGGGAAAGATGGGTGAAAAGACAAAAAGTAGATAACTTGGACTCAGTTACACTCCATCATTGGAAGATTTGAAAAAAATCTAGATCAATCTTGAAGAAAAGTTGTGTGATTGCTAAGAGTCAACTAACTTATTGGCATGTAATCTATCAAGTCATCAATATGTATGTAGACTATTTGCTGAATTTATACCCTATATTCCTTTTACAAGGATTCATCCACCCACCCACCCACCCATCCACCCAAATTTTATTTTTATCTTGAGATACATTGGTCTGACCATCAGTGACTGGTTTGAAGGCACCAAATGAGCTTCAGCATTCTACATCTAACTGTTACACCACATTGTAAGAAGTATTGCTTCAAGCTAGAGGTATTGATGATCCATTGGAGAAAGTTTCTATGTGGGCTTAAATATTTTACGAGGACATCTCAATGGATTCTCTGTGTTACATGTGTTGGACATTGCAACACAATCTTCTTCAATTAAAATATAAAGCCTGGCACATTTACTGAAGTTATAGTCAGATTCATCCCAGCTACTGACAGTCATTAGCTTCATAAAATCAGCATGAATAAACTGAGTTGACCTGGTTTACAACTGGGACATACAACAAATAGGTTTTAATTTGCTTTAATTAGCTTTTTTTTAAGGCTATAATAGGCAAGACAGACAATGGACAGTGATGGGAGTGACATAAAAAGCCATGCTAGCTGTACCAGATTAGTAGTTTATTCCCCACTCCACCTGAGAGAAATAGATTTTTTTTTTAAATAGTGTAATTGTGAATATCAGCATCATGGATTTTCCACAGCACTGATGTATTATTTCCTTCATTCCTTCGTTCCTTCGTTCCTTCGTTCCTTCGTTCCTTCATTCCTTCGTTCCTTCGTTCCTTCGTTCCTTCGTTCCTTCGTTCCTTCATTTCTTCCTTCCTTCCTTCCTTCCTTCCTTCCTTCCTTCCTGCCTGCCTGCCTGCCTGCCTGCCTGCCTTCCTTCCTTCCTTCCTTCCTTCCTTCCTTCTCCTTACAGACATAACATACTAAATGATGAAACAAGATCCTATGCTATGATGCTGTAAATAAATTCCTGGATAGAAATACCGTAGATTTTTGCAGAAGATACATTTGAGAAGATGAAGTATAATTAAAATGGGTTACATGTGTGATTTTTATACTCATGATTTCGCTTCTTCTTCAGCACAGGATTCTGTTCTTGTCATACAGAACTGAGTGTACAAATGACTGAAATATAAGGAAACATATTTTCTTTCTGTGTCACACAAGCACACACACACACACACACACACACACACACAAACAAAATAGCTTGCTTCAGTATCAGGCTGCTGTGGATACTTTGTCAGATACACAACATCGAGTCTAGTGGAGGGTGACAATTCCAGTGCTGTAAATTTGCCAATCATATTAACAAACCTCTGTGTCTCAGCAGCTTTCTCTGTAGGAGATCTATTGCTCTCCATTGTACCAAAAGCCACCAGAAGTTATTTAAACATGTTTTCAAAAAAAAGCGATACATCACTGACTTCATACTGAATGTGCCAGAGCCTGAGGGGTGTCAATCATTTCTTTCTTTGTAATCCAAGGAAACAACATTGTTTTATGCCAAGGTAACTTTTGCTTAAAAATGAACTAGAGTACTTACTGGTGTTTGGAACCATTAGTTTAGTAACTGTCCAGCCAGCTCAATGATTAAGTGTCTTAATGCAATTGAAGACTATAGAAGATGTAGGCGAGATGGCCCCTAAACTGGTAGATTTCATACCTGTTGGAGGGTTGTTGTTGTTGTTAGTTGTGAAGTCATGTCTGACCCATTGTGACCCCATGGACAACGTTCCTCGAAGCCTTCCCATCCTCTATCATCCTCTGGAGTCCATTTAAGCTCATGCCTACTGTTTCAGTGACTCCATCCAGCCACCTCATTCTCTGTTGTCCCCTTCTTCTTTTGCCCTCAATCTTTCCCAGCATTGGGCTCTTCTCCAGTGAGTCCTTCCTTCTCATTAGGTGGCCAAAGGATTTGAGTTTCATCTTCAGGATGTCGGCAGGTAAAATGTACCAACTCAGGAACTGCACTATGTCTAACACTATGTATACACAACGAGTAACAATCATATTGTATAAAGCACCACACAACCAGGAGGCAAACTTTCTGTTAAATCAGACCCTGAATGCTTCACATATGGAAAAGGAGGATGTTTCAAGGGATTAGAAACCAAGAATTATCATGAATGCTTAGACTTTCTGGTGGTTGTGCCAATGGTTTATTCCACATGCAACCATTAGGGAAACCAGAGCTTTTCAAAGACACTTTGAAAGAGTAACATTTTTGGTCAAAGTGCCCCTTTGAGATGAAGCACTAAATCAGAGCAGCTCCTCAACCTTAATCTGGATCCAAAATATATTTGCTCCTCTGTATTTGCTGCTTCAGTGCTTTGCTGGACATATTGAGGGAGAGCAACTTGACTTTCTATAGATATGCTGTTGTCTATTGGAATCTTAATGGACTTTTGTGTAACATCAGGACTGAAATGATGATTTATGGATTTGTTTATAGATAAGAGATGGGATATGGGAAGAAGAGATCATTTGTTGTATTCTAACAGAAGGCATTAAGTTACCAAAATGGTGTGTGTGTGTGTGTGTGTGTGTGTGAGAGAGAGAGAGAGAGAGAGTGTTGTATTTGTGCTGATAAATAAATAAAGGGAGACTAGTATAGATCTATTTCAAGCTATTTAGCTCTCATCAGCTAGCCATACCTTACTGGGATTCGAACCTGGGCTGTATTGCATATTAGGCAGATGTGTTAACCACTAAGCCACAAGGTTCTCCTCCTTTATCAGCTGAGCCAGGGAAATAGGTATGTATTTAGTGTCACAATCCCTGGTATGCCCAAATATGTGAGGAAGTCTACTGCTTCCTTTCTCTGTCTATCGGCTCGTCACAAGAGACCATCCAGACAGAAACCCAATATTTTTACTGTTGCCTTTGTTACATTTGTGTTGCATTTGTGCTGATAAATAAATAAAGGGAGACTAGTATAGATCTATTTCAAGCTATTTAGCTCTCATCAGCTAGCCATACCCTTACTGGGATTTGAACTTGGGCTGTATTACATACATACATACATACATACATGCATGCATGCATGCATGCACGCACGCACGCACGCACGCACGCACGCACGCACGCACGCACGCACGCACGCACGCACGCGCACACACACACACACATATATTTGTTTTTCTTCATGACATTCTGTTTTCTGTTCCATTTTTCTATTTTAGCTTCTGTTAATTTTTAAGAGAGAGAGGGGGGGAGAGGGAGAGAGGGAGAGAGGGAGAGAGAGAGAGAGAGAGAGAGAGAGAGAGAACTTGACTTTCTAGGTTGAGGCATTACCTTGACTGAGATTGCTGATCAAGACAAACCCTCAAGGCAAAGTAGAACCACTTTACACAGACTGAAGAGAAAATTACTTGTTTTATTGATTTCTATACCATTTTTCATCTAGGATCACAAGGTAGCATGCACAGTATTTCTTCCTCCAGCTGTACACTCACAAAAACAATCACATTGGTGTGAAAGCTTTCATGGCTGAGCATGGACTTTTTAAGATAGAATCTAGCATTCTAGCCAATATAACATATTGGCTTCGTATTTTTCGCTGATAATTTTAAATGTTAAAAGAACGTCTACAAATTTAAATAGTCTTCTAAAACCCGAAAAAGCCATGCTGAGTAACGAAGGTGTTTTTCCAGAGTAACATAAGTTACTCATAAGAATTCCTCCTTTTTCATTTTGCAAAACAAAGTTGTTAGCATTTTGCATGTCTTCCTATTTAGCAGTATGCCAGATTCTTCAAGTTATTCAAACTGTGACCGTAATGGAAATTTGCTTTCATTTCTGTTGCAAGGTGTCACAAACTTCCTCTGTCATGAGTTACTTTGGGGCGGAAATACCCCAGATAGCTTTCTGCTTGATTGTCCTTCTGCTCAGAGACACTGACAATGCTGTCATGCCTGCATCCTGTCTACTCTTGAATGTAATTACTGTACTGATCCCCAAAAAATTCCTTGGGAATGCTTATGGCAGTGGTTCCCAAACTTGGCAACTTTAAGACTTGTGGACTTCAACTCCCAGAATTCTCCAGCCAGCAGGGCTGGCTGGAGAATTCTGGGAGTTGAAGTCCACAAGTCTTAAAGTTGCCAAGTTTGGGAACCACTGGCTTATGGAATCGGGACTGTCAAACTGCCACTGTTCATTTCATAAATGGGTACCAACACAAACTGTAAATGTTTGCAGATTTACAGTGCAAATGCAGCCGCTGTGTGCTATTTATTCAGTCACCCCAACTTTTCCCAGGCTTCCATACAAACTAAAAAAAACAAGGGAGGAGCAACGTTGCTTTAGAGTTTATATTAGCTTTTAATAGATATCTTAAATCAGTTGCATTTTTTCACTCCAGGCTTATGTGGTAGGCCCAAATATTCTGGGTGATTCCAGAAAATTGAGATTTTACACCTGTCATTTACCTTTACCAGGTGGATCAAATTTAGCCAACTCAGGTTTTATGTACACAGTGTTTCTCCTTCAGTCATCCAGAGAGATACTCATGCTGGTTAATTTTTTCCACATTGTCATTTTAATGTAGATTATAAGTGGAACAAGAAGTAGAACCAGAAGCAACAAATGGAAACTTATCAAAGAGAGATTCAACCTAAAAGTAGTCCAGGTGCCCATCAGTCTTTTTAACCCTCTGATACTAAGCTTACATGAACAATTTTGGTGAGGGGCTTTTGTGAAATGCTCTTTGAATGTCCAAATAAATATACTGGGCTGACTTTATCCGTGTGCCTCTTCACACTCAGAAACAGCAAGTTTCTGTCTGCAGACCATACTGTTTAATGAAAAGAAGGACTAAAGGTGACACCATTATTATTTGGCATATGATGAGAACAGAAGAGAAGAGAAGTAAACACACACAGACACACAGACACACATATACAGGCAATGTCCAGGCAATATGGGTGACATGATAGCAACACTCCAATATTTTGGGGGCTGCCACAAAGAGGGGGGGGGGGGTTCAACCTATTCTCCAGACCATCTGAAGGCAGGACAAGACGTAATGGATAGAGACTAATGAAGCAGAGAACCAACCTAAAACTAAGGAGAAAGTAGGAACCATTTGTTGTACAATTGTTCTCTTTACACATAGTTTACTTCTGTTTCACTGATTTCTGCTACTGTTGTTATAATTTGTGGGTCACACAGGAGGAATAATTACAGTTGTCAATTACTTTTAATGCACGGATTGATTTGAATTCAGTTGGTAAACATTAGAGTGACATTTTCACCTGCAAGCCGAGAACCATTCTTTTTTCTTTTCTTCTTTCCATTAAAAACTTTTTTTTTTGCTTTTCCATAAAAGATTCGTCTATTTCTTTCTTTGATGTCAGCATTTTCCCTTATAAGTTTTGATTCAGTGTGTTTGCATTTAAATGGGGAACATTATAAAAGCTGGAATAGAATCAAACTGGCTGGGATGGGCAACTTTAAAGTCAAATTAATGCCACTAACAGTAAGTTGTGTTCGAGGCAAAGGACAATAAAATTATAGAATTGTAATCTGGTCAAGATTGTATTTGATTAATCCTTTAACGTCCAGCATTCATCTTAAATTTGGCAAACTTCCTGGAATGCGTGTTTTCTAACTAGCCAGCCAAAGCAGCTGAAAGTTTAGGGCAAGAAAATATCCATGCAAAAAGAGCCACAACTTTTCTGGAGCAGCATTTCTCTAACCACCTCGCTAATTCTGCACCACTTGGAAAGGGTAGAAAGTTAATACAAAAAGATTAAAACTGGTGGGCCCAGCTCAGACTGGTTAGGTGAGGGAAACCATCAATCTGTGGAGATTCAGCTGGAAGAGTTGCCTAGCAATCAGGAGAGACAGCTCTCCCTGGTCTTAGAAGACAACGAGGAGGAGCTAGCACTTCTCCCAATGCAAGGGCCCGCTTCAAAGAGAGGTGGGCTGAAGAAAGGCCCCTTTTACATTCTGTACCACATTTGGAGAAGACTCCTGCGAGTCCCTGCAAGGGAATCAAACCAGTCAGTCCTAGAGAAGATCAACTCTGACTGCTCTTTAGAAGGCCAGATCCTGAGATGAAACTCAAATACTTTGGCCACCTAATGAGAAGGAAGGAAGCCAAAGAATGGAGGCCTTTGAACTCTGGTGCTGGAGAAGACTCCTGCGTTGAGTCCCTTGGACTGCAAGGCCATCCAACCGGTCAGTCCTAGAGAAGATCAACCCTGACTGTTCTTTAGAAGTCCAGATCCTGAAGATGAAACTCAAATACTTTGGCCACCTAATGAGAAGGAAGGATTCACTGGAGAAGAGCCTAATGCTCTTAAAAAGAGCCGAGGTGGCGCAGTGGTTAGGGTGCAGTACTGAAGGCCACTATAGCTGACTGTTATCTGCAGTTCAGCGGTTCTAATCTCACCGGCTCAAGGTTGACTCAGCCTTCCATCCTTCCGAGGTGGGTGAAATGAGGACCCAGACTGTGGGGGTGATATGCTGACTCTGTAAACCGCTTAGAGAGGGCTGAAAGCCCTATGAAGTGGTATATAAGTCTAACTGCTATTGCTATTGCTAAGAAGGGAACGGCAGAGAATGAGGTGGCTGGATGGAGTCACTGAAGCAATAGGTTTGAGATTAAATGGACTCCAGAGGATGGTAGAGGACAGGAAGGCCTGGAGAAACATTGTCCATGGGTTAGATACGACTTTGCAACCAACAACAACAACAACAACAACAACCATATTTTCATTTTTATTTTCTGCAACCAGTTGTGAAATCTCTTTGGTTCTATGTCTTGAAATAGATAGCATTTGGGATGATATATATGATAAACTAGCTGTGTATAGAATGTTCACTTGGGTTGTCTTTTCTCTCTTTTTTGCTTATGTAGACATTTCCTTTCCAAATAGAAACTCTCAAACGTAGTTTGTTTGGGAAAAATAAGATTTCTTTGAAAACTGAGAGGACACTGTAATTTAATTGGTAAACTTTACCAATTAGACCAACTTTAAATTACGGAGACATCATACCATTGTTTCTTCCGGAACTGGTAGGAAAATGATCCTGGGAGAAATTGTTCTCTTTGTATTCAAAGAGAAGAGAAACTCCACATGTTAATATATACTGTTTAGCATTTCTCTTAAATTAAGAGAATCAGTTCACTTCAAATTAAAGCATGGACAATTAACCTACTAATTTTCAACTTGAAATGAGAATTTATAAAAACTAAGATTAACTAATACTGTACTTGCCAAATTATTCAAGAGTGTAGAAATGGGATACATCTCATACTAACATATACTTCCCTCTCTAGATAGTCGAGAGTCGAGGTGGCGCAGTGGTTAAATGCAGCACTGCAGGCTACTTCAGCTGACTGCAGTTCTGCAGTTAGGCTGTTCAAATCTCACCGGCTCAAGGTTGACTCAGCCTTCCATCCTTCCGAGGTGGGTAAAATGAGGACCCGGATTGTTGGGGGCAATATGCTGACTCTGTAAACCGCTTAGAGAGGCTGAAAGCCCTATGAAGCGGTATATAAGTCTAACTGCTATTGCTATTGCTATAGTCACGGATATTATATGCCAAGTTTGGAAGCCAGCGTGAAAGCTTGAACATTGCTTAAAAAATATTTTGTTGAACTATGCTGAAGTCCCACTAACGTAGCAGGCCATCTAGAACATACAAAGGTAACTTGAAGTTCTTCATCTAAGATAGAAATAACCTAAACCAGGGGTGGGTTCCAGCTGCTGCTACTGCCGGTTCACTCAGGGATGCGCTGCGCACGCACTGGATGCACGCAACGTGTGCATGCACAGTACTTTTAAAAAGGCTTCTGCACATGCACAGAAGCAAAAAACAAGATGACAGTGCCTACGGTGCCACCAAGAAAACTGGTTCGGGGGGATGGCAGGCCAAGTTATTACCTATTCGGCTGAACCAGTCCGAACCGGTAGGAACCCTCCTGTGACCTAAACTCTAATTGCCACACATCTCAAATGCTCTAAATATTTGGAGAACTTCTAGATATTTCTGAACAAAAGAGATTTCTTTGTGGTAGTTTCCAAGATTAGCTTTTGGCATCTCCAATAACAAATAATTAGCTGAATGATGGCAGTGCAGATACCGGATACCTGTTGCTGGTAAAAATAGATAATACAGGATAATAAATAAAGTGTCTGATGAGGGCTTTTCTATTAGAAACTATTTTGAATATTTCCCAGCTTGCATGTGAGGGCTGTCGTGGGCTCTTCTTGAAGGCTGGATTTCTTGAACATCAGATTAATGAATTCTAAACATCACAGATAAAGTTGAGGAACAAACTTTCTTTTTAGGAACAATGTCATTGCTTGTGTCAGATCTGTGTTTGTGTCTCCCTGCATAGGTCACCGTTTGCTCAATTTGCACAAACGTTAACTTATTATAAATTCCAGACATGGTTGTCTGCCTTTCTGAAGAGGTATTATTTAATTGGAAAGGGCACGGCAAGTGTCGCGAATTGGCCTGAAAAGTCAGATTGGCTTCCTAATTCTTGGGCCTATTAGAAGCAAACAATTGGGTGAGACAAAAGAATAGCTTTTAATGAAATGAGCTGTTTAACAGTTACAATTGGTCCTTTCCTTTCCTAAATATGGATTCTTTTCGGTATTTTACCAAATTAGATCAGCCTCCTTCAACATAATTCCTCTGGAACGAGCTCCCCGTGGAGATTCGGACCCTCACCACCCTCCAGGCTTTCTGCAAAGCCCTCAAAACCTGGCTGTTCCGACAGGCCTGGGGCTGATGAGTTCCTGTCCCCGCTCGAATGGTGTGGCTGTTGATTGTTTTTAAATTGTGGTATTGTTTTGTCCATGTCTTTTTTTCCTATTTGTATCCCCCCCCCACCCGACTTGGTTTGTGAGCCGCCCTGAGTCCCTTCTGGGAATAGGGCGGCATAGAAATATAATAAATTCAATTCAATTCACTTCCTTTCATTTCAAATTATCCATCATTTGTTAATCCAATCATTTTGGAATGTCCTCCTAATTCTAGACAGTTTATTAGTTTATCTCCAAATATTCCTCCCTTCTGTTTTTTTTTTTTTAAATCCCTTCTTGTTATCTTTGCTAGACCAAAAGGGTGAAAGGAATAGCAGCACCAAGATAATCTGGAAAGTGCCATATAATATTCATCTCTAATATTCAAAGTTTTTACAGCCTATTTCTTACTTCCAGAAATATCTTTAAAATTATAAACTACTTTTCCTGCCCCGTCTCCTTTCTTCTCTCCATAAACAGGGCCTAAACTTTTCTTTCATCAACTAACTTCTCCTTTCATTTCTAATGTTTTCCCTTCTTCTTCCTCCGTTTCTGTTTTAGTTTCCTGATCCGTTTTAACTTTGCATACATTCTATTAACATAACTTAGCTTCTGTTTTGAAAAGCTGACTGCAGTGGCTCTTCTTGGCTCCTGCAGTTCTGAACAGGCTCACTTTCTCAGGGATGGTTTCAAAATCAAAAATGCTTTCTACGGTCCCAGCAGGCAAAGCTGTCTGTATCATATTTTAATGACGGATGCCTCTTGATCCAGCCAAGATATTTTTTAATATTGGAAAAATGTATAATTATGCTACAGCAGAAAAAAAATATATGGCATCATTATCAGATCCATGCATTTTAATTAAGAATACATTTGTTTAGAACTCAACTCACATATCTTATCTGGAATAAATCATTTATATAGGACAATCATATTTCTCTTCTGTACTCTTTCTGAGGCTGGTGTTAAGACGGATTTACAGTTTACCATAGTGACATTACTGTGCGGCTAATTATTATGCTGGTTTTATAACTGGAATTATAAAAGCACCGACATTCAGATCTAGAAATTATATTGCTGTTATGTTAATGGCCAAGGGTTCTAATTCTCCCAGGAAGTACATTTTAGCAGGCGGGGGCTGAACCAGTGAAATAGTTTGCCGTGAAATGTGGCTTCTGCACTTTGTTGTTTCAAGAAGTTGGACTGGAGATCAATTTCACAGTTTATAATTTTTAGCTTTCAGATCCAAAGATCATGAAATTATGTTATCAATTCTGAGTTGGAGGCTGAGTTGGACAGATAGCTTTTGGGGAAAAAGCCCGCATTCTCTTCCTGATGCTGTTACAAACAACCTTTTTAAACCTAGGAGGAAAGAGCAACAGGTAGGCAAGAGGTTTAAAGCTAGAAAATGCTGTTCCAAATTATCATTTCCCTCCTTCTGTATCATATGTTGCCTCCTGTTCACCAGTCACTAACAGCATGCAACCCTGGAGCTGGTTTTCTCCTTGATGGCTTTCCCCCAGTTTATTTACATTTTAAAATATTTTAAAATGTTTTATTTTTACCTGGCCCCCTTTTTTTTGACATAAGATAATTGTATATGTGATTTTTTGCTTTTAATTGTACAACTGTCCAGTCATTCCATTAGTGAGATGGGTAGTTTCTAAATTTGATGAATAAAGATGAGAACTCCATATAAAATCAAGATGGATAAATAAAAAAAATCTGATTAGCTTTTCTTTCTTTCTTTCTTTCTTTCTTTCTTTCTTTCTTTCTTTCTTTCTTTCTTTCTTTCTTTCTTTCTTCTTTCTTTCTTTCTTTATTTATTTCTAACGTTTTAAGGAAGACTGATCAGATGTTCATACTCAAGAGCATCAGTATAAATTGGAGTCATCCTATTAAAACTTCTAATAGTCTTTAGGGGAAGCTATAGAAATGAAATGGTAGAAGCAATCAGTTCTAAACCTATTACTTGTCCTAAAAAGTGGGATAAATGGCAGGGAAAGGGGCTGCCATTTTCTGAAACTGTAACCATTATTATAGAGAGAGGAAGTGAAAAAGGTTTGGAGGGCTTAATGTAGTTCTCTCATGAAGAAAAACTAGAACAATAGAAGTTTTTAATCTGACTTTAGAGTGAAGATGGGGTAGGGAAAAATCTGATGATAAAATCAAGGACAATGTGAAATAAATGTAAAAAGAGATGCTTTTCTCTTTCAGATACTGAATTTGAGGCCATTCGCTAGATAGAGAGAATTCAAGGCCGGCACTCTCTATATGGAGAGATTTAAGGCTGATAAAATAGAGTCTTTTCTTGCGTAACAAATGTTTTGACAGTGGAATTCATTGCCATCATGTATGAAGATGAGCGCCAATTTATCTCTTTATTTGTTACAGTTATTTCAAGCCTTTCCACCATCATTCCAACTTCAAACTGATGGTCATAGCGCTCCCTCCATTTCCCCCCCCCAACATGAAACGTTGGATTGATGGAGAGCCACGGATTGAGAGTCAGCGAGCAAGTTTCCATCACTGAGAGCAGACTTGAACTTCAGTCCCTACAGTCTTCATTTAATCCCTTCATCTCAAGTGGTTGTTAAAAGAAAACTATATTATTTCATGGAGGATAAGGCTAACAGTAGCTTCTAGCCTTGATGGCTGCTTACCATCTCATTAATCACAAGCACTACATCTTAACTGTCAGCTGCTGTAAAGCATCATGCTTATCATGTTCATGAGCTTCCTGGATGTAATTGGTGTGACATGAGATCCTTCCTCAAGGCAGAGTATGTTTTCCTCCAAGCCTTGGTTTTGAAGAAGCATATGCTGGCATAAATTGCACCGCCTCAGTGATGGGAAAATTGTTTTTCCTTACAGTTTTAATCATTACATTGAGGAAAGTAATTGGTGGATTTGTGGCCTTTGCTCCCTTGGGCATCATATGGTAGGAGGAACTAAAACTATTGAGTGCTGCTCTTGCTGTGTGGTCAGGTGGGCTTCGACAGATGTGAACCAGAGGTGGGTTCCTATCGGTGCGGACTGGTTCAGCCGGATAGGTAGTAACTTGGCGGCCTAGGTAGCTGGAACCAGCAGCGACCCAGGCCTGCCACACCCCAATTCTCTCCGCGGTGCTGTAGACACTGCCATCTTGTTTTTGGCTTCTGCCCATGCTCAGAAGCATTTTTTAGTACTGTGCATGCCTGCATAGCGCACATCATTGCACGCGCATGCAACACATCCCTGAGCGAACCAGGTCACCAGCACGGAGGTAACTTGGGCTAGTAAACAGTCAGTACCTGTTATGAGTCAAATGTTTTCTGAAAAAGCATCAAAAATTCCCTTTTCCAATCCTGCGTGTAGCATTGTTCTGAAAGAACAATGTTTGACTGAACCAAGTCAAACATTGACCCAGGTAATAGGACAAGGGCTCAAAATTATGTAAGGGGGAAGAGGAAACATTACCAGGATAATTAGAGGCAATCATGGCCAATGGCAAGGCACTGTAAGAGTTGTAATTTCCAAACATCTGGGGGGAAACCCATATTTTAAATTCCTTTTTTCTTAGGTCCTAAAGAATTACTGAGAGCTGAGACTTTCCAGAAAGCTCTGAAAAGAACTTCTAATCAGGTTAATTGGTTGGGACACCATGACAATTGATGTCCATGTTGGAGAGTGCATCTTCAGCTTCTGCTGAGTACTTCGACCCAACATATCTGATTGGGGAAAATGTGCCTCATAAGTATGAGAGAAGGATACTTGGAGCTTTCAAGGGGTTTATGTTCACTTCTTCTAGGAAGTTTGCTGATTGAAAAGAGTACTTAGAGAAGCAGAAGAGCATCATGGGGGAGGCTACATGTGAATCGCAGATAAAAATTGATAGGAAAGAAGGAAACAGAGGGTGTTTCCCCCGTTATTCATCAGAACTCCAAAGCCATAGCTGTCAAAGCAATAGCAATAGCAGTTAGACTTATATACTGCTTCACAGTGCTTTACAGTGCTTTACAGCCCTTTCTAAGGGGTTTACAGAGTCAGCATTTTGCCCCAGAATTTTACCCCAGCAATTTACGGATCTTGGTAGGATGGAAAGCTAAAGTCAACTTTGAGCCCTGTCATGATTAAACTGCTGACATGCTATAAAACCCCAATAGCAATAGCAATAGCAGTTAGACTTATATACCGCTTCATAGCACTTTCAGCCCTCTCTAAGCGGTTTACAGAGTCAGCATATTGCCCCCCAACAATCCGGGTCCTCATTTCACCCACCTCGGAAGGATGGAAGGCTGAGTCAACCTTGAGCCGGTGAGATTTGAACCGCTGAACTGCAGATAGCAGTCAGCTGAAGCAGCCTGCAGTACTGCACCCTAACCACTGCGCCACCTTCTCTCAAACTTATGAGGCACATTTCCCCCAATCAGAAATGTTGGGTCGAAGTACTCAGCAGAAGCTGAAGATGCACTCTCCAATGTGGACATCAATTGTCATCGTGTCCCAACCAATTAACCTGATTAGAAGTCTTTTCACCATATGGAATCAATCAATCCAGTGGTCCTTTCTTGATCAACTGATAATCTACGCGCACAGCTTAAAGCAATGTATATTCAGCCCATAGTGTCTGGCAGAACCGTGTTCTTCCCATATACCAAATCTGGAGGGCAGATTTGTCACCCGGCTTTTCATACAAATAAAAACGGGGTAAATCACCCATGGCTTTATGAATAATGCCTTTGAATGCCGGGTTGATAAATTTCCCTTAGCAAACAGAACGTTTTAAAAATTCCGAATAAAGTAATAAATAACAAATGAATCATCAGCACTCTCAAAGGTCTGAAATGTTGGAGATGTTTTTGCTCTAACGTTCTGAAGAGCCACTAAGTGTAATTGCATGCAGGGTTGCAAAAGACAGCATGTTTTTATTTTATTTTATTTTAATGACAAATTTATGATGAATTGGAAATGTGCTACATACTGTTCCTTTTTTTGGGAGGGGGGGTGTAGAAAATTGACTTGCTCTTTTATTTCAGGTAGCTACTTTTTTTCAATAACATCAGAGGGCTGATAACTTTTACATATTGAAAATTGCTCTTTTCGGTATTTAAAGTCGATGGCATGATTTTCTCTATTTGCATAACAAGTAGCAAAAGAGAGGAGGAAGAGGAGGAGGAAAGGAAAAGAAAAAGGGTTATTTTAATTTAAACCACTGGATATTTCCCACCAGTGGTGGGTTTCAAAAATTATTTGAACCTACTCTGTGGGTGTGGCCTCCTTTGTGGGAGTGGCTTGCCGCCCATGTGACCGGATGGGAGTGGCTTGTCGCCCATGTGACCGGATATGAAGATGCCGATGACACTTGTCAGAACCACCTTAAATTACCTCATACACAGCACTGGCATGCATAAGAATGTGATGCAAACTTGTTTTTTAAAAGGCATCTTTGGTTTGCGTTAAAACAACTTCAACACACACAATGTTCTGATTGCACCACAAACGCAGGAGTCATCCTTGCCTTTCACAGAGCCACTGAGTTTTATAAATATGAGCTTGATAGTGTAGAATAATCATATCCAAGGACCAGTGGTGGGTTTCAAAAAATTTTGGAACCTCTTCTGTAGGTGTGCCCTGCTTTCCGGGTCCACTGGTGGAACCTCTTCTAACCGGTTCGGTAGATTTGACGAACCGGTTCTACCGAATAGGTGCAAACTGGTAGGAACCCACCTCTGTTTCCCACCCAGGCCAGAGGTGAATTGCTACCAGTTCGCACCGGTTCGGGAAAATCAGTAGTGGAAATTGGGACTGGGTCACTGAACTGGTAGGGGCAGCAGGCTGGCCACACACCCCAAACCAATTTCCCAGTCTCCCAGGCCTTTGCTGGCATGTTTTTTTAGTCATTTTATAATGTTCTGTCCATGCGCAGAAGAATTTACAGGCAACTGCGTGTGCAAAAGCAACGCAAAGCATGTGCAATGCGAATCAGCAGTAACACCCGCAACAACCCTCCCCTGACCCAGGCACACGGACCCCAATTTATTCAATATAAAAGAACGCAGAGCAATTTTTAAATTGAAAGTTACTTTTTCAAAATGAGAGAGTCAAAAGCGTCATTTTGTGAATGTGACATCAGAATGTATGAATGGACTAAGTCAGCCAAATTGACTACCTGACACGCAGATGGAGAGAGGGATGTGATTTGTTAGGCATTAAGAAGTTATTAGTTGCCATGCATTCTGGATTTTTCTTCCCCCCCCCCCCCTTATGCACTTAAGCCTCAAAAACAAAGCCGGAGCCCAGTGAGGTCGGAAAGGACATTATTTCACAATACCTGTTAGAGGTGGAAATGAAATCCTTGCAGTGTTATTGACAGCTCTGTGGGCAATCTGACAAAAACACAGGGCTCAGCTTGGCAAACCTTTTTCTTTATTTTTTTTTAAAGTATTAGGGATTAAGGAAGAACAAGGAGGGGAAAAGCCATTTCTCCAGTACAGCGATTCACATTTGAGCTTTACAGAGTACATTCAATAACCTACCAAGGAGAAGGTAAAGGGGGGAGGAAAAAGCCCAGCTTCGAACAACTTCATTAATCCTCAAATGTTTAAACTGAATTTATTTTAAATATATACCAGCCAAGCTCTCTTTAGATAGCTTAAATATAAAATATGCCCACATTCCTGCTAACCGTTGTTTGTTATGGGGAAAGGAACAGAAAAAAAAAAAATCTCAGGTCTCAGGTAGTAAGGAACCTGTTTGAGCGGAATTTTAAAAAAGCAGACTGCAATTTCTGAAATTGAAATGGTTGTGAAAATAAAATTAGAAGGATGTCCGCCAGCGCCTGCCTTAAACTCCCGGAAGAAAAACTGCTTATGTTATCATAAATGCATCAATAAAATAGATGTATTAATTCACAGTAAGCCATTTCTACGTCCCTTAATTCCCTAGAAATAATTATCCCCATTAAAAAAAGACTTTTTCTTTGTTCTGGCTATTTTTTAATAGCAGGAAAGGGGAGTAGACAAAGGGGGGGGGGCTCTTTAGGTCTCCAATAGACCCCAAATCTCTACAAGACCAGATTTGGAGGATGCAGAGCAGAGGTGGGTTCCTACCAGTTCGCACCAGTTCGGTAGAACCGGTTCGTCAAATCTACTGAACTGGTTAGAAGAGGTTCCACCAGAAAGCAGGCCACACCTACAGAAGAGGTTCCAAAAATTTTGAAACCCACCATTGACACAGAGAGAGAGAGAGAGAGAGAGAGAGAGAGAGAGAGAGAGAGAGAGGGAGGGAGGGAGGGAGGGAGAGAGAGGAAGGAAGGAAGGAAGGAAGGAAGAAAGAAAGAAAGAAAGAAAGAAAGAAAGAAAGAGTGAGAGAGAGATGAAAGAAAAAAAGGAAAAAGGGCAGAGAGACAACACGAAGGAGAGAGAGAGAGAGAGAGAGAGAGAGAGAGAGAGAGAGAGATAGAGAAAGAAAGAAAGAAAGAAAGAAAGATAGAAAGAAAGAAAGAAAGAAAGAAAGAAAACACATGACTGGCAAGCCACTCCCACAAAGGAGGCCACACCCACAGAGTAGGTTCGAAAAAAATTTGAAACCCACCACTGATGCAGAGGAAGGGTGGGGGGAGTAATTCCAGTGCACAAGAGGAATACCATTTGCAAGGTTGCATCCTGCAATGAAAATTATACCCAACAGCATGGCAGCTGCGTCTTGGTAGAATCGGATTCCTAGGAGAAAATGTGTTGATGCAGAATCAGGCCCACAAGTCAGAAAATTGTTCCCGTCTAAGCCTGTGATCTTAACCCTCTCGCAGTGGCTTAAAAGGGCAAGGAACTAAATAGGAACAGTTACGATAAGGCTATACTATAAGTAATCCTCGGCCTAACAGCCATAATTGATCCCCAGATTTCTGTTGCTAAGTGAAACATTTGTTAGGCCCTATTTCTGGGATAGGGATTAACAACTGAGGTGGTGCAGTGGTTAGAGTGCAGTACTGCAGGCTACTTCTGCTGACTGCTGGCTGTCTGCAGTTTGGCAGTTCAAATCTCCCCAGGCTCAAGGTTGACTCGGCCTTCCATCCTTCTGCTTTTTTTTCCCCCACAGGGATTTTTTTTTTAATTATAAATTTTTATTTCTCATATATACATTCACAATTATATAATCTCATAACTGTTGTTAATAATATGTATTTATAACAATTTTTCTCCCCTACAATTGACAATATAATTGAGATTGCTTTCTTACCATCCCATACACCCATCTTATTTTACAACAATCCTACTTCTTCTTCCTTCCTTCCCTCCTTTCTCCTCTCCTTCCTTCCCTCCTATCTTCCCTCCTTCCTTCCCCCTTCCTTCCCTCCTTTCTTCTCTCCTTCTCTCCTTCCCTCCTTCCTTCCTTCCCTCCTTCCTTCCCTCTTTTCTTCTCTCCTTCTCTCCTTCCTTTCCTCCTTCCATCCCTCCTTCCTTCCCTCCTATCTTCTCTCCTTCCATCCCTCCTTCCTTCCCTCCTTTCTTCTCTCCTTCTCTCCTTCCTTCCCTCCTTCCTTCACTCCTTGCTTCCCTCCCTCCTTCCTTCCCTCCTTCACTTCCTCCTTCCTTTCCCTCCTTTCTTCTCTCCTTCTCTCCTTCCTTCCTACCCTCCTTTCTTCTCTCCTTCCTTCCTTCCTCCTCTCCTTTCCCTTCTCTCCTTCCCCTTCCTCTCCTCTACTCTTCCCCTCTTCTTCCTTTTCCTTCCATCCTTCTGAGGTGGGTAAAATGGGGAGCCAAATTGTTGGGGGCAAGAGGCTGACTCTGTAAACCGCTTAGAGAGGGCTGTAAAGCACTGCGAAGCGGTACATACATCTAAGTGCTATTGCTAAGTGCACATTGCTATTTCTAGCATTACCCTATTAATTAACATTGACAGGTTTTAACAAAAATTCCAGCGAACCACTATTGCATGTCTACAGGAGATAATCTTTATGTCCTACATTGGACCTGGTTTAGCTAGCATATTCTGCTCTTTTTTCTTCCAGGACTACTATTGTAAGAATTATTGTTGGCTGAAATGAAAATGCATTGTATTTTATATTAGGAATTTCTTATGGTTTACACTGTTATGCATATGAAGTAAGCTTAATTCAAACTATCAGTCCCAGATAGCTATAGAAACTACATAAGATCACGTAATCATAACTAATTACCTGAAAGAGAATCTTAATTATTTGATTTAAAATGCAGATGGGAAGCAAGAGGAAGTGACAAGGGAGGAAAATATTCCCATTATCCCCTAAAACATGTCCCACTTTTCTTCTAAAGTAACACTAGAGATTCCTCGGAGATTCCTTACTTTCTGATCACTGGTATACAATATTCAAGAAGAACCATGGCCTTATCATCACCAAGAAAAGTGCTTGGGTGGGTCCTCATAATCACCAAGGAACCTCTTCAACTCAAAAGTATATTTGCTCTTCCTTTTCATACATTATCCAGTTGCCTCTATGTTATTGGAGATATATTGGACCTAGAGATTTTTCATCTTTAAGTCTCAACAGGGGAGAGCCGGTGTGCGTGATTTGAAATCCTCCTGAGCTTCTGGCTCCTGCTCAAAGGACAGGTGACAGCTGGGGTCAGAGGAACCTTTGACAAATTCATCTCATGTTCCAATTGCATCCATTGCTGGTTCAGGAAACATTGCTCACTGTCTCTCATGCTTCTGTCACTTTCCAATTGAACTGCAGCAATGCATTCTATGTGAGGATAACCTTGGAAAATATCCAGAAGTTTCAATTAGGCCAGAATGAAGTCCAAGTATAGTTTCACTTGTGCTACACTATTGTGGGGACAGCTGCATGGTTACCACTGTTCGTCCTTAGTACAACCCTTCAAAAAATTCAAAAGTGTTGGAGAATCTTTTCGGCACCAAATGCCAAAACAGGAGCGTGCGCATTGGGGAGCATTGGAAACCGGAAGAACAATTTCCTGGCATGCATGTGCGTGCTGGGAAGCTGAACTTCCGGTTTCTGGTGTGTGCATGTGCTCTGGTCACCTGGTCTTACGGTTTCTGGCGTGCAGAACGACTGGTGTGCCCAGAGAGATGGCTCTGCGTGCCACTTCCGGCACACGTGCCATTGGTTTGCCATCATGGTCCTAAGCAAACCAAAAGACCCAGCAGCCCCAGAAAAAAAAAAGCAATGTACTAGCAGGTTTACCTTTCCTTGAGGTTTGTTTGCCCTCACGACCAGATCCCACAGAATGAGCTACACTCTATTAAATAAGGTCATGTGATAGGACCTAGGAGGCATGCCTTCTCCTCCATAGCACTTACACAATGGCAAAGCCTCCCCTGATGAGAATGGAAGAGCTTAAGATCTCCTGGGGCTCTAGAAAGTCTTTAGAATCTGGCTCTTACCCCAAGAACTGGGGGTTCTACCACAAAACCGCGGAGGACAAAATCGCGGTCGACGAAAGCGCATATGTGACGTCATCACAGTGCGACGAAGAAGATCGAAAAAGATAGAAAAATGTAAAAATAAAGCTAAAACCTTCCCCTAACCCCCCCAAACCTAAACCTAAATCTAACCCTAAACCTAACCCTTAACCTAACCCTAACCCTAACCCTAAACCTAACCCTTAACGTAATGAAAAACCTAACGCTAACCCTTAACCTAACGCTAAACGTAACGCTAACGCTCTAACCCTAACCCTAACCCTTAACCTAACCCTTACCTTTATGTGAATCAGCTTGCTGTAATTTAATTTTTATTTCAATTTTTCGATCTTTTTCGTCGCGTTGTGATGACGTCACATACGCGATTTCGTCGACCGCGCTTTTGTGGAACGCGCTTTTGACGGGTCACGGAACTGGGCTGGCATGTTAATCGAGCCCAATATAGATAAGGGGAGTTTCCTATAATGCCTTGTACATTGCGTTATGGTGGTTTTCATTTCATGTCGTTTTGTATTTCACGATTTGTTTGCCACCAAGTGTCTCAATAAACAAGATATACGTTATCCGTACAAAAAAAATAATAACATTGCGATAAACTCAGTTGACACATTTCATAGTAGCTTCAAGATCCTAAAGGCAAGAAACTTAACATTATTTTTACAGGTTTGTTTTTTCCCCTTGAGAATGATAGTCACTGATGAAACAGGCGGCTAATTCTTTTGTATCACTGAAAAATATAATATTCAGTGGGGTTTGCTAACCCCAATTGCTGGAGTGAAATTAGTTGACTGTATCTCAGAAGTTTGACTTGGCACCAGGGGTTTTTTTTTTTGTTGCTTATAATGTTTTTGATATGTTAGTTTAGGCAAATCAGTAAGCGGCAGCTGCGGGAGGCTCCACCCACCCACCCACCCTGATGTAATGTGGGACCTTCTGCGCACGTATATAGAAGGTAGTGCATGCACTCACATTTGCAAACCAGTAGGGAAGGTAAGTGAATCCACCATTGGTTTTTGTGCTGTTTTAACTTTTGATTGGAAGCTGTCCTGCCGATTACCTCCCTCAGGCCGATTAGATCTCGCAGGTTAGGTCTCCTCCGGATTCCATCTGCCAGCCAATGTTGGCTGGCGACTCCCCGGGGGAGAGCCTTCTCTGTTGCAGCCCCAGCCCTCTGGAACGATCTCCCCATGGAGATCCGGACCCTCACTACCCTCCCGGCCTTCCGCAAAGCCGTTAAGTCCTGGCTGCTCCAGCAGGCCGGGGGGCTTGTGAAACATCCAGCCCCACGGAAACTGTGAATGTTGCGTTTTTAAAGTGTTGTCTTTGTCTATTTATCCCCCTTCCCTTGTCTATTGTGAGCCACCCGGAGTCCTTCGGGAGTGGGCGGCATACAAGACAAATAAACTAAACTAAACTAAACTGTCCAGAATTGGTTATAAGATGGATAGCTCTAAAAAAATGCTTTTAATAAATACTTAAATAAATTAATGAATTGAATAAAACTAATTTTACAGCAAACATTTCTATGCAGAAGGGGAAAATTACAGTACATCTGCCTTAGAACTCTAAGGCATCTATGTTTCAGCCAAGTTTTTAATATATGTTCTAAACGAAGAACTACGTGGAGAAAACATATTTTAATAGCCAAATTGTATCAAATTTTAAATTAAAGGGAAAGGACAGCTGGGGAGCTGGGAGGGCCAAACCCGCCTCTTCCAGAATCCTCTTGGTCTTCATATCTGGCCTCACCTCTAATATTGCAATAGATAGAGGGTCCTTTGTTCTCTCTGAGCTTCATTGCTTTCTTGCAGACATTTCATTACCAAACTAGGTAACATCCTCAGTGCTAGCAGGAAGTGGAACATGCTCTTTTTTTTACATACCAATGGCTTGCGCTGTCCGTATTGGTGAGAGTGTTCTTGCAGGTCCCTCGAATGAGCAGTTATTTACTGTTGCTTTGTTTTGTGGTTCCTTAGTTGTGTATTGTTTATTTCTTGATTGTTGGTCTAATGTTCATCTCTGCTCCTAAAAGTGTTGGTTGCTGGTGTTGTTGGCTGGTGGGGAAATGATTTGGTCTTTGTGCTTCCTTTTTGCCTTTTTGATGGTCTCTTCTGAATGGTAGATAGATGTTGTTTATCTCTGTCAGAATGAAATCAGGGGATTGTGTTGGTCTCTTTAGCTGTCTCACTGTCACGTTTTATCTTCTAGGGATGCCTCCTTGGGCTCTCCTAATAGTAGTGGGTCAGGGGTGGGTTTCACATAATTTTACCACCGGTTGGCCGCGTAACTGTGAGCACGCGTGTATCCACAATCACCTCATGAGCATGTGCACCTCCTGTGCATGCGTGCGGCCTTCCATGCATGTGCTTTGCTTGTGTGTGTGGCTTGCACACCTGCACGTGGCTAAGTTGGATGACATAGAGCCAGGAGGTGTGGGCCCACAGGTGGCTACTACCAGTTCACCCGAACTGGTAGTCCGTACCAGCTGAATGCAACAACTGTAGTGACTGTACACCTTTATCTCCATCAAAGTCTCCTCATAGAGCCGAGGTGGCGCAGTGGTTAGGGTGCAGTACTGCAGGCCACTTCAGCTGACTGTTATCTGCAGTTCAGCGGTTCTAATCTCACCGGCTCAAGGTTGACTCAGCCTTCCATCCTTCCGAGGTGGGTAAAATGAGGACCCAGACTGTGGGGGCGATATGCCGACTCTGTAAACCGCTTAGAGAGGGCTGAAAGCCCTATGAAGTGGTATATAAGTCTAACTGCTATTGCTATTGCAGTGCAAGATTGCTATATACACATGTACAGCCCTCTTTAGCAAGCATTCTGACATCTTATCAAATAAAAAACACACCAAAAGAGATAACTACCAGTAACCCAATTTAGGTCTTTCAGGGGATGCATAATATCTCATTGTTTAACTTCCCATTTGCTTTTTAAATGTTAATACATTTAATTCAGCTCCCTTTGTATGCTGTTCTCCATGGCTTTGCTCATTGAAATAGATGTTTATTTCAATACGCTGCAAGCATTGTGGTAAATGGCATTATAGGCTTGAAATGAGCTATCATATTCTATGTGCTGTTTAATTAATAAAAGAACGGGGACAGATTGAGAGAGAGAGAGAGAGAGACTTCTGGCTTCCAATTTCCTATTCTAACCAAGAAAGAGATTTTCATTTCTGTTTGTAAAGAAAAGATTACTCTTTTCCTCTCCCCTGCTTTCCTGCGCGGAGTGATGGAAAATGCGCCCTAATGCAGTAGCAAAACTGGAGCAGTTCATCAGAAAGGTGAACAGGTCTCTGAATACTTTCTTCATAATTCATGTCAGTCAGGATTATGATGAAGGAAGAAGAGTGTGTTAACCCACAAGATTTCATTAAGGAGAATATAGTTAACTCACAAGCTTTCATTCATCAGAATATGGAGTACAAGAATATGACTTTCCCAGTATCCCAACACAAGTCAAAAACTGGAAATTATAGGAAAGTGATAACTTGTCTTGGACTTTCTAGAACTGAGGTGGCGCATTGGTTAGTACTGCAGGCCACTTCAGCTGACTGTTATCTGCAGTTCTGCGGTTCTAATCTCACTGGCTCAAGGTTGACTCAGCCTTCCATCCTTCCAAGGTGGGTGAAATGAGGACCCAGACTGTGGGGGCGATATGCTGACTCTGTAAACCGCTTAGAGAGGACTGAAAGCCCTATGAAGCGGCATATAAGTCTAACTGCTATTGCTATTGCTATTCTATGAAGGCACACTGACAGTCATATTGTGATTGCAACTCCCGCCGTTGGCAGTATCTGGATATTCTGTGAGGTACATTCCTAATCCAATTGATTCATCCTAGATTAGGGAAAGAAGGGCACAAGGGATAAGAAGGTGATTTCACAGTTTAGCCCAGGAGTACCTCATTGCCTTTATTCCTAATTTATTACCACCAGATCTGCTAAAACTTTCAAAGAAGTGCTTTCCTTCAAAGAAGCTTTTAAACAAAACAAACTCTTGAAACCACATAATAGTTTCCTTCCCTGTTTAGGCCTGAAACAAAGGATCCACATTCTTTCATTTCTATTTCATGCCTCTTTCAACTTTCTTCCTCAGACTTAATATTCCAGGTAAAGGCTAAGAGGAGCTCTGAAGTGCTCACTGAGAAGTCTCTGAAGAAAGAGGACTTCAGGGTGGCCCTGGAGAATCCCTCAGCACACGCTGGAGAAGCCCACCGAAAGCTTGGCACATGCAAAGGGGGCTTCCAGGATGAACAGCACTTGTATAGATCAGGCAGTCTCACATTACTCATAGCAAGAGGCGGTGGGCAGCATCAGCAATACTGTAGTGAAGTTGCCAGTCTTAGATCTTGGTCTACATTGTGGGTTGTCTTCAGCAGAGGTGGGATTCAGCAGGTTCTGACCAGTTCTGGAGAACCGGTAGCGGAAATTTTAAGTAGTTTGCAGAACCAGTAAATACCACCTCTGACTGGCCCCGCCCCCATCTATTCTCTGCCTCCCGAGTCCCAGCTGATTGGGAGGGAATGTGGATTTTGCAGTAACCTTCCCCTGGAGTGGGGAGGGAATGGGGATCTCACAGTAGCTTTCCCCTGCCATGCCCATCAAGCCATGCCACACCCACCAAGCCACACCCACAGAACTGGTAGTAAATTTTTTTTAATCCAATCACTGCTCCTCAGCAGACATAAAGGGGCATTGGATGTACAGTGATACCACTCAGATGCTACTTTGCTCATTTGTGTGCGCTGTGCTATCATCTCTTCTGGGTTAAGCAGCTCCCTTTTGTGGCACAGCTAGCCATCTTAAGGGGGTTTAGAAACTGTTATCAGTGTTGTCCTGGATTAGTGCTGTGTGTACCAGAACCACAATGCTAGACATGCTCCCAACATGCTAGAAGCATGTCGATGCTTCTGAAGTTAGTCTTTTCTTGCAAATTGCTTTCCCCTATGGTTATGAGAGATTGAAGGCCAAAGCCCTTTCCATCTCCTTGGTTCTCCTAACCACAGGGAAAAGAAAAATCATAATGAGGAATCTCTTCCCAATGAGGTTTTCCAGATCAGGAGGTATTGGCAATCAAGGTCACATCAGAGTGATAGAAAGATATAAAAGAATAACATCACCTATAGAACCTTCTGGCCACCTCCAATAATAAATCAGTTAGACAAAAAAAGTACCACTAGAAACAATTCTTAAGAAATGCTTAAGGGAATAAGGATAGAAATCTCCACTGAAGGGGAAAAATTGCAAGAGGGAGATCCATTCAGTCTTAGGAGTCCTTTTTCCACCTGAGATCCTACAGTACATTAATTTCACAGCAGCCTGTGAGAATCAGGATACTGGCTGTGTCTTGAGAGTGCTAGCAGTAAAAATAACTCAATTGCTTCTTTCACACGAACCAAGGTAAGCCAAGAGTCGCCTCTCTTCCTCTAGATGTTAATGATGCACCAGACCATCAAGGAATTAAAACTGCACCATAAATCTGTTGGGTCATTGTGGCAATACAGTAGTGGGTCTTGTGCTGTAGACAGCTAAACTACCTTTACTGGTCTTTATTTTAATAGGCATGAATGAAAAGCAAATGGAAGTAGAATTATCCATCTAAAATCCCCTAGAGAATGAGAAAGAGAAAGAGAGAGAGGGGGGGGAGAGAGAGGGAGAGAGAGGATCAAGTATATGTAGCAAAGAGTGTTTTGAGCATTTTATTTCCCCTGTTTGAATCGCTAACAAGGTAATTGAGCAGAATAAAAGAATAAGACAGAAAGAGCATTTCAAAGATTTGGAGTGTTGCAAGCAACACCCAAAGAGACCATATTTATTCTATATGAATATCCAGGAGCCCTGGTGCTGCTGGTGGTTAAAGTGCAGTATTGCAGGCAAACTCTGACCACTGCCAGGAGTTCGATCCTGACCGTGGTTGACTCAACTTTCCATTCTTCTGAGATTGGTATAATGAAGACCCAGATTGTTGGGGGCAAGATGCTGACTCTGTCAACTGCCCTGATAATGCTGTACAGCAAAGGTCCCCAATCCCCAGGCTGCAGCCCCCTTCTGGGCCGTGGTGTATTCGCAACGGGGCTGTACAAGCTGCGGGCTAATTTTGCATGTTCGCACAGCTTGACTTAATGCGAATGATGGCCTGGAACACACATGCATGCGCACACAGCTCAACTAGTCAAGTTGTGTGTGCATACGCCAACCTGCCCCTCATGCAGTCTGGTTCGCCTCTTCACCCCCGCTGGGTCGCCAAGGCACGAAGGCGTAATCACTGCTGTAAAGGATTATGGTGCAGTATATAAGTCTAAACGCTATTGCTATTGTTATGAAGACAAGCTAGTTTGCCCGTTCTCATACGCAGGAATAGTTAGTTGAGGTTCCACTGCAAGAAAAATATCTCCAACAAACACTAATAGAATTGATTTTTCTTCTAACGGACAGGCCTCTTAAACACCAGTATTTATTTATTTATTTATTTATTTATTTATAAAATTTATATGTCACCCAATCCCGAAGGACTCCGGGCGGCTTACAAAAAAGAAAGAAAAAACGGGTTTAAAAATAGCAACACCTCATACGTTCATTCTAATCCAGGCTGGACCTCAACAGTGAGGTCAACAGCCCCAGGCCTTCCGGAACACCCAAATTTTTACAGCTTTCCTGAAGGCCATGAGATTGGGTATGGTCCGGATCTCTGGGGTAGCTGATTCCAAGAGTCGGAGCAGCCACAGAGAAGGCTCTCCTCCGGGGGCCCGCCAGCTGACACTGTCTGGCTGACGCCATCTGAAGGAGGCCCAATCTGTGGGATCTTACTGGCCACTGGGAGGTATGTGGCAGTAGGTGGTCTCGAAGGTACTCTGGCCCCAAGTCAGGTAGGGCTTTAAAGGTAATAACCAACACCTTGAATTGTGTCCAGAGACCAATTGGTAGCCAGTGCAGCTCGCGGAGGACAGGTGTAACGTGGGTGTACCTTGGTGCACCCAATATCGCTCGCGCGGCCGCATTCTGGACTAACTGCAGTCTCCGAACGCTTTTCAAGGGTAGCCCCATGTAGAGTATACAATGAGAGTGAATGTTTAGTTGAAGGCATCTATGTCCATGGGTCATATGCCTTATAAGAGCCTACCAAGTTCAGACATCAGGGTGCAATTCATAGCTTAATGATCTTGATTTGTACATTCAAGATTCTGGGGATAAGCCACCTGGATCTCACCTCATGGGATTTTTTCAGGTAAAACACCGTTAAAAGGGCCAGAAAAGTTTCCTCATTAGGAAAAAGTTATACCTGGCAAGTTTTATTGCTTTTGTTTCCACATTTACTCTTTGGTGACAGCTAACTTTGTATTGCCACAATGACCTGATATACTGGATTGATTTCTTGCTATGGAATTGGGCTTGAATGATTTTGAGGCCAGTGGTTTGTTACTATTTTTAGGTTACTAACAGGCAAAGGAAAAAAGAGGAGAGTTATTTCCAAGCAAATCTGGTGGGGGGGAAAAAATCAGTCAATGGCTTAAGACCCAGGGCCTAGAATTATATAGGGGGAAAAGAACAATTATAGATAAGTGAAAGAAATCAATATGGACTTTTTGTGTGGCTCGTTCAAAATATCAGTGTCCAAAACAGGAAAATGGAAGGTGGAAGTTTAATAACAGTTTACCAATGTCTTCCTAATCCCAATGGATGATGGTGAGGAGAAGAAGAGTGGTAGAGGGGGAGGGGAAGTAGGGTAGAGGGGAATGATGGAGGGAAGATGGAAAGTTGGAGGGGGGCGAAAGAAAGGGTGTATGGAGGGTCGAAGAGGTACATTGGGTTTCTATTTTGGGGGGTATTGTCGACAAGAGGAATGGCTGTGTTTATTGTTTAATGTTATATGGCCCCAGCTCTGCACAGTATATATGTGACTGTACGAAATGAAATGGAAAATAAAAACACATTTACAACAGGAGAAGAGGAGGCTGAAGTTCAGTCCCATCTTTTTCTCAAGTGTATATCTGGTTTCTTTGAAGAGTAAATGATTATAATGATGAAATCGACTTTTGAGCTTTAGAAACCTAATTTGGTGCCTAATATCTTGATGATCTTCCCCTTCTTTGTATCACTCTTTTAAAAATCTATTATAGTATATAAAAATGCAGAGATGATGAAGGAGAGCACAATCCAATCCTAATATCTGGATTTTCAATCAGAACAGGTTATAATATGGGTTATAATTTACTACACAACAGTTTTAGGACCTGTTACCTGTATTACTATTCAGTTACCACAGGTACTGCTTGGTGAGTGTTTGATTTACAGATAGAAATACAGATGTTAGAGAAATTTGTTTGAAAGTATGCATAGAGTTATATGAAAGACAGTAGGCCATGGAGAGCAAAAGGTTGTTTTAGGAAATTTGACCTTATGCATCACGTGTAAGAACATCTAAAAAGATTTAAGATGGAATGTTCTCAAAACAAGAAACAATTGTCAATTCAGAAAGACAAGAGATGGATTTCCATGTCAAAGTGCAAAAGGGCCTGGAGATGTGAGAAGAATATCAATTAGGATTGGCCAAGGCTTGTCAGAAGTTTAAATAATCCTCCTTTAGTGTCATGACGTAAAATGATGTACTATGTTTCGCATCTCAATTTTTCTGGGAATTAAAACTATCCTAGGCAGGAGGACTTTGAACTGAAGAGATATACTCCGTGTTTGTGTATGCGTGTTTGCAATGCTTTTCATTCAGAAAGGGAACAATAACAGGTTGTTAGCCTCTGTTGATTTTTATATGTTTCAAGTCATTGGGTAAATAATGACAAGTTAGCCTACGATCCATTTTACAATCCTTCTTCCTGTGGCACTTTTACTTGAAATGTTAATCAACAACTGATTTTTATGATGTTGTTTTTGCTTTGTGCTTTATCTTGCTGCTACACTTTTTGTGTTTTATGTTGAAAAGTGATGAGTTCTAAAAAGTTTACTGAGTAATTTTTAACTCTTAGCCATCAATGTGGGAGCTACCTGAAAATCCTGATAACAAAGAAGGGATAACTATATTTTCAATCATAGAAGCTTTTCATGTTGTATAAAATACACACTTTGTGCAAAATCGTTACTGATAACCAGCTGCTTGAGAATGTGCTGGTAAAATTATCAGAGTGTAATAGTGAAACATTAAAAAAAACACCTCTAGCCTTCTATACTAACTCTTCAGTCTTCTGTGACCAACAGTTAGAAACCATCTTCACAAACATTATGGGAAGGACCTTATTTGTTACATCAGACCTTCTTGTCTCTGAGTACGTACTTTCGGTTAACTGTCAGGCGTAAGCGTGGTTCATCTATCACTTCCAAATCAAGTTTAACCATTCCTGACTTCTTGGCATATCCCAGAATTTTTTTGTGGCATAATAAGTGGTTTGTCACTGCCTTCTTCTGAGATGCTTTTTTAAGTTCCAAGTTCCAAGTTTAGTTCTTCCTTTGTAGTTCTCATTCAAAGTATTCCCCAAGACCAGCCCTGTTAAGGCTTGATCTATCTCTACCACAGGTGTCAAACTTCTGGCGATACGATGCTTCATTCTTCCCATTCGCGGAGCTGGGGTGGGCATGTGCCATGGACCGCCAGTTTTACACCCCTGATATATGCCTCCTAGTACTGAGCTGAAATAATGTTTGATCAACAAATGGTGGGCACTTCTTTCATTATATACAGTCATTTGCAGTTATGTTCCATAGAAGCAAGCAGGACGTATTCAGTGAATTTTTATTTTCTAGTAAAGAGAAAATTGCTGATTAACAATGCCATTGATTACATTATTTAGTTTTTTCTTGGCTCATAGGCTCAGAAGGACCTATTCTCTAGGACCAAGATATGGAGTAATGGTTGAAGTTACAGAAAGGCAGTTTCCAACTGAATGAAGAAAATTATTCCGAGCAGCAGGAGAGTTTCTAGGCTGTTAACAATTACTTAGATAAGTAAATTCTTCTTCATTCAATGTGTTCAAGAACAGGACGGATTGCTAGGATGCTTTAACTGGACTGCTGCTTGGAGCACCGATTTAGATTAAGCAATCTAAATGGCTGTGTCCAAGTCTTTCTAGAACTTGTCGAGCCGAGGTGGCGCAGTGGTTAGAGTGCAGCACTGCAGGCTGACTGCATCTGCAGTTCGGCGGTTCAAATCTCACCAGCTCAGGGTTGACTCAGCCTTCCATCCTTCCGAGGTGGGTGAAATGAGGACCCGGATTGTTGGGGGCAATATGCTGACTCTGTAAACCGCTTAGAGAGGGCTGAAAGCCCTATGAAGCGGTATATAAGTCTAACTGCTATTGCTAACTGCTATTGTCCAATTGATACTACAGGACTCCATGGTCAAGTGAGATTTGAACATGGGCTTCTCAATCCGGGAACAAAATTTTAACTACTAAAGTACAGCTGAAAAACAAAACATGTATTCCTATTAGCTTCTAATTCGTTTTATTTACCATAAAAAACTTGCATACATTAGTTAATGGTGTTAACTATTGAGTTGAGAAAGAGAAAAAAGAAAGAAAACAGAGATTAAATTTAAATTTAGCTGATGTCCTGAGCACTAAATTGTACAGGGCAAAGTTTATTAAATGCATAAACAAAAATCCTATGGTTTGTTTATTTGTTCGTTCAGAAACCTCAGACTTTAAGAAATGATGGGCAAGTGCAATGACACTCTTAAATCTTGGGAGGAAAAAATTGTTCACTTGTCCAAGAGTTTAGCTAACCGAGCTCAGGAGAAAATTTCCAAAAAAAAAGCAACGACAGAAGCAAGTTATTATACATTCTGCTGGATATTTTGTGACCCTGTCGTTCCTTGACCTCTGTAGCTTATGGCAAGTCCTTTTGAGACAAAAGATTTGCTGCTATATATAAAGAAACACTTTGAGCAAGCAAGGATAATAAAATATGTGGCGGTGCCTTGAGCTTTGTTACTGCAGTGAAAGCTCTGGCGGAGGAGAAGGAAAACTGTCATTGCAAATTTCAGCCGTGTTGGGTCCAGAAACTAAAACTGTCCTTCATGCCCATCAGTATTCCATGATATGAAGGCATACTGATAGTATATCAGGAGGATCCACTTGATCCCCTGGCATGGAAAGCTGGACAATTTCTCTGAAAGAGCTCAAAATAGAGAATTGAAGCCTTTCTTCTTTAAAAGGACATGGAATCTGAAAGCAGAAAGAAATTCTGGACAAAAGACAAGTCAAAAAGGAAGTTTCCTTCATGAAGCATGAAGCTTCATGATTTTGTGGGACTGTACCTAAAATTGCTTTGCTGTAGTCCTGTGGCTATCAGATACAAGAAGTCAGGAATCAGGATAGACTACAAGTTTGTTTCATGCAACTTCTACCCAATCTCAACTACTAATGGCACCCAATAAGGGTCAATGGACTTCAAGGGGGGGGGGGGGTCTGGATTTGGGTCTTTTACAGAGGCTCCAAAGGATGATGCATTTGACTCCACCCTTGGGCTCATCCTGGTCATCTCCTACAGAACAGGTGTCAAACTCAACATGTCACATTGCTGACACATGACATATCATGACGTTTCCCCCCTCAAATGAAATCAAATAAAAATTATTGTAACCTTAAGGCCAGATACAAACAAAATATTGAATAAAAGAAGTACTACTATCTACCATCTATCATCTATCTACACACACACATACACACACACACACACACACACATGTATAACAGTAAAGCAATAAGTACAATGGATTCTAGAAATACTTAAGAACATAATTAATAAAATAAATCCAAACAAAATACTTTTACAAGAAGTTCCAATCCTACCTAAGTAATGGTGCATATAAATGGTAGCCCAAAACTGGGCAACTTGAGTGATTATTTTAGTTTTTGCCTAAAAGTAGTAGATTAAAGAGAAATCACAATCCCTACCTGGAAATTTCTTCAAGATTGATTATATAAGAGTCTGCCTAGAGTCCTTATATATGATTGATTATATATAAATCACTCACTTAATGGCTGCATCATTTAGGGATTAAAATTCTGTTCCCAATTGTGATTGAATGTTGAAGACTGCCTGTATTTTATATATTGCTGACATGGAATTTGCAGCATTAAGCTTTTAGGGTGAAATCCTTAATCTATACCAGAATACTCCAATGTACTTTATTGCCCCGCAAGTTATCTGGATTAAGATAAATGATCTTAATAGAAATGCTGCTTTCTCATAATTGTCTTCCTGTAAAACATCATACAGCCATAATCAAAGCATAGCAATGAAAGATGACAAAAAGGAATTGAATGGTATTGGCAAGAAACAACATTGAAGAGGGAAACTAAGAATTAAGCTTTGAAAATGTAACATGGGGTTCACAGGAGATGTGCTCATGTTATGTAGCAATTGATGCAATTAAAATAAAGTGTTTCCTCAGTTTGCTTTTGAACACAAAGAAAAGGATCCGCGGTGTTTTTAGATGTTTCTTTGCATAAGAAGTCTGGCTTACTTCCAGCTTAGTCAGAGGATCTTCTTAGCAAACTCTTATTTAGAGTAGACTTAGAGCTTTGTTGTTTACATTTTTATTCAGCCTCTGTGTAGCTCTGTACTCTTTATGTTATTTCATTTAGCTACTTGTATTAACTAAGGTGGGTGAATGTCATGTCTCTGTAAGGCAATTCTGGGGGTTTTTTTTCCAGAAAGATATTGACCTTTTTCAAGTCATTGCCTTTGTGACATTTGTCATTGAGCACAAATGGCAGGCACAATCATTGGCATAAGAGTCTTCAGTAGTTAAACTGAAGTTACCAAGATGTTAACATTAGAGGTAATTAAAGCTATAGGTAGCTTTAAACATAATAGCAATAGCAGTTAGACTTATATACCACTTCATTGGGCTTTCAGCCCTCTCTAAGCAGTTTACAGAGTCAGCATATCGCCCCCACAGTCTGGGTCCTCATTTTACCCACCTTGGAAGGATGGGAGGCTGAGTCAACCCTGAGCCGGTGAGATTTGAACAGCCGAACTGCAGAACTGCAGTCAGCTGAAGTGGCCTGCAGTGCTGCATTTAACCACTGTGCCACCTCGGATGTGACCTCTGTTTCACAGCCCCATGTCTGAGATGCGGCAGGGCCAAACCAAGCCAAAATCAAAGATCTTTTCCATACATCGGAAAACAAAACTTAATCCATCAATCAATCTTGGTTACATTCACAGACCAGCAAATAAAAGCATTAAAACAATAATAGTAATAAAAAGTAAAAAATAAAAGACAAAGAGAATAATACATTGCAACTGGTGGTGGCTTAACAGTGATAATACTTTCAGTTAAAGTTAAACGGTTAAAGTTTGCTTAATTTGACAAAGAGCATAGCAGAATTTGGTCACACCAAAAACACTGGTGGCACAGTGGTTAGGGTGCAGTACTGCAGGCCACTTCAGCTGACTGTTATCTGCAGTTCGGCTGTTCAAATCTCACCGGCTCAAAGGTTGACTCAGCCTTCCATCCTTCCGAGGTGGGTAAAATGAGGACCCGGATTGTTTTTGGGGGCGATATGCTGACTCTGTAAACCGCTTAGAGAGGGCTGAAAGCCCTATGAAGCGGTATATAAGTCTAACTGCTATTGCTATTGCTAAAACTGAAATGAGTAGGCAGCATTAATTATTTATTTGTATTCATGATTTTTTTCCCTCTCCAGTAAAGGTAAAGGTAAAGGTTCCCCTCACACATCTCTGCTAGTTGTTCCTGACTCTAGGGGGTGGTTCTCATCTCAGTTTCAAAGCCAAAGAACCAGCGCTATCCAAAGACTTCTTGGTGGTCATGTGGCCAGCATGACTGAATGCCAAAGGCACACAGAACTCTGTTACCTTCCCACCAAAGATGGCTCCTGTTTTTTCTATTTGCATTTTCTCCAGTACTCCAAGTCATTTTTCCACCAAGGCCATCACTACTTTGAACCCGCAATGGGTTTCACATTTTGTTACCACCGGTTCACGTGGCGCCCATTCGCTTCAAACACGCCCCATCCGCACATGTGCCCGGCCTCAAAAATGTGCCTAAATAAGATGGCATAGAGCCGGGGCTGGTGGGCGGGGCCCAGTCATGATTCCGCTACTGGTTTCGGGTGTACTGGTCCGAACTGGCTGAATACCACCTCTGCTTTGAAGTATCCTAAATTGAGGACTACCTGTTCTTCTTCCTACTTCTTAGCAATAATAAAGAGAGATATAAGGATTTCTTCTCTTTGTTTCATTTCAGAATAATGGTACACATAGCTATTAGTTGGTGTGCATCGTTTTCCTTGTTGCGCTAAATGATCAAGAGCCGAGGTGGCGCAGTGGTTAAATGCAGCACTGCAGGCTACTTCAGCTGACTGCAGTTCTGCAGTTCGGCTGTTCAAATCTCACTGGCTCAGGGTTGACTCAGCCTTCCATCCTTCCGAGGTGGGTAAAATGAGGACCCGGATTGTTGTTGGGGGCAATATGCTGACTCTGTAAACCGCCTAGAGAGGGCTGAAAGCCCTATGAAGCGGTATATAAGTCTAACTGCTATTGCTATTAATACCCTCTCAAATAAATAAAAAAGCAAATAATCCGTCTCCTCCACATAGAGAACAAGAATCTTGCAGCAGGATTGTCCATTAGTTTTCCCTGAGAGCTGGATGTTTATATTTTCTTGAGGGGGAACAATGAATTTTCAACAATGCATTAATCTCTACCCTGTCACTCAGCAGGAGTCTGATAACACCTTTTCAGCCTGACAAATGTTACTAAAAGGCATACATTTTGGTCAGCTGCAGCTCACTTCATCTGAGTAGCTAAATTGATGTGGGATTTAAATTGGGATGAACTGAAGAGGGAGTGGGCAGAAGGAAAGTTGATTCTTTCCTCTATAGTAGCATTGAACAGACATAAATTTCCTGTTTCTCTGTTTGACAATTACAAGGTCAACACAAAGGAATTCATCACTGGCAATTTTCAGATCATAATTTCCCCCGTCCTCCGCACAAGCGGCTGATTCTCTAGATAACCTGATCTTAGTTCTGAGAATAGAATTTGCTCCTTCACTTCAGCGAGCATCAACATCTATTTCTACATGACAATTGCCATAACTCCTTCCTGTTACATCTGAGTTTTGCATTTTGAAAAAAAAAAAAAAAGCTATGTTCTGGCTCATTGGCGTTTGGTTTACATTTTAATAGGAAGATTTAGGGAAACAAAAAGCTTAATGGAATTCTTTAAATCAAAAATGACATCATGTAGCAGCTGGAAAGATGACACATATGAGAGTCTCTCTCTGGATGTCACCTGTGTCTATGGCCACCTATGAGCATCTCCCAACAGAGTATGTGACCTGTGGTTCCCACAGAAGAGTTTTACTGAAAAGGAGGAATTGGAACCGATAGGCCAGTGTTTCTCAACCTTGGCAACTTGAAGATGTCCAGACTTCAACTCCCAGAATTCCCCAGCCAGCAAATGCTGGCTGGGGAATTCTGGAGTTGAAGTCCAGACATCTTCAAGTTGCTAAGGTTGAGAAACACTGTGATAGGCATTAAAGGGTGACACAGCACAATCGTCAAATTATTCCTTAGAGCAGGCTTGTCAAACCTGGCAAGTTTAAGACTTGTAGATTTCAACTTCCTGAATTTGTCAAGCAGCCAATTCTGGGAGTTGAAATCCACAAGTCTTAAAGTTGCCAGGTTTGGTAACCCCGGCCTTAGAGTATGCCAAAATGGTTTTCTGCCAATGTGGAGAAGGGAAGGAACCAGAGGTCACGAAGTATAGAAAACAGTATCTAAAGACTGAGAAAACATTTCTCAGAAGAGAGACATTGGCGTTGCAGGTGTGAGGGTGTATAGTGGAGGCAATTCAGAGACAAGAGGTAAGCAATTCAGCAGAAAAATCTTCAGACATTCTAGGTGAAGCAGATCTGGGGGAGAAGACCACTGTAGAGGAGTGGCAACACTTTGTGATGCAGACTCAAAAGTTGGGATGGATTGTGATGTACCCGTGGGTCGTCCATGAGGCCAATGTTGAGAGAAGACACGGACACAATCTTTCTCGGGATGGAGTGACCAAGATTGGGGTCTGGAAGTCCCTTTTATTGAGATAGAACAAAGGCAGGAGGAGCAATAGCATGTGATTAAAACTGCCTGTAAAACTACAATTGCTAATCTACTGCTCATGGAAGTTCTTTCTATATATGGTCATATCCTGGAGTCGTTGGGTAAGGCATATCTAGAGTGAACTATCAGGATGTTATGTTATGCACTATCAGGATATCAGGATGTTATGTTCTTTAGGAGTTTGTTTTCTCCTGTGTTTCAGCGTGGCTGCGCGTGCCTGTTATGCTCTGGCCATGGGTGACTGCCACACCTATACAAGGCAAAGGCAAAGGGTGGGCAAAGGGGGAATAGAAAGTTACAAGCTGCATGGCATTGGGAGGGGAAAGGGCATGTGTGGGAGTAGCTGGCTAACATAGTCCATGTTACATGAGGCTGCATAGTGAGTCCTGGCCATTTAGGCCGGAAAGATGTTTCTGGTGCGATGTTTTTGCATCCCTGTGTATGTGTTTTTCAGACAGCAGAAACTGCCCTGCACACACACACACACGGAATGGATTCCAACAATGGATGTTAGGGCCTAAGAAGAGCCAGAAAGAGCTGAGTGGAATCCATGAGGACCAGGACAAGAGAAGACAACGGCTTCCAGAAGTGATCCTAGGGGGGAATTCCCACAAAGGTCTCTGGGAGAAAAGAAAGCAGAAACTACTGTCTTACTGACACCATGGTTCCTCAGGCTCAAACACTCGAAAGAAAAGAAAAAACAGAAAGAAGCGTAACAAGTATCTCAGGAGAAGAGAGGAAGGTAGAGAGAGAAGATAGTAAATTTCAAGTTGTAAAGCAATAAAAAGGGTAAAAGAGATAGATAATCCAGGAGTGAGAGTAGACAGGAATGAAATAAAGAACTATTGAGCAGAGGAAGTCACATCTGGCAAGATGGGCAGCCAACAAGTTTAATAAATAAATAAATCTTGACAAGTACACAGAGATTCAAGATCAAAACTAAAACTTAACTGCAGGGGATTAAGTCGGAACAGAAAGGGAACAAACTTCTAAAACTATATCAGGAGAAGATTTGATGGAATAATAAAAAAAAATCATTGCCTTTTGGATGTGAATATTCAGTTTATATTAGTATATACGGTACGTAAATAATAAAGTGCCTTTTTTGTAACAGAAGTCTTATCTTCTTCCAGGTTTCCACTCACCCCTTATAAAAGAACCTATGACAGCCAGCTCACGAAGCACAGCACAAAAATATAGCTTAGCATTGAAAGGAGGATATCAGGAAAGCTAAACCTCACAATGAGATGAGTTTGGCGAAGGATGTAAAGGACAACAAAAGCCACTTCTTTAGATAAAATATATTCAGAATAAAAAGAAAAGAATCGGTATGCTCAATGAAGACAGTAAAAAGGTAACAAAGAAAAAGTGGAATTACTTTAATTCCTATTTTGGTTCAGTCTTTTCCAACACAAAAATAGATATGTGGGGGAAATGTGATAAGAAAGGGAAGAGATTGGAACTTCAGATTAGTGAAAAGACAATAGGGGAATATCCAATAGTTTAAGTTTACAAAATTGCATTCTGAAGTATTTAAATAACTTGCTGATTGCTTGGTCAAATCTTGAGGTAATCAATCTCTGAAAATGTCTATGGAGATTCTCAGTCATCTGGGTCATCGTTGTCCCAAAGGTGTTTTTTCAAGAGGCAACTGGACTTTCAGGTTTTTCTTGGAAGATGTTTTTCTTCTCATCCAAGAAGCTTCTTCAGCTCTGCTGAAAGATGACTCTGCTGAAGAAGCTTCTTGGATGAGAAGCAAAACATCTTCGAAGAAAAAACGAAGTCCAGTTGCCCCTTGAAAAAGCACCTTTGGGATATCTCTGAAAATATTATCTGGAGATCCACAGAACTGACAGGGGCCTGGAGATGGCAAATGTTCAACTCTTCAAAACCAAGAAAAAAAGGGAAAATCTAGGTAGTAACATCCACATCACTCTAACCCAGGTGCCTAGGAATATTCTATGTGATTATAAATTGGTTGCTCTGTATCAATATTGAACAATTAGAATTACAATGTAGTAATTATTAGAAGTCTTCAATTTCTCAAGACATGTCTTGCATGTACAATTTTAATTCATGTCTTGACATGATACATCTTTATGTGTGCTGTGACTATGAGATACTTTGATTTTAGCCAAGCTTTTGACAAACGTCTTTATGAATGTTGGTAAGTAAGCTGAATAAATTTTGGGCTAATAGAATGGTAATTAAATTGATGCATAACTGATCTGAAATGTATACTTAAAGAGCACTCACCAATATCCCTCATCAAACTCAAAAGTGGTATTGAATGAGGTGGTTTCATAATTAATAATAAATTGATCAGGATACTTAATACCATAGAAGATAGAATTAATATTCAAGGTGGTCTTTATAAGATACACTGGATGGATTGAAGTAACTGAATGAAATAAAAAAGAATTGTTCACCAAGAGAAAAAAAATCTGCACAGATATAGGATGGAAAATATGTAATCGGTTAATTGTATTTCCGCAACAAAAATCTTAGAACAATATTTGGTTGATTGTAAACTAAATTTGAGACAGCAGGGCGATCAGACTGCAGAAAGCCGAAAGCAATTTTAGACTGCCTCAGTGGAAGTAGTTTCCTACTGCTTCTACTTTTTTCTGCTTTGGTGAGATTTCATCTCAAATACTCTATTCAGTCCAGGTATCGTGGTTTAGAAAGGATTCGGAAAATTGGAACAGGTTTAAAAGAAGAAAAGTTAGGATTATTAGCTGGCTAGAAGCTAAATCTTCTGAAGAAAGGCCAAAGGGAAAGAAGAGGTCTCCTTTTGAGAAGGCTGGGGTGAGATTCTGACAGCACTGTGCAAATATCAGAAAAGGTGGAACTGAAGGAGATCGTGATTTTCTTTCATTGTAGACTGCAGAACAGGAGGCCAGATTTCAACCCAATGTTTAAAGCCCATCTTAACAATAAGAGATGTAGGAGAGTAAGACGGTGCAAGAATTGAGACAGAGACTGGAGAATCATCTGTCGAAGATACTTAATTTATACATCTGCACAGGGGTTAGGCTCAAATACCATTCTATTTTTGGGGTTTCTAGGAAATACCACATTTATAATCACCTTAAAACAAGGTCCTTATCTTTGCATGGCCCCACTCAACTGTGCGGAATGAAAACATATAGATAATTTTTGATTTTTTTTAAAATGCAAAAATAATTATGATTTCTCGACTGTTTCCAGATGGTAAATCTTCCTCCAGTCTTATTCGCTAATTAGGACTGACCTTCTTTAACCTACTTGCAAATTTTCATCTTGGTCACAGTTCAGAGATGATTAATAGTTTCTTGGTTCAGATTGAACCATCCAATCTATTTCATGCCCAGATACACCTTGGGGCTTCCTTTGCCCAACTCATTTCTGATTCTTAAATGTTATTAGGGAAGCCCAGAACTCCATTTCTCCATTATCTAGCAGACCAAAAATAGAATTCAATTTCTATGTAGGTTAGAATATGATATGTGAAAGAAACCTGCCTCTAAAAATATTTCTTTTAAGTGTCCAAAACTATTTTTACTTTTCTCCTCAACAGGGCAAAATTAGTTGGAAAGCTAGATCATTCTTAAATACTACAGCATTGCAAAGTTCATAGAAACTGATACATAATTGCCTCACTGCTCCATTTGAAATATTGATTTAAATACTGAGATGGAATGGAATTAAATCCGAGCAGAAGTGGTCCCTGCACTGAGGATATCTGGTGCATTACAATTTTCCAAATTCCCAAATGAGCATTTCTAGTCCTCGGCATACATAACACACGGCAACTGGTGCGTCTGCAATTCTGTTCATCTGCAGTAGCAGATTGCTCTTTACTCAGTTTTCTTCAGGACTTTGTTTTTATGGTAGAAAGAAAGAAAGAAAGAAAGAAAGAAAGAAAGAAAGAAAGAAAGAAAGAAAGAAAGAAAGAAAGAAAGAGAAAGAAAGAAAAAGAAAGAATGAAAGAAATGAAAATGAAAGAAAAGAAAGAAATAAAGAAATAAAACAAATAGGGAGAGAGAGAAGAAAGAAAGAAAGAAAAGATGGAAAATGAAAGAAAAGAAGAGAAAAAAGAAAGAAAGAAATGAAAAGAAAAAGGAGTGAAAGAAAAAAAGAAAAAGAAAGGAAAAGGAAAATGAAAGAGGAAGGAAAGAAAGAGAAGAAATGAAAATAAGAAAAGAAGAGAAAGAAAGGAAGAAAGAAAGAAAAAGAAAGAATGAATGAAAGAAAAGAAAATGAAAGAAAAGAAAGAAATGCAGAAATAAAAAGAAAGAGGGAGAGAACAAGAAAGAAAGAAAGAATGAAAATGAAAGAAAAGAAAGAGAAGGAAAGAAAGAAAAATGAAAATGAAAGAAAAGAAGAGAAAGGAAGGAAGGAAGAAGGAAAGAAAGAAAGAAAGAAAGAAAGAAAGAAAGAAAGAAAGAAGAGGGGGACGGTGGCAGGTAACATGCACAGGTGAGGGTACTACATGTGTGCTTGATCCTTGTCCTTTCTGGCTGACTAAATGGCCAAGTTGAAATTAGTCCTATGGTTAAGAAGACATCATTGATGCCATCTTGTCTTCCTTTTCAGTGTACTTTACAAAGGGCTGTCCCTGAAAATTGTCAAGAAATCCCAAAGTGGCCATGATGTATCATTCTAGGGTGCTCATCAATATACGATATAGGGATCTTTAGGCCTTTCAGAATTCCTTTCAAATTCTCAACTTTAATTCTTGAATTGTAGGAGATTTAATTGCGACCTGCACAATGTTACACTGGAAGAGCTGCCTGGGAGCCCAAGAATGTATTATGTTTCTTCCTTTGGGGCATGAATAAGAGGTCCAGGTTCAGACACAGGGACACCAGTTTTATCTTCTGACCATTCTCTGTATTCAACTTTTTTTAAATTTCAAAAAAAACTGAGGGAAACTTTTAAAATAGAGTAGGGGGGGGGGGGAGCCACAGGAAAATATCTCTAGAGAATAACAAAAATATCCAAATAGTGGCCATGCTATACAGAGTTGGACCAGAGTTACTTAAAACATATACATCAATAAAAATAAAATGAATCAAAGTCTGACTTCTGTTGTATGTGTTATTTTTGCAGTGGCCCCTGACACGGAGTATTGTATTACAATACTTTCTCGTTTGACACCATCAGCCTATAAGATATATTGTTAATTATTGAATTCACACCTGACTTTGCTGTTTATTCTCAACTAAAACAGACTCAAAGTGTTAGAACACAAATTATTCCTGCCCTCAAGATACTGTATGTCTCAATGAAGAGATCTTTTTCCCCTTTGCTTCTCCTGTGGTGGCCTTTAGCTCGCTGATAAAAGTCTCCCAGAAGGCTGTTAAAGTGCTTTTAGACTTTGCCAGATGATTAGCATAATCTTTACCTAATCAAGACACTTCAGAGGAAGAACACTAATTATGGTGCTTGAACATGCCAATAGTTCATACCAAGGAAAGGAAGATTAAGTGTTTCCTTGATTATTTTTTTCTATGAGGTGTGTGTGTGTGTATGTGTGTGTGTGTGTTCTCTCTGCTTAATTCTTATGGTCAACTTATGTACGTATGTACGTATGTATATGTATGTGTGTATATATGTGTGTGTGTGTGTGTGTGTGTGTGTATGTATAATGTTGTATTTGTGCTGATAAATAAATAAAGGGAGACTAGTATAGATCTATTTCAAGCTATTTAGCTCTCATCAGCTAGCCATACCCTTACTGGGAATCGAACCTGTGCTGTATTGCATCTTAGGCAGATGTGTTAACCACTGAGCTACAGAGTTCGACTCCTTATCAGCCAAGCCAGGGTGTGTGTGTGTGTGTGTGTGTGTGTGTGTATGTATGTGTGTGTGTATGTGTGTGTGTGTATATATATATATATATATAATATATATATATATATATATATATATATATATATATATATATATATATATATATATATATATATATATATATATATATACTGATAAATAAATAAAGGGAGACTAGTATAGATCTATTTCAAGCTATTTAGCTCTCATCAGCTAGCCATACCCAAGTTTTTGGGAATCGAACCTGTGCTCCATTGCCTCCCAGGCAGGGAGTTAACCTTTTGAGCTACAGAGAACGACTCCTTTATCAGCCAGCCAGAAGCTAACTTTTTCTTTTTAGTATTTCATTTGAACTCTAAAAGAATAATATCATTTGTATCTAATGTCTACTGATTGCTCTAACTAACAATTATCTTAATGGCACCCATCCCAGGAATATTGTGAACTCTCAGAAAAGATATCTAATATTAGTGAAGAATCAGTTTATTTCAAAATCAACGTCCATGCAGTTCCTTAAAAAAAACTAATTTGTTTTTGAACCAAGAATTGTAATTCAGAAGATAGGCAAATGCGAAAATAAAAGAATAGCGACACTGCAAATCCTTATCCTACTTTGGGAAATGGGGATGAAAACAATTCACCAAAAGATCTGGGCACCAAGTGAAATCTTCAGGTATCCGTAGTTTATATGCAGAAGAGTCACAAAGCTGATCTTTTTTTATACTTCCAAAAACATTAGTGAAGGCTTGTTGATTCTAAATCATTAAGAAAGAAAAATAAGACTATTATTAGGCATAATCTGCTCACATTAAGCTCAGCAAAACTGAGAAAAGGAATTTTTATGGCACTTTTTTTTTTATTCCAACCAATGCCAATTAAACATGCCAAAATGACTGTTTGGGGGCTCATCACTCAGTGAGGCAGTAACTGCCATTTTACATGTTATAATCCTAGCCAGCATTTGAAGGAACCCTTCCTATCTGAAGACATAAATTAATTGAGTGTTTTACTGCTTTTCAAAAAAGCCCGTGCTCATTTAATGTTCAACTGGAATGGTATTAATGAAACTTTCAACCAAGCCTCTTTTGAATCATTTAGCCCATTCATTTGCATGTTTTTATCTGTGCTGCAAAGTGCATGAAATATTTATTTGAAAGGAAGTGGGGTGTGAGTAAAGATAGGGAGCAGGATTTGATAACTGCATTTAGAGTGCTTAAGAGAGAGCCCTGATAGAGGAATAATTGTCTTCTTTTGAGGGAGAAAATATATTCTCTGCTACGTGAGAACTAGATACTGAGGACAGAATTGGCAAAACTGGACATATCTAGCCTTGAGGGGAAAAAAAGACAGAAAATGGGTAATGGCAACTCTTCAAATGCCTAAAAAGATGTAACACAGAAAGTCATTCTTTTTTCATTGTTCAACATGTTAAACATGGAATAGTGGACATTACAGGAAAACAGATTCCAATTGAATATTAAAGAAAATCTTCCTAAGAACTGTTTGACAGTGAAACAAACCACCTTGAGGGGTGATAGATCCTCTTTCACTAAGTGTTTTTTTTAAATGAATATCAGGCTAGAGAGACATAACAGAATGACAGAGATGGAAGGGAACTTGGAGGTCTCCTAGTCCAAGCCACTGCACAAGCTGGAGACCCTGTACCATTTTGGACAAACAGCTGTCCATTCCCTTCTTGAAAACCTCCAGTGATGAAGGAACCACAACAGATGTGGGTTCCTACCAGTTCGCACCTATTCGGTAGAACCGGTTCGTCAAATCTACCAAACCGGTTAGAAGAGGTTCCACCAGTGGACTCGGAAAGCAGGCCACACCTACAGAAGAGTTTCCAAAAATTTTTGAAACCCACCACTGACGGGTGTGCAATGTCCCGCAGTTATCTACGCATTAATAATGATCTAGTAATATTTCCTTATACATTTTAGGGACCTTTCCTTACATAATTGGTGTTTTCTTTCATACTTTTGGATTTCTAATTTCTGTTTCTGTTAGTTGGCAATGGCTAAAACCAATCCCACGTGAAAAAATATTCAAAGCCTTCTTGATTTTAATTGTCAATTTATTTATTCCTGCACATTGTAATATTTATTCATTTACATATCTCTGTTTTTCCACTGTTGTGCAAACACAATTCCAGCAGCTGCTAACATGCGTAAAATTAAATATATATTATCATCCCTTTCAAATAGCCGACAAAATATTTCTGGTTTTAATTCCATATCTTGCTTTATGATTGCTTCTAACCACTAACTTCTGAATAGCTACTTGGACCGACCTAAGTACTAATTCATAATGTCATATCCGGTCACATGGGCGGAAAGCCACTCCCATCCAGTCACATGGGTGGCAAGCCACTCCCACAAAGGAGGCCACACCCACGGAGTAGATTCCAACAATTTTTGAAACCCACCACTGAACCACAACTTCCAAAAGCAAGCTGTTTCAGCAATCTGAGCTGCTGGAAGGGAGCCTGATTAGGCCAGTACAGAGGTCTTTGATTGGCCGTGCTCCCTCACACGGTGGACCTTTAACGCCTAGGCCTCCCTCACGCGGTAGGCCTATAAAGTGCCAGGATCGTAGACATGGCAGGAAAGAGGAGCACATGGGAGAGAGATGATGGGCATGGGAGTAGTAGGGGGAAGGGAGAATTAGAACAATTAATCACTTGCCTCCAGAAGTTGTGAATGCTCCAACACTGGAAGTTTTAAAGAAGATATTGGATAACTGTTTGTCTGAAGTGGTGCAGGGTTTCATGCCTAGGCAGGGGGTTGGACTAGAAGACCTCCAAGGTCCCTTCCAACCCTGTTATTCTTTTGTTCCCCCCTCCACCCGTGCGCATCTTGTTCCCTTCCTCCTCACCTTTGTTAATTTTAAAATCAATTTTGAACGTTATTTATTGTTTTAATGTTTTATCTTGTGGGTTTTATTGATTGGAAGCAGCCTAAAGTCACCCTTAGTTAGGCAAGATAAGTTTAATAAGTAAATAAATCACTAAAATAAGGCAGAGCTTTGCAGAAAAGAGTTACTTATGTCTCAACATGCCCAAAAAGTATTACCTAAATATACTCTAATTCTACATGAATGAACTAGTAAGATTAAAATTCCAACCAGGACATTCTGTGGATACACCTGAACACAATGGTGCTTATTTTAATCTCCTTAAGCCATCAAGTTTGAGGATATAATTTGTGGATGTATGAACAGAGAGGATGGTGCATTTAGCTTTACTCCATGGGTACCATTTAATGATGCCTAATTAAAGCAAGGTTCTCAAACATCACAAAGCAGTGTAAAGAATGGGATTTGGGGCTGTCAGCCTCCGGTCAAGCATAATGTATTTCTATGTCCCAGGCAGGTGGCTACATAAATTAGGTTGCCTGAGGCTGGTCCCGATACTTTTGCAAAACTATATTTTCAGACATCTTTTTCCAAAATAGTTCCTATTGCCTCATGCTTTTTTCTTCCTTTTTGGGTGACAGATGAAAAAATGGACTTTCATAAATCTTATATTTTGCCTCTTGGAAATCATATATATATGTGTGAAATGCTCTTTTCCCTTTCTGGATCTTGCTCTGTTTCCACTGATAGACTCATTTGTAGCTGACAACAAAAAGCCAAGGTAATTAAATGTGTTCAGGTTTTGTTTTTTTTTTAAAATCACCTTTCCATCTTCCATTCTTGTTGATGTCTTTCTGCTCTATAATTTTTTGACACATGCAAAATGTTTAAAGTTCAGTCTCCCTGGATCCTGATAACATCATATAATTAAAAAAAAATGTTGTTTAGTTATTTGGTGCCTTCCAACTCTTTGTGATCACAGAGGCATTACCCCACCAGGCCTGTCTGTCAGTAATAGCTTCTTTGCACATTCTTGATGTTTGCGCATCTCTTTGTAATAGCGGGTTTAATGCAATTGCCATGTTCGGCGGGTCTATTGTACAAATAAATGGCTAAATCCAGTTCTAATCCATCAAATATTTTCTATCAGTCTCACTTTCCTTTTGCTAGGTTGAAATTAAACTCCAAAGTTAAATACCGGCAAGAGTTAATTTTAAATAAGAACCCATCTCTTTGGAACTGGTATCACTTGTAAGGTAAAATTGGTTTGCAAAATAATTATAGGTGAAATACAGTCGCATAAGTCGAAATGTGAAATATTTCTGCACCAAAATTTACTTTTGTTACAGAAAAGAGTTGATTTACTTAAGGGAAAAGTCAATATCAGCATGGTAACTTTCATCAAGCAGTGGGTTTATGGCGATTCTCAGTCAACCATTCCTCACCATCCAGTCAGAGCTGAAAAAGCTTCTTGGATGAGAAGTGAAAGTCCAGTTGCCTCTTGAAAGGCAAGCAGTGGTGGTCACCATCTTGACTTATGACCCTAGCTCCTGGTAATACATTTGTTGAAAATGGGAGAAATTTGATTGGAGTTTGGAGTTTGGAGTTTATTCAATTTGTAGGCCGCCCTATTCCCCCGAAGGGACTCAGGGTGGCTGAACAAAGCCAAGGGAGGGGAAATTACAAAAGTAAGACAAAGACAAACAAACAATACGAACAACTTAAAAGCACAACAGACACAGCAAATTCGAGTAGGATGGGGAACTCAACCCCAGGCTTGCTGGGACAGCCAGGTCTTCACGGCCGTCCGGAAGGCCTGAAGGGTGGAGAGGGTCCGAATCTCCACGGGGAGCTCGTTCCAAAGGGCCGGGGCAGCCACAGAGAAGGCCCTCCTCCGAGTAGTCGCCAGCCGACATTGGTTGGCAGATGGAATACGGAGGAGGCCTAATCTGTGGGATCGAATGGGTCTGTGGGAGGTAATCGGCAGAAGGAGGTCTCTCAAGTACCCAGGTCCAATACCATGTAAGGCTTTATAAGTAATAACTAGCATATCCGGAGACCAATAGGCAGCCAGTGCAGCTCGCGGAGGATAGGTGTAATGTGGGTGTACCGGGGTGCACCCACAATCACTTGCGTGGCTGCATTCTGGACCAGCTGGAGTCTCCGAACACTCTTCAAGGGCAGCCCCATGTAGAGCGATTCCTTCAGTTAATGGATAAATAGATTGTGTCTCTGTGCGGGTATACTATCATTATATTTTAAAAATTTATAATTTTGACTTTGAATTTTTACCTGACCCAAACAGTTCTCACTTTTCTACATTCTTCAAAGGGTCTTGCGAGGCAAGACTCAATTTGGTCTAGTGGCTAAGGCACCTAGCTGGAAAATAGGAGACTATGCATTCTAGTTCTACCTTAGTTAGGAAAGCTGGCTGGGTGGCTTGAGGCCAGTTACTCTCTCTCTCTCTCAGTCCTCACCTCACAGGGTCGTTGTTGTTGTGGGGAAAATAGATGAGGAAGTTGAGTTTGGATATGTTTGCTGCCATGAGTTATTTGTAAAAATAATAAAGGTGACATATAAATAAAAGCAAATAATGTTGGCATCTAACATTTCAACAGCATTCTCATCATCTGGGTATCATTGAATTCCATTTTTCCTCCCTTCCTTAATTCCGGGACAAAATTTTAACCTCAGGCAGAGAATCCAAGGAAGGAAGTTCCCTTACTGTTGCTGTGGGAGGAGCTCAGAATGGAGCCATTTCTATTGTGACCCATTTATTTGGAAGGCTAATACTTCCTCTTAACTGACTATTTTAATTGTTAGCTATTAGTTTTATTTTATTTTTTTTAATTGCCAGGTTAACTGAATGCATGAAAGCCCATCTTCTTTCCTCCAGCAGTCTCCACCTTCCTCAAACCAAGAAATTGCTCTGAAGTTGGGATATCCTGATTTAGAAAACCCACAGTGGGAGGTAACACAAGAGCAGTAAAGAGCTATGGTTCTGAAAGATGCTTAGATTGGACTTGGTACAAGAAGAAGAATTTTTTAAGAAGAATTTTAAGGCTGTTGTTAGGCATTTTCTTAAAAAGAAAATATTCAAATCCCCACTAAACTTTATCCCACTTAACCAGCTTGGTAGGGATAATAGGAAAATGTGTCCTTATTAACCCAAAGATGCTTTCTTTCAAAAAGCAACTGGGCTTTCTTGTTTTGATTGAAAACATTTCGCTTCTCATCCAAGAAGCTTCTTCAGTTCTGATTGAATGTCGGAGAATGGAAGGACTTCTATTCCTTGCTGTTATCTGGTCATTAGTATTCTTTCTGAGAATGGTGCTAATGACTAGATGACTGCAAAGAATATAAACCCTTCAATTTTCGGTAATATTTATTGTTTTAATGTTTGATCTTGTTCCTTTGATCCACTGTAAGCCACCTAGAGTTGCCTCTAGGTAACATGGGAAGTGTTAAGTTAAATAAATAAATTAAGTTAAATAAATAAATACTAAACAGGCAGGACAGAGATTGTGGCTCTTTTTTCCTATTTCTGTGATAAAATTCTGCAAATGACAGGGCTTTAGAATCCCTGAGTGTTTCTAATTGTTTCCCAGTACAGTTACAACAGTTATCAAAATATTTTATCCTGTAGTGAAAAACTCAACCCAATTACATCTGACACAGGTGTAATTAATAATTTAGGATAACTAAAGTGCTTCTAAGTAATGACAATGAACTACTGTAACCCGTTATGTTATCTGGAATGCCACCTTGTCATTGTTCAGATTGCATAATTATCTGCTCTGCCTTCAACAAACACATTGGACTTCCATTTCCAAATGATTTTCCTGTACTTCAATAGATAGTATAGAGATAATGTTAACTCCCTAAACGTTTCGGGTGTAGGGAAAAACCAAAAGATCATTTTGGAGTGGCATAATCAGACAATGCTTTATATAGGCTGAGCTGACGGATGATTTACCCAATGAATCTCAAATGTCTCAATTGAACTGCTCTACATGAATCTTTCATTGGATACGTTTGCATTTGAAATCACTCTCTTATCTGTCAGTTTCCCTTATGTCTGAAATAGTTTAAAGCCGAAAATTGTAATGTATACACTGTAGATAGGACTAGCTAAGTATATAACAAATAGGGGAAAAAACAATGTGGGGAATTGCAGCACATTTGAACAATGAAAGGACAATTGCACAAGCAGTTTTGGAAATAGCCTGGCCCAAGCCAAACTCTAATCCACCAGTTAATTAGAGTTCTAGTTCAGAGGAAAAGCTTCAGTCTCAGATAGGAGACCTGGCATCAGAAAACTCTTTTCAAGTGCTGCTATAATTTCCCAGGGGGAAAAAACGATATTAATGTCATATAGGGAAGTCTCATGTGGATTGAGGATATGGATGATAGAAATACCTTCCAACTTTGTATTATGACTCAATCTAGAGGAAATGCTTAAATCAGTTCCTGAACTGGTCTAATTTTTGCTCACTAATTGCTTCTCCTGGAAAAAAAAAGTCTGAAGTTCTTTCAAGAGAAAGAAGGAAAGAAAGAAGGAAAGAAAGAAGGAAAGAAGTTATCTCTTATCTTTATTTCTATTCCAGTCTATATCATGCACAGATTTTAATATTTCAGAATGCCCAACACTGAACATACACACAGATGTGTGTGCATGCACACACAAGTGTGCCCATGCAGACCCAGACCCATAGGTACACACTCTTATACATTTTAAAAAATGGATTTTCTCGTTTGTCTCCCTCCCACTCTACATTACCCCAAAAGGAATGTGCATGCTTGAAAAGGGTCAAAGCTACATTAATGTAATGATAAAGAATCACAGTGAGACCCAATAAAAGATAAGAATGGGTTTTTCAAAATGAACTGTTGGTTGAATCCACTTTCATGGAAATTGCTGATGAAGTCTGCCGGACATAGCAGGAAACAAAGCCTAATACAAATTTTGAAACATAACTAAAGCCATTCATCTTGAAAGCATGGTTTTTTTTTTCTTAGTTTGCCCACTAGGCAGGAAATTTACTGATTGTCCAGCTATATTCCTGCTAGTTAGCATTTGATGGACTCCTAACCAAATCTCCTAACTAAGAGGATTTGTAGGAGTGGGGCATGTCTGTAGTAGCTTAAAGTGTGGGGTCCTTGGCACTCCTGACCTTAGTTGCTTTCTTGTAGCAATAGCAATAGCAGTTAGACTTATATACCGCTTCATAGGGCTTTCAGCCCTCTCTAAGCGGTTTACAGAGTCAGCATATCGCCCCCACAGTCTGGGTCCTCATTTCACCCACCTCGGAAGGATGGAAGGCTGAGTCAACCCTGAGACAGTGAGATTTGAACCGCTGAACTGCAGAACTGCAGTCAGCTGAAGTGGCTGCAGAACTGCACTCTAACCACTGCGCCACCTCAGCTCTACAACATCTACAATGTTTCATTATCCAAATTAAGTAACATCATCAGTGCCAACATGGAGTGGGGTTTGCTCTGAGTTTATATACAAGTGGTGTGTCCTGTCGTTGTTGGTGGTTGTGTTCTTGCTTATTCCTTGACCTATAGGAGCTGAACATTTCCCAGGCCCTGATTGACACCACTCTGTGGATGAAGCATTTCTATATTCCCGTGATGGCGAACCCAAGGCACGTGTGCCACAGGTGGCACACAGAGTCCTCCCTGCGGGCACATGAGCCATTGCCTAAGCTGAGCTCCACCCTGTTTGTGCACATGCGTCCCGCCACCCAGCAGGTTTTGGGTGTCTGCTGTGTATGCTGGTGTCATGCTTCCATGTGGGAGGGTGGGGCACATGTGGGGGGAGTCATATACACATGAGTCCGGGGCATGTGGGGGGGGGGGGTTCATGCACATGTGTGGTGGAGCTGAGCTGGAGCTCAGGGGTGGATTCACACATGCACAGGGGGACAAGGAATGCAGGGGCACATGTGTGGGGCAAATGTGCATGCACAGGGGCACACATGGGGGTTGTGCACACATGTGTGCGGGCAGGGCACATGGGGAATTGCTCACACATTGCATTATGATTGTGTGCGTGTACATGCTTTTGGCACAGCACCAGAAAGGTTAGCCATTACTGGCATATGCAAAAAATTCTACTTGGAAAAGAGGGAGAACGTTACTTTTAAGCCAGAGGACTAAAGATGTCTTTAAGATGCCTTTTCTGGATAAAAGATGAAAACATGAGGACATGACAAAATGAACAAATAAAGAGAATTATGGAGAAATAGTTGTTCCAGGACTGAGAGAAAATGCATACAAATCCATTGCTCTGAAGCAACAGGCATGAAAGAAGAAACAACTATTTGGGGAAACTGCCCTGCCTAGATGATTCGTATATTTAAATAAACGCATACATTATATATTTTCATTTTTATAAAACAGCCCCAAATGATACTTTTGCAGATATGTCTAGTCCTATTTTGAATCATTACCTAGTTATATCTTTTCAAATAAATAAATGTGTTAAGTTTTTACGATAAAGTGATTCAATATTTGTATTTTTCATCTTCGGAATCCTTGAGGCAACTTCTAAAAATGGTAATATTCACATTTGCCACATAAGACTAAGCTAGTTTCAATATGACAAGTGTTTTCAATGTACAATTTGTTTATAAGTTGAAGCACAGAAGAGGATACTTGTTTTACTAAACCTATGGGGCAAATTAGGGTTTAGGAGAAGGTGTATCAACCAAATTTAGCTACTTTGCATTCTCCATCTGCATGCTGAAGCTTCATAGTGTAGGAAGTTAGCAGCCCCCCCCCCTATAAAATGAAATATTCTGGGAAATACTAAAAAGGTAGAATATTATATTTCCCTGGATGAGAAGAGGAGAAACATGTTTTTAAAGACAAAGCAGCTCCCTGCCCCACCTTCAGCTCCAGGGTGATGGTATTAAGACATGGTCATTAGGACATGATAGGATTATCCCTCTACCCATCTCATCACATGGCACCTGGGAAAATTACATCACCCAGCAAGGCTCAACCAAGTCTGGGACACAGATAGCCTACAAAGTAGCTAAGACACCCCCCCCCCCCCAAGAGTCTGACAGCCAATGAGATACATTTCTTGTACAGGAACAGGAAACTCTAACGCAGGGCCCAAGAGAGTGTGTAGATCTCTCTCTTTCTCTCTCTCTCTCTCCCCCTCTCTCTCTCCCCCCTCTCCCTCCCTCCCTCCCTCCCTCTCCCGCTCTCACTCCCATGTTGTTTCTTGCCCAAGACCTCAAATCATGTGGTCTTGTCCACCATTAAACCATCTTTCTAAACAACCACCATATTTCCAGTGTCTTTCTCCCCACTTAGAACTGAACCCAGATGGACATTTCTTCCAGCCATGAAATGTACAGATTTAAATGAGAAGGCATGAACAATTGTTTTCTTTCCCTTCCCCCCTTTTATAACATTAGAAATTTTGCTGATTTTATTTAAACTCTGTCATTTCTAGAGGATGGCTCAGAAGAAGGTGCTTTTTACACCATTTTATGCAAATCTCCCCTCCCAACTGATGAGGAGTGGGAGAGAAAGCAGGTGAATGAAAGGGGCAATTTTTTTTAACACTCTTCTTAAATAGACATGAATTCCCATTTAAATGCACAGCCTGCATTGAGAGGATTGAATTCTAAGAGCTCGGTCTAAAAATGTTAAGACAGGATTGCTTAAATTGTATTAAAATCCACTGTAAATGACCTCGTCTGTTGCATTTAGCTGAAGGTCTAGGTATGTAGCCCACCTCATCTCCCACCCAGGTTTCTGGGTGTCCTGTGAATTAGTCAGCACTGATAGCATTTGGTATGCACACCTATTTTTCTACAGAAGAATATGCTTATTTGCTATAGGCTTTCATCTATATTTATTCTATTCCATAAATAACTCAATATTTATTCATGATATTCTTTCACAATTGGAATGTAAAGAGCTGCTATCTATTATAGGTATCATAGACTTCTGCCTCCTAGGAAACCAAGCATAATAAGGAAAAAAAATAAACCTTGTTATATGTAATGTTAAAAAAAATGATGACGCCCTAGGCTGGATTGGAAATCACTTGTCAGCACTGGAAGCCAATCATCCATGTATAAATGATGCATTCTGAAAAACAGATGTATTCTTTTATTCATTAATGTATGAGATATGTTTTGTGCAATGAATAATTTAAAAAAATAAAATACAAATCCAGCACTGTAAAATTAATTTCCAGGAACAGATCTCATTGGAAGCTGTATCAAAATGAGACCATTTATTTATGAGAGGTCTATACATTACTTATTTTGAAAAAAGAACGGTTTTGCAAAGCAATGCCTCTGCTATTAGCAATAATGAAGCATTTCAAATCTAATAAATAGTAGGACGTAAGTATAATTAACTTGTCCTTAAAAAAGCATGGCTAGGAGAATTGGTTTTCCTAATAAAGCCTCTTTAAAAGAAGAGTAAAAGCTTTCTGTGTTGACAGAACTAAACAGATGTTCAGAGTAAGTTTAAAAGACTTAACTGAAAGGTGAAGGAAGAATAAATGTGAAGAAAATGATCAGTGATGAAACTTTTATGAAGGAATATGGGGAGAAAGTGATGAAGGAATGTGGCAAAGAAATTCATATTGAAATGACAGCGATATATCAAAGAGTAAAGCTGAAGTGAATATTCATGTCCAAGAAAAAACATATATTGAAAGTCACCAGTACTGTAAGATTGTTGAAAAATCACTTGATTGTATACAGGTAGTTCTCGTCTTACAACCATTCCTTTAGTTACCATTCGAAATTATAACAGAACTGGAAAAAAAGTGACATACGACTGTTTTTCACACTTACCACTGTTGAAGCATCACAGTCATGCCCACATCGCAGCCTGAATTGGTGGAAAAAGAAGATCCAGAGCTGGAGAAGGGGGCGGCTTCGGTGGCTTGGGTGGAAAAGGGAGGAGCAGGCCCAGCCACACCTGGGCCTTTCAGGATTGGGATGGCTTGTATGCAGGAAGGAAGGGGAGCAGGATGACCAGGAGAGGCTAAGCAGTGAACATGAGAGACAGAGCTCAGGAGATGAGCAAGGACCACCTCCTCCTGATCTTCAAGCATGGAGAGTGGAGAGAAGGCGAGAACAGCACAGATTGACCCAATTACTCTGGAGGAGAGCGCCGTGCACCACTTCACAAGGCACGCCTGGGGACTGAGCCTTAACAAGATGCTGTGGGGAGGGGCATTTGTCAGGAACAAATGCTGAACCCCTGGAGCATTGAGTGCTGACTTTTGAACTTTCCTGACTTCCTTGCATTCTTTCTGGATTTCTTGCTTTGCAGCTGTGGTGCTCACAGCACTGGGCTGGATTGTTTAGAGCCAGAGGCTGCTTGAGGTATGTGTGTGAGAGAGGGGGGAGGGAGAGGGGGAGAGAGGGGGGGAAGAGAGAGAGAGAGAGAGAGAGAGAGAGAGAGAGAGAGAGAGAGAGAGAGAGAGAGAGAGAGAGAGAGAGAGAAAACTTTGCTCTGGGACTTGCCAGAAACGTGGGAGCATTTGGGGAAATTTGGAACAATAAAGGGATGCTTTGAACTGCCACCTGCCTTTGTTATCTCTGTGCCATGCCCCGAGTCATCACAATCCCCATGGTTATATGATCAAAATTCAGGCACTTGGCAACTGGCATGTATTTAGGGACAATTGAACTGTCCCAAGATGATGTGATCACCATTTGTAACCTTGCCAGCCGGCCTCCAATAGGCAAAGTTGATGGAGGAAGCCAGACTCACTTAATGATTGCATGATTCAATTAAGAACTCTGGCCAAAAAAAAAAAAAAAGATCATAAAATGAAATAAAACTCACTTGACAATTCCTTGGTTAGCAATAGAAATTTTGGGCTCAATTGTGGTTGTAAGTTGAGGAGTATCTAGATTATATAACTGAAGAAATATTAAAATATATATTGTCTTGTTTTTAGAATGGTGATGTGGCTCATTCAACGTTTGTGAAGATTTGCCTGTGTTAGAGAATTGGAGGAAAGTTGTTGTTGATTGTGTATTTGTTGGAGAAAGGATTGAACCTCATACAGAGCTATTGGCTGATCCCTGAATGGTTTGAAGTGAATATTATTAGGTCACATTGAGAAACATGGGTCTGAACATTCAAAATTAAAGAATAGATCTGATAGAGAAGATGAAATCCACAATTACTGTGTAAATTATACCGAAATGGCGAGTGAGAAAAGCTAATATAGTCAATGAATCAGTGAGGAATGTATGTCATGCTTTACTGTGCTTTACATAATATAGAGTGCCCTGATTAAGAATAGCTTGATTGGCATGAATATATCTTTATTATTCCTGACAGTCAGATGCTAATTCCAGGATCAGTCTTCTCCATATGCCTGCATGAACAACTACTAATCTCCCCATCTTCGAACTCTCCATCTTTTGTAATTTTATACATCTGATAAGATCACACAGGGTGGGCCTCCTTGGGATGCTGTCAGCCTGGCGGGGCCTCAGAGGAGGGCCTTCTCTGTGGCCGCTCCCACCCTGTGGAACCAGCTACCCCCAGAGGTCCGGACCTCGCCCACCCTCATGGCCTTCAGAAAAGCTGTTAAAACCTGGCTGTTCCGGCAGGCCTGGGGCTGTTGACCTTATTATGTAGGGTCCAGCCCCAATTTGAATGTATGCGTGTTGGAGAATTCTTAAATTTTTTATTTTTATTTTTTGTCTTGTTTTCTTTTCTGTTCTGTGTAAGCCGCCCGGAATCCTCCGTGATTGGGTGGCCTATAAATCAAATAAATTAAATTAAATTAAATTAATTCTACCTTGTTATTCTACATTCTTTTTAAAAAAAACAATAATCTTAAATTACCTGGTTTATAATGTTTATTATATTAATTAAATAGTAGCGGCCTGGTGATCTAGGGGTGAAAGACACTCAGCTCCGTTTTGAAAGTTTGAGAGTTCAATTCTAGGTAGCAGCAGATATTTCTTAGGGTGCAGAGAAAAACAAAATGAGAGAAGACCGCCTGCTGCCAATTACCTCCCAAAGACCCGTCAGATCTCACAGGGTCAGCCTCCTCTGGGTTCCGTCCACCAGCCAATGCCACCTGGCTACCACCCGGGGAAGGGCCTTCTCTGTAGCAGCTCTGGCCCTTTGGAATGAACTCCCCGCGGAGATCCAGACCCTCACCTCTCTCCAGGCCTTCCAGAAAGCTGTTAAAACCTGGCTGTGCCGGCAGGCCTGGGGTTGATGAGTTCCCCTCCCCTCTCGACTTGTATGGCTGTATGATTCTCGTGTATTTTAATTACGTGTATTATGTTTTATGTCCCCTTTCCCCCCCTGAGTTGTTCGCCGCCCTGAGTCCCTCCCGGAGAAGGGCGGCATACAAATAAACTAAATCAATCAATCAATCAATCAAAATCTGCTGCGAACCCCGCGTGGTGTCAGGAAGGGCATCTGACCACCCAGCTCCATCCAGTCTCCCCGACTTTACTCAGGGATCACAGGGTTATAAAGAGAAAGTTTTTTTATTATATTGATTAAATTGTATATTGCCCAGGATCCCTTTCTATGAGGGAGATGGGTGGTTAAGAAATTTGATATATAATAAATAATGTTGCCTAGCGATGTGAATTATGATCAATAAGATGCTTTTATATTAGTATCTTGTTTATTGGCAGCAATGGAAACATGATGATGAATAGCTGTGTCTTTTATTTGCTCCAGCAACCCATTTCTCTATTCGCTATTTTTTTCTTTTATACCCACAGCTATTCTTTTTTCTTCTTCTCATAGATGGACTTTTTACACTGTATCTTAGAAAAGTCCATATATTTATAGTCTGATTTTATACTTAAAACTACAGGCTGTCCAGATGGAATAGAGGAAATGTTCTTCTGAAAAAAAGATGACGGTATTATAGGTAGCACACAAAACATTTGATATTTAATAAATAGTAAAGTCCTTTTGCACATCTACTCCAGTGATCCAGCATTTGGTCTTTTTTTCCTTTTATTTCTTCTCACTATTTGACCCACCTTTCAGAAGAGGCTTTTCAACATGCATCACTTCAAATTTGCATAGGGATATAATGCATATTTTTTTACAGATTCAGTAAATTAGCCAATTGTCCAGTTCAGTGTTTCATTTCCAGTAGCAATGAATCAGAAGCTTACAATATAAAAACAAATGCTTGCGCCCTCCAAATCTTTTCATGAGAAAGATACTGTTTTAAGTCCAGAGGTGCTATGTATCCATGGATGGTGCTACCTCAATAGAAAACAGATCTGTTTATTTAAGTTTCATCAGGGCCAATCTACAACTTGTCCCATATCCCTTCTCCATTCTGAGTATGATCTCCCCATATTCTTTAGCTGATGCCAAAATTTCTGAGAATTCAGATCACTGGTGGGATTCAAATTTTTTTACTACCGGTTCTGTGGGCATGGCTTGGTGGGCATGGCAGGGGAAGGATACTGCAAAATCCCCATTCCCTTCCGATCAGCTGGGACTCGGGAGGCAGAGAATAGGTGGGGGCGTGGCCAGCCAGAGGTGATATTTATCGGTTCTCCGAACTACTCAAAATTTCTGCTACTGGTTCTCCAGAACTGGTCAGAACCTGCTGAATCCCACCTCTGATTCAGATCCACTCATAGGTGTGGGGTCCGGCTGGAGAAGGGTACTATAGTTCATAGAAGGTCCTCCATCTTCAGGATTAATAGTTAGATAACAGAGATTAGAAAAAAAAATATTTAGTTAATTGGCTTTAAAAGGTGCCCAATTCCAAAATTACTAGAGTAGTTTACCTAATTGAAAAGAAAAGAGAAAACAACAATGAAAAAAGAACTTACATCATTCTTCTCGTGCTCCAATTGTGTCAGCAAAAGCGAACTAGATTTAAATTAGATTTAAAGTCTCAAAATATCATTATTTATTGGCTACAGTCCAGAGATTGTGCTAGCATGTCCAACCAATATTTGTTGAGGATTTAATACGTTTGAATCTGGCCGAACCTTTAGGAGTCTGCCCGAATAAATTCAGAAGATAGAACAAAGCTTAATTTAAAAAAACACACACACACAAATGTAATTTCCTTATTGTACTGGCATAGCTGTCCTTTCAAAAGTAGGATCCTGATCAAAGGTGATATTCAGCAGGTTCTGACCAGTTCTGGAGAGCCGGTAGTGGAAATTTTGAGTAGTTTGGAGAACCGGTAAATGCCACTTCTTTTCTCTGAACAAGGTTTTTATTTTCCATTTTTTCATTTTCATATACTCACATATATACTGTGCATAGCCGGAGCCATACAACATTAAACAATAATCGCAGCAATTCCTCTTGTCAACAATACCCCAAAAAATAGAAACCCAATATACCTCTTCCACTCTCCGTACACCTCTTTCTTCCACCCCCTCCAACTTTCTATCTTCCCTCCATCATCCCACTCTACCCTACTTCCCCTCCCCCTCTACCACTCCTCTCTCCCGATCCCCTCCCTCCCTTCCTTCTCACCCTCCCTCCTATCCTCTCTCCCGCCCTCTCTACCCATCTTTCTTCTATCCCACTCCTCCTCCCCTTGGTGTATTTCCACTATATGTCAATGTACTTAACTTATCCTATTTTTACAGAGAAATTAAAGAAAAACAGTATACATGTGAAGTCGCATTACATTGAAATCTAACACATCGTATCTAACCTAGTATATATCCCTCTCTCCCCCCACCCTTCCCCCCAACACCCCACCTCCCTCCCCCTCCGACTTCCCAGAGCCCGTACACGGTATAGATTTTTAACAAACACAGTCTAAAATACATTGAGAAAAAAGAAATTAAAAAAGGGGTTAATAACATCTCTACATTGATCTTAGCTTCTTCTTGCTACGCTAACTTTGAACAGTTTAAATCATTCCTGATCTTAGTGGTAAATGCCACTTGTGACTGCCCCTACCCCATCTATTCTCTGCCTTCCAGCTGAGTCCCAGCTGATCAGGACGGAATTTTGCAGTAACGTTCCCCGGAGTGGGGAGGGAATGGAGATTTTACAATATCCTTCCCCAAGCCACACCATGCCCACCAAGCCACATCCACAGAACCGGTAGTAAAACTCTTTGAATCCCATCACTGATCCAGATCCATGTGTAGCAATTTGTCCTTACAAGACTTTATTTATACTCTTGTTTTGAATTCACAAAAATTAATTCAAAAGTTCACTTGTATATGAAGAAAAAGTGAATTAATATATATTTAATAAAGCTCTCAGTTGCAACTTGCTTGATACGATTTTTAAACAAACTGAGGCACGATTACTTTTGAAATTCAAACAGTGGCAATCACTGCTTTGGATGTAACATTATTCTCAAGGACCTTGCAAATAATGATCATACTTACATGGTTCAGACCACTGATTTTTACGACTTGCCAACCGGGTTGAAAGACTAGCTGAGCAGCCTTTAGAACTAATGAAGTGAAAGGAGATGCATTATCAAAATGCAAAGGATATCAAATGCTATGAAAATGAAGGCAAGTGATAGCTAAACGGTACAAAGGAATAATCCATTGGAACTTTTAGTACAAAAAAGAGAGCTTTTATATTTATACCAAAGATGTTTTTGTTAAATTTTGTTAACTTTATTTGTCAATGGGATAAGAACGGCACAACAAAGGAGAAATGTAAGACGTCTAATAAAACCGTGCTTTCTGCTCTTCTAGCTCTGCAAAGTAAATCTAATTTGGCTTCATTGTTAAATGGTGATTATTTAAATAGCACCCGTGTAGGTGAAAATCACATTGTTACAGTTTATTATATAACTCTCCCCACCTCCCACACACTGAGTAACACACACATGATATGTGAAGCAGAAACAAGTGATTTGATCAGGGGATTCAATCGTAGAACTCCTTCGCATTACATCTAATGGATTTTTCTAATTAGTGTGATGTGTCAAATTGAATCAAATATATTAAAACACTTTAAAATGATTTGTTTTTAAATAGTAATTGTTTTGAACATTAGCATTAAAAATCTGCAAACTAATACAAACTAAAATACAAGAACAAAAAGAAAGCATTACATGCAGAATTTTTTTAAAAAATAAAGAAAATTAGAAAAAAAATGTATAAATGTATATATAACTTCCTCCTTCATTACTACAAATATAAAAGTGATACGCTTTTGTAAGTTATCACCTTTTTTAAAAAATACAACAAAACATCTTTTCTTCCCATATCCCATCTCTTATCTATAAATAAATCCTTAAAACCTCTTCATATAGTCCTGATCAGCAAAAATCAATTAAAGGTTACCAGAGATAAAATATCTATTTTAACCTTGATCAAATAATCCCACTTTGTATTATTTCCCTTTATTTTAGCGATCCTGATCCTTAATCACCTCATATAATGTTCTAGAACTTGATAACTTTCTCATAGTTTTATTTGTCCCTTTTCACACATAAGATTAGATTTATTCTGATACTCTTTTTATTTGATGTACATTTCTTGAATGACCTCTACCTTTCCCCAGACCTACATCTTTTTCGGCTTCCTCTTCTAATTCTTAGTTCATTTGGATTATGAAATGGGCAGGCATTACACATTTAAATAATAATAATAATTACTGTTTGTCTGATCTTTGATGTTGTCTCTCTATGTTGTTTGTAAAATGAAGTAGGGCAGCAGTAGGAAAGATAGATACACACTGTTCACCTCACTAAAATAGTTAGTGAGCTTTACACACAAACACACACACATACACACAAATTCTGCAAGTCTCTGTCTCCTTCTGATTCAATTGGTGGTTGGTGCAGTTTATATGCTGCTAGAACATGAGGATTTATAAAGCTGAGGCTGCTAATCTCATTGGCATCTATTTAGTCATACGCTTCCCCAGGTAGAAGAAGACCTTCTTCCCATCTAATGATCCAGGGATGAGAAAGCCACTGGTCTCATAATTATAAGCTGTGGGCAACTGAGGTTTATTAGGTACCCTTGTTTGGTCGGGGAGATGAATATGCATGTTGGTTGGCTTAGAAAGAGAATATGTAGAAACAATACTTCTCTGTAGCAGTAGAAAGATAGATCTGTCTGGAAGTTCAGTGGCACTTTCACTTTTAGCAGTCTCCCCTGAAGTCTCTTTCATCATCTTCAGTGGCAAAGGGCAGGTAGAATTCTTTAGCAGCATCCAACAGCCCTTTCTACTCACTATGAGCAGCAAGGTGACTCCTTTGGTTCAAGTTCAAGACATCGGACAAAAGAGGACCACCTCAAGGTTCTGTTGACTTATATCTTTCTGAAAATGTAAGAAAAAATGGCTATTGGTCACTCTAATTGTTCAGCATTTGAGATTTGGCCACAAGATTTAACTCTGCAGTCTTACACCAGCATTGCTGTTTCTGTATCACTCTTACCTACGTAACTCTAAAACTTCTGTTTGACACTCAACACCAAATAAGAACTCAAAGGTTGACTTCCAGCATTTCTCTTCTTCTTGTCTGGTGTAGCTTTCAGTCTAGCTAAGTCTAGCTTCAAGCTAAGCTTAAAGTGTGGCTTTCTTAAAACCAGCAGCGGTGTTGGAAGAGTGGATTAGATTGTATTCCCATGGAATCGGTCCTGTTTTGGCTCAGAATTGGGGGTGACGTTTTCCTCCTATGGGAAGCTCCAGTCTGAAGATGCATGCACATGATGCACTGTTATCCCAAGTGGGCATTAAAAGGAGATCAAATGCAGGCAGATAGCAAAATGAGAATCATTACCCACTTGTATATTTGATTGAAACATGGATCATGCCGTAAAATAGATACAGAGGATACAGAGGTTCAAAAGCTTATTGCAATTTTTACTGTTGAAGGAATATTAAAGCTCTATGATTCCACTACTGCCTAGTCTTCTAACCCCTAGCATTAAATTTAATAATAATAATAATAAACAGAAATCCTTTCCCAGCTATATTCTACCTTTATGTTTGGGCTAATCAATATTATTTGATATTGCATTATAGAGTTTCTTGCCTGAAGGAATAACCTAGATAAGGATTCCAAATAATAAGAATGGCTGAAGCAATGATGTGTTCTTTTAGTGCTTAGTAATAATAATAAAAAAGAGCATTGTTGGGATAACTTTTCTCACAGTTGAAGGGATTTGATCTATTTGATATACTATTTTTGCCTCCAATCATAAATTCACAGATGTCTCAGAAATTTAGGAATGAAATTAGTTGACCAAATACTCTACCAAACTGACATCTCAGTTCTGTATATATAAACTCTCTGGATTTAAAAAAAAAATCAATTTAAAGGTATAATAATTGTCTTCCATTTTCTACTTATACTGCAGCTTTAAGATGGGTATTTTGCTCTCTTAGGTACACCTTGGCTATTTCCCTGTTAGGCAGGAGAACCAACCCTTTAATGATGCCAATCAAAATTATGCAAAGACAAGGGAGAAAGATGAGAGGTGTTTTCTTTTCAAAAACTCCTTGGGGGATTTTCAGCAAAAGTTATGCTTGGGATTCTTTGTCTCCTATTCAACAGATTTTCTCCTCTGCCAGGAGCCAAAACACTACTCAGGGTGAATGTTACCTGTACTTGAATTTACCTTTTACCTATAAACAGCATGCCTTCCCCACAACACCAGGCAACTACCAATGGCTGAAATGACACCAGTTTGACTAGGATGAAGCCAAAATCATTGGCCATGCCAAAACCTATCAGGCTTGTGAGTTTATCGAAGCCTGGCATTCTACCAATGGGTTCCATCAACAAATACATTGACTTAGAACTGGCGTATGAACCAATAAGAAAGCAGGCCATCTGAATCATCAACCAACAACCAAATCGCCCCTCTCCCACCAGTTGTATTCCGTGCCTCAGAGCAGCCAGTCAGAAATCACAAAATCACAAGACTAGAATCAGTCTAGCAATTCAATCAGTGTTGTGACCCAATCAGTCTTGTGATTCAACCATATAAACCAGGAGTCTGCAAACTTTTTAAACAAGGGGCCAATTCACGGTCCCTCAGACTGTTGTGGGTCCATACCGGCTGGGTGGGTGTGGCTAGGTAGTCATGTGACTGGTTGGGTGTGGCTAGGTCATGTGACTAGGGAGTGTGGCCAATTTAACTGTCCATTGATTTGTATCCAGTTATTTGTAAAAAAAATAATAAAGGTAGGGTATAGATAAATAAATAAATAAATAAATAAATAAATAAATAAGCTTTGTTTTCCAGGAAAATAAAGAGACAATATATCTTTTAATTCTTTATGATGCCATACAATGAAGCAATTAATCTCAGTTTGAACTTCTATGGGTGTTGGAAAGTAATTTGGCTATTCCACACACTTAGCTCAACACATATTCTGTCATATTTTGTTCAGCTAGAGTGTCAGCCCTTGGGTAAAATAAAGAAAATAATTACTTTTTGTCAAACTGGTGCAAGACCATGGCTCTGGGGTTATAAAACAGACTTCATTAGTGTTGTATGTCTTAAATTCTGCCATTATTTTAGTTGTCCCAAGAGACCTTGAAAGATAAAACCTGGCACTAATGGATTCATATAATGCTTCTAACTTTAGCACAGCCTTGGCCATGTTGTTTTGCAAACAAATAAAAACCCCTACCTCTGATTTAACAAGATGCAACAGTTAAAATTTATAAATAAAACCCTTTGGATATTTTGTTATTATCATATGTTTTCATTAGACCTTAAAACAATGATATTGAATAAGAGGAGCTTATTCAATTACATGCATTTGATCTGTGTTTTTTGTTTTAAAAAAAAGCAGCATCCATTCAAATACTGAAACATATTTCAACTTTCACAAGGACATTTCAATTGATTTCCCACGTAAGAAGGCAGAACTTCAGTCTATACAGGATTTTATAAGAGCAGGATTCTTTGTCTTATCTCTTTTCCCATTTTTTTAAAAAAATAACTGATGAATTATTGATCCAGCAGCAAAGTAGAACAATGTACCTTTTGCTACCTTAATTGGATTGGGACTTTCTACTATCTTTACAGTTTTAATGACAGATAAGGAAAGTGATTGATAGAATCTTCCAGCTTCATTTCCCCTTCTACAAAGCATCATCTGCCAGCTGCCAAATATTCAATAATCCCTTAATGTGTGGTAGTCCAAAATTGCAAATATAGAAGGATGTTTACTCACCTGTCAAATTGTTCAACAGGTTACAGGAAGACAAAGTGTTCCGTGCCTCTGTGGTACCATAATCAGGCTCTTTCTGAACATGTGATCTTCTCAAAGAGACTATCCCTGTTCTAAAATAGCCTAGATAACAGGTTGCAGTCTCAGAGAGTAGTTGCAAGGAGTATTAGGTGTGCTTCCTCAACCTGCATCTCATGCCTCATTAGAAGAGCTTTGTCCTGCTTCAAATCTGAGTCCTCCTTCATGACTTGTGAAATGACTATGAAATGTGGGTTTAGAGCTTTTTTTTTTTTAAAGACCACTAGTTCCATGTTCAGAAGTAGTCAGTCTGCAGGTCACAGATACACAGGAGGGATTGTGAAGAACATGAGAGCCACTTTCTCCACCTGTCCTCATCCTCTTCTGCAACTTGACCTTTCAGTGAGGAAGGGTGAGGGATACAGCAGGAGGAAACCATCAATAACAAGGCAACTACCTGAGCCACAGCGGCGCAGTGGTTAGAAAACATTATAGCAAGCTACTTCTGCTGACTGCTGGCTGCCTGCAATTTGGCAGTTCGAATCTCACCAGGCTCAAGGTTGACTCAGCCTTCCATCCTCCCAAGGTTGGTAAAATGAGGACCTAGATTGTTGGGGGCAATAGGCTGACTCTGTAAACCACTTAGAGAGGGCTGTAAAGCATTGTGAAGCGGTACATGTCTAAATGCCATTTCTATTGCTACATTCTAAACTAATGGTGCCAGGCAATAGCAGTGTAGTCAGTGAGTGGCTATAGGGAAATGAGAAATTGGTACAGAAATAGACAGAATGTCATCATTTTTCTCCCTCTGCCCAAACAATTTTAAAAAAAGATGAAAATCACAGCCATGCAAAACTTCGCATTAGATAGGTTGCCATTTACTCATTGGCAATATACAGTTGACACACCGGGATCTCATCCCAGTTTAAATCAATTTTTGCATAGAAAGTTATATATCAAAAGAGGTCTAACTCCCTTCCAAAAGGCGTCTGATACGTGCTTTGGAAAGTGTGGCCAGACATTATGTGACTAGAAGCCACGTGTCCAATTTGTCCTGTAGCATAAGCCAAAGGTGGTACTCAGTGATCAGAGAAAAGGTGGCATGACCATAGCACCTTCAAGTCAACAGTAGAAGCTGATCAAGTCCAAGCTCTGGATTATCAACCACAGTGCTGAAGAGACATCACGGACCTTATGCATGGCAAAAAAAAAAATAGGAAGAAGAAGAAAAACACTACAGGTAGTCCTTGAATTATGACCACAATTGAATCTGGAACGTCCATTCTAAGTGAGTGGCACCTGATTTTACTACCTTTTTTTTTTGCAATGGCTCTTAAGTAAATCAGCTTGGTTCTTAAGCAAAGCTGGCTTCCCCCAATTGACTTTGCTTATCGGAAGCTACTTGGGAAGCATCAATCACATGACTCTGGAACTTTCATTAATATATGCAAGTTTCCCAAGGGACCAAATTTTGACCACATGACACGATGATCCCCCAGGATGCAAGGACCAATCATAAGTCATTTTTCTAGCATCATCATCATCATTGCTTTGACCAGCCCTTAAACATATGGCCGTGAATTGAGGGCTACCTGTAGTTAAAATAAAGAACAAGTAAGGACAACTTCAAGTTACCCTAGCTGTAGTTCCAGTGACATGAAAGAAATGTTACGTGGACATGGAATATAGAAACAGTTCCTGGGGTTGATGTTATGGTTAGGCACAGTGGTGGGTTCCTACTGGTTCGGCCCAGTTCAGCCAAACTGGTAGTGGTTTGGGGGCCTGGGTCACCGGAACTGGCAGTGACCCAGACCTACCACAGCCCTAAACCGTTTTTTAGGCAGTGCCTCGTTTTTAGCTTCTGCGCATGCACAGAACAATTTTTATTGCACTGCACATGTGCACGCAGTGCACCCACAAGCAAATCGGCAGTAATGCCTGCCGGAACCCACCTCTGGTTAGGCAGACAAGAAGAAGAGCCATAAATATATATTTTTTTCTGGTCTGCACTATGTGATTTCCCATTTTTTCTCAAAAGATAGGATAGAATCTACAAACTATTAGATCCCATTCCAGCAACATTCACTTGTACTGCATATAAGTAGAAAGTGGTTGTAGAGTCACTCCAGAGAGGTGACTTAAGATTTACAGCCCTAAAGAGGATCCAAGTGGAAATTAAGGGCATTGAACTTTAGCTACATTGTGCTTCAAGTTCTGCCTTGTTAGAAAAGATGTATAGAGTATGATACCAAGAACATAAAGAAGCCATTCAAAGAAATTTCTCAGAAAGCCTCTGATTAAAGACATACTTCATAAAGCCACTAAGGAAGTGAACATAAGCACTTCAATAAATGGGAAGTGCAACAAATGGAGTCTTTTCTGTAACTACTAAGAACTAAGTAGTTCTCTAACTGCGGTCAATGGCTGCATTTCAATATGAATCTGCCTGTCCTTGCTACTCCACGGCACATCCCTATTTTAATCGGTTTCCCCAATGCCGGGCAATTCATTAGCCTGAACAAGATTCTATCTGACCTCCAGTCAGCAACAGATGAGGAGAAGAAGGCTGTAGACACTTGCTCAACTATTTTCATGTTCCCCAACCTACAAATGCCCGATTCACAATAATTATCATAGTAGGACTTGAAACATTTCATACACTGTGGGCTTTGTATTGCGACCTCAGTGGGAGCTTTAGGACTCTTCTCTGTCTAGGAACAAAGGAAGCCAGAGACAGAAATTGTAGGAAATATATTCTATATATTGTCTGTCTGTCTGTCTGTCTGTCTGTCTGTCTGTCTGTCTGTCTGTCTGTCTGTCTGTCTCTAGCTAGCTAGCTAGCTATCAATCATCTATCTATCTATCTATCTATCTATCTATCTATCTATCTATCTATCTATCTATCATATCTCTATCTATAATCTATCATCATCTATCTATCATATCTCTGTCATCTATCTATCTATCTATCTGTCTGTCTATCTAACTTCTATCTATCTATCTATCTATCTATCTATCTATCTATCTATCATATCTCTATCTATAATCTATCATCATCTATCTATCTATCATATCTCTATCATCTATCTATCTATCTATCTATCTATCTATCTATCTATCTATCTATCTATCTAACTTCTATCTATCTATCTATCTATCTATCTATCTATCTATCTATCTATCTATCTATCTATCTATCTATCATCTATCTATCTATCTATCTATCTATCTATCTATCTATCTATCTATCTATCTATATCTCTCATCTATATCTCTCATCTATGATCTGTCATCTATCTATCTATCTATCTATCTATCTATCTATCTATCTATCTATCTATCTATCTATCTATAATCTATCATCATCTATCTATCTAATGGCAAGATTATCTCATTCATGAGCAAATTTTCTTCTGAATTTTTCTTCTCCTCTGGATAAAGAAATTGGAAACAATATGTCTTCCACGTCAAACTGAAGGAGGATTGTCTAACAAATGTAAGAAAATTGGAAGTGGGAATTCTATTTCTAACCATGTTCAAAGAAGTTAATCTTTGCTTTTTTTGATTAGGAGAAAAGCAAATAAAAATCTGTCTGTCTGTCTGTCTATCTATCTATCTATCTATCTATCTATCCATATCCATATCCATATCCATATCCATATCCATATCCATATCCATATCCATATCCATATCCATATCCATATCCATATCCATATCCATATCCATATCCATATCCATATCCATATCCATATCCATATCATCTATCTATCTATCTATCTATCTATCTATCTATCTATCTATCTATCTATCTATCTATCTATCTATCTATCTATCTATCTATCTATCTATCATCTATCTATCACAAGAATCAAGAGGAAAAATCTGTCACCCTGAAAGAAACATCTAAACATACAACATTCTCCAAAATGTTTGTAGGTATGTGAACTCTGGGGCAAATATATGATTCTGTTTGTTTGTTTGTTTGTTTGTTTGTTTGTTTGTTTGTTTGTTTATTTATTTATTTATTTATTTATTTATTTATTTATTTATTTATTTATTTATTTTTGAAAAATAAGTGCTTCCTTAGTGACTAACTCTGTTCTATTTTATTGTTGGATTTTGACCGGATTAGATTGATTACTCTTTGAGAAACCAGTATAAAGGCTTAGGAACCTTGTATAGATAAACTGAGTAGTTGGTGTGTGTCAAGGCTGCCAAAAATATTGCATCCCATCAGATCCCAATGACGTCAGTGAAAGCTGATTTTGAAATGCTAATCAGCACATTTGGAGAAATGGTTTCTATCAACACAAGCTGGGGGAGAAAGAGTTAACGTTCTCTTCGCACCCACATGGTTTTCACCAGCTGTTGAGCCTCCCCCACACAAGCTATTTATATTACAATGCCATATGCATGTTAATTGCATTCATGCAAGGAAAGTCACTTCAACTTTGACTGCTTGACAAATACTCTAAAATGCATCAAGTTATTTCTCCTTTTAAATTTCCTTTTGGCTGTAAAATTAAATTCTGCCCCCTTCTGTGGATTTTGATGTGATATATGGTGTTTGTGGATAGTCCACTATTTTTTAATACCATTATTATTCCACTATTAAAATAGCTTCCTTTTCCAGTATATGGCCTGCCATAAGCTTGATGTAAGCTTGGTTTGATTATGAGAAATTCCTGGCAAGAAAGAAATGGAATTCAGAAATGCCAACCTCTTAATGTAGGTTGATGCAAAGGCAACAAAGTGTACTAGTCTGGGTGTGGATATGTAATCCATATTTTGATGTGGGCTGTACGTACGCATTAAAATACATTTCCTGTGTTTTCCACCATAAATACGGTATATTACATTGCTTTTAAAAGGCTTGCTTTGGTTCCACAAGGTGTTGCTTTTGAAAATCAATGTGTTCAAAATAGGCCCAAGGAGTAAAAGATACGTCTGTCTGTCTCTCTCCCTATCTCCCTATCTATCATCTACTACCTACCTACCTATCTACTAATCTACCTATCATCTACCTACCTACCTACTTATCTATCTATCAATCATCTACCTATCTACCTACCTACCTACCTACCTACCTATCTACCTATCTACCTATCTACCTATCAATCATCTACCTACCTATCTACCTATCATCTACCTATTTACTTATCTACTTATCTACCTATCATCTACCTACCTACCTACCTACCTATCTATCAATCATCTACCTGCTTATCTACCTATCTATCATCCACCTATCTACTTATCTACCTATCATCTACCTATTTACTTATCTACTTATCTACCTATCATCTACCTACCTACCTACCTACTTATCTATCAATCATCTACCTGCTTATCTACCTATCTATCATCCACCTATCTACTTATCTACCTATCATCTACCTACCTACCTACCTATCTATCTACCTACCTACTTATCTACCTACCTATCATCTACCTACCTACTTATCTACTTAGCTACCTATCATCTACTATCTACCTATCTCTCATTTACCTACCTACCTATCTATCTACCTACCTACCTATCTACTTAGCTACCTATCTAACATCTATCTACCTACCTACCTATCTATCATTCATCTACCTACCTATCTACTTATCTACTTATCTATCATCTACCTACCTACCTACCTACCTACCTCAAAATTATACAGCTGTCCATCTCACTGAAGGTGACTCTTGGTTAGGTGTCATTGCTACTAAAGGAACTTCATTGATTCACATCCAGCTTTTAGTTTCAATTCAAGGTCATCATTTACAAAGCCTTTCATAGAACAGGCACAGCTCAGGGAGTGGAGTGGCAGAGAGCAGAAACTCTATTAGTGGTTCAGCTGAATGTCTAGATGACAGTAAAGAATTAGGGCTCTCTACAGCTCTGATTTTCCCAGCCCATGTTTGATAGTCCTACATTAAGCCAGAGTACATCATTCTTTCCATGCTTCTCTCCCTGTTTGCAGACATAGGCAATTTGCACACTGTATAATCAATTTTACTTCAAATGATTGTATACTACTGTCAGTGCATATTCAACACTTATAGGACTAATTTAAAGGAAATGTTTCCTGGAGACATTGTATTATTATCACTTATTGCTGAACCAACTCTTTCCTTTATTCAAAGATTTATCAGGTCCCAAGAATGACATGTTGAGTTACTTAAGAGTACTTTATTGTTCTTCAGGAATAGACAGAATCTTGCCTGGCTAAAGCAACCATTTCCATAACTATAGATATACTCTGGGAATTTTAACCCTCCTCCTTTCCAAGCTCCATTGCCTCTTTGCCCTCTGAAAAGTAACCCCTTCCTCCAGGGGATCCAGAACACTTTCCACCACACATCATTGTTATAGGGTTCAGTCAAACATTCCCCCAAAAGCAACAACAAAACCCTATGTTCATTGGATGGAGCGTGAAGATTAAAAGCAGGTTAACTAACCCTACAGTTCTACTCTACCAACTTCCTTTTTTCACACTGGGAAATCTTTGGAAAATATTATGCTAATGTGTTGTTTATGGAGAAATAAAGGCAGCTATAAGGTGCACATCTCCCTAGGATGTTATGTGACAATGTAATGTTCTCCATAGAAAAATTGTGAAATATAAAGAACAGTGACAGCAGCAGCCACAACAAATCACTTTCACATCAAAGTGACAACCAGTCATGATGCCATCCCAAAGGTGCTTTTTTCAAGAGGCAACTGGATCTTCGGTTTTTCTTTGAAGACGTTTCACTTCTCATCCAAGAAGCTTCTTCAGCTGTATGTAGATGGTGGAGAATGGAAGGATTTATAGTCCTTGCCGACACCTGATGATTTGCATTCTTTTAGCGGGTTGTTGAGATCACCTGGAGGTTTATCTGTGTCATCAGGGTCACCTGAGTGGTGCAAATTAGTGTGGAGCCTTCTTGGAACTGTTGTGTGGTAGGTTGGAGACTGATGATGTCGTATCCCTCCTCCTCTGTTGAGAGGGGACTGTTCAGTTTTGACATAGATAGTCTGTTTAACCCCTCTTGGTTTAGGTAATGAAAGAGAGGGCCTCACCTCTTCCAGCAAGATTGGCGCTAAAATAATGGCAAGATTATCTCATTCATGAGCAAATTTTCTTCTGAATTTTTCTTCTCCTCTGGATAAAGAAATCGGAAACAATATGTCTCCCACGTCAAACTGAAGGAGGATTGTCTAATAAACTAGACAATGTCATTTGGCAGCTCCTCGGGGGAGAGCCTTCTCTGTAGCTGCTCCGGCCCTATGGAACGATCTACCCCCAGAGATCCGGACCCTCCCCACTCTCGCGGCCTTCAAAAAGTCTATTAAGACCTGGCTTTTCTGGCAGGCCTGGGGCTGTTGACCTCTTGAATGAGGTCCAGCCCCATTACAGTTGAGTGTGTGTTGTGTTTTAACCTGCTTTGCCTTCTACTTTTTAAACTTTTTAGTACTTCTTAAATTGTTTTTTATGTAAGCCGCCCGGAGTCCTTCGGGATTGGCCGGCATATAAATTTATTAAACTTAAACTTAAATGTAAGAAAATTGGAAGTGGGAATTCTGTTTCTAACCATGTTCAAAGAAGTTAATCTTTGCTGTTTTTTGGATTAGGAGAAAAGCAAATAAAAATAGTACGGGAAAGAATGATCTTCACACTGACCTTAGATACAGCACATACTTCCTTAGTTTATTTTTTATTTATTTTATTTATTAATTAAATGTATATAACACCCATCTCGCTGTTTGGAGTAACTCTAGGTGACTCTATCTGAAAAATTCCCTGGGCAGGTTGGTGAGAGCAGCTTTCTGAACTCATGTTTTGAATGCGTTCCCATCCTTATTACAAGAATCATTGATAGTTTCGGTAAATTTAATTTTTCTATGAGAAAAATGACCCGTTTCCCATCCTCCTAGAAGGGATTTGATCAAGTGAAGGATATCAAAACTCTTCTGTTTTTAACCGAACAAGCAATCCTGAAACAATTATTTTTCTAATGAAACTATGTAGTGCTATTGATTTAGTTATTTGGAGGAACAGAAGAGAAATAGACATCTTGCTGATAATGCAGTTGGACTATTCATTGCAAAGTAATCATACTTATTTTAACAATAATCTGTAAATTTGCATGGGTTAGAGTTAAAGTATTGCATGCATCAGTTGGTACATAATTCCTAGTTCTCGTGATCTGTAATATGTATGTTTCCTCTAAGCAGTGAGATCCTAGCTTCTAATTCTTTATTTAATTCTATCATTTACTAAAATAGTTCTTCCCAGGAAAATTGAAAGGCTCGCATGTTTGAAGATTTGACTTTTAATCCACTGTAATTTAGACTAAGCTAACTGAGTATGCTTGATGTAATATATTACTATTATAAATAGTGTATTATAAACTATACAAGTGATGTCTACCTCAAGCTAGGCATGTGGTGACCAAATGGCCTCACACATCCCACTACTCTTCCTCCCTCTGTTATTTCCTTGCAACACTACACTGATGGTTTGCCTTTTCTTTGAATTTTTTTTAAACTTTCCAGTGTCACCTAGGAATTCTTGGTGTACTATTTACATCTTCAGGTAAATGGGAACTAGTAAATTTTAAAGCTTAGCCAAGATCATCCAAACGCTGATCTGATCAATGTTGATCAATGTTCCCTCTAAGCTGTGCACCTGCGCAGCCACGCATATAACAAGAAAACACCACGCAGAAGTTTCAAACTGCATGCAGTTTTTTAATCTCTTAAAATATGACTGAAAATATCCCCTCTCTCTCCCTTCTCTCTCTGCACTGAACTCTCTCCTCCATCTGGTGATTGGTGAAATCAAGGAAGACTCTGCCCAGAGACTGATGATGCTGCAGAAGGGAGAATTCCTATTGGTACTCTGGAGCTTTGTCGGTTCCTGGGAGAACGTGATTCGCTGGTTGTAGCCTGCATTTCTCTGCACATCCGGGCTTTCTCGGGCATTGCGTTGTCTGAAGCCCCGTTCTGGGCTTGTCAGCCTTTCTGCGATCCCTTCGCTTTGGGGAGGGAGGGAAGCAGCAGTGTGGAATTGGACTGCCTGGGCCAAAGGGTTCGACGGGATCTTGCGACTTGATTTTTGAGCAGTACCAATCCATTCCACTCTTTCCTTTTCCCTTTCTGTCCTTCTTCTATCTTCCTTTGCTTTTGCTTTTCCTTTCTCTTTTGCTTTCCTTTTTTCTTTCCTTTCCTTTTTCCTTTCTTTCTTTTCCATTTCGTTTCCTTTCCCCATATCCAAGTATTATCTATGTTCACTTTCTTGAGTTACCTATGAAGTAATAAAGGTGGGATAAAAATCTAATAAATAAACTTTCATCCTGTGATTTCTACTTCTCATGAATATGGGGCAGAAGTTTGAGGATGGATTGGTGCAGAGGCCAAATAAATGGTATCTTGTTTTTGATAGTTGCAAATTGACAGCTCTCTTTAATGATGGAAGCAGAATCCTCATCTCTCTAGATATTTTTTTCAGAGCCCTTTTGATGTTGCTACCCTAAGTCAGCTAATGTTGGGGCTTTCTGCTAGCTTTTTTTTAATGCAGGATAACTGAGGAAATGCTAATGAATCACTACTGAGTGATTTGCATAGCAGATTGCTGCCAAAAGAAAACCAGAACTTTTTTGCGTTTTTCTATAATGTCATGTTTTTCCTGTAGTTTTTGGAAGTGAACTAATCGGGTTAGTCTGCTCACTGCATAGTGATTATTCTTTCTTCTGATTTCCTGAAGCAAAGCTCAAGAACACGTCTTCATATTGCTCAGATAAGACAGTCACTTCTGAAAGCCGTTCTGCAATCTATCAGCCTGCTTGATTATTATTATTTGTTTCTTAAAGAGAAATACAACTAGACAGAGATGCTACTGTTGGCGTTAATTTCACTATGTAATTAGCTAATTCACTACTTTCACTTTTTCCTTTCCTTTCTCTTTTCCTTTTCCTTTTCTTTCCTTTCTCTTTTCCTTTCTTTTCTTCTTTCCTTCTTTTCCATTTCCTTTCCTTTTTCCTTTCCTTTTTCATTTCTTCTCTTTTCCTTTCCTTTTCTTCTTTCCCATTTCCTTTCCCTCCCCCTCCCCTCCCTTCCCTCCCTTCCTTCCTGGGGGTCTGAGGGAGGGGGAAGGGACCCTTTTCCTCCTTGCTCCCCTCCCCAGCATCTGTTCTGATGGCAATTACGGCTAAAAAAAAAAATCAGGTACTCAGGCATTAAAATGTGCCACTCTAACACTATACTTTTCTGCACACACCGGGAAAAAAATAGAGGGAACATTGGTGGACAGTCCACTAAATACTAAACCCTTCTTATTTCCCTTCCTTTACACTAATAAGTCTGCTAAAAGATGCTTGAAAAGGCTGTAGTAAAATGGGACAAATTTGAATTCGTTAAGAGGTTCTGCTGCATGAGGAATTTTCTCATAAGGATCCACACATTTTACAAGCACATTACAATGGTTAATTACAGCAAACCATATGCAGATCCATCCAACCAATGTGGCCTTTAAAAGAAAAAAAAGAAAAAATGTGTTAATAAAATTAGCTAGAAGGTACAGGCACAAAAAGAAGATTCTCGTAGAGTGCCAGGAATCTTTCTTTATCCCAACTCAGAGCTCTTTATTTGACATTTTTGGAATTATTCTCTACCAAAAAGCATTTCTGTTGATGCCAAAGAGCGAAAGCCATTTCACTTTGTTAAAACGAAACAGCTTCCTGCCCGTGGAAGGAAGCAACAGGGAAAAAAAGTTTCAAGAAAGGATGATGAATAATACTTAAGGACTTTTTTTTTTAAAAAAAATACCCACTTAAATTTCAGGGCAAAGTCAGATGTTCAGATTAGAGAGCAATCCACCAGTCCTTGAGCCAGAAGAAGCGTAGGCTGGTATAAAATCTGCTGCTCCATTTCCCAACCTTTAGTCTGCTAGGATAGCAAGACTGATGACTGGTACTTCTTTTAAGGTTTTAAAATAGGAGAAGAGAAGGACTCTGATTGGTGGGTTCCTCCAGCTTTCATCAAGTGTTGTCAGTTGGCATGGAAACTCCTATCAATCATTCCCCCTTATGTAGGATGGGTAGAATGGGGTAAGTATAGGTGGGTGCTTGGAATGACAGGTGTCTTCACTAATCAAGTATCCTGGTTAACAGAGGTGCTTCATGCTTATTACCTATCAATCAGGCTATTTCTGAATATTGGTCTAGCGCTGACAAGCTCCAGCACAGAAATAAAGTATCAGATGAAATGGGAGGGAATAATCAAGAACAAAGGAGCTCCATTCATGACTAATGCAGCAAGAGGATGTTAGTAGCGAGTCACATCTTTTCCTAGTAACGGATAACATCTAGAGGTAGGTGGATGACCCTTGAACTGGCAAATCCATACCATCTATCTTCCAACATAAGGGAAACACTAGACTATCTAGCCAAACAAAAACCCTTATTGGCAGAAGCAACACAAATCTGAAAGGCTTTTCAAGTTGACTTGAAAAGTTGCCAATTACCTCCACTAGACCAAGTTGCCAATTACCTCCACTAGACCGATTAGATCCCACAGATTAGGCCTCCTCCGAATTCCATCCGCCGGCCAGTGTCGACTGGTGACTACCCGGAGGAGAGCCTTCTCTGTGGCTGCTCCGACCCTCTGGAACGAACTCCCCGTGGAGATTAGAACCCTCACCTCCCTCCAGGCCTTCCGCAAAGCCCTCAAAACCTGGCTGTTCCGACAGGCCTGGGGCTAAAGAGCTGTTGCCCCCGTCTCGAATGGTATGACTGTTGTGAGTTTTAAATTATATATTGTTATGCTGCTGTTGTTGTTTTTTAAATCTTTTGTCTGTATCCCCCTTCCCTGATTCGAGTTGTGAGCCGCCCTGAGTCCCCTTTGGGGGAAAAGGGCAGCATATAAATTTAATAAACTGAACTGAACTGAACTGAACTGACTGAAAAATCAACACACAACTGGCAGAATCCACCTCACTTTCCTTGTTTAAATTGACCTTCTGTCAATGGGAGTATCATTTTTGCAACACCAGACAAGTTTGTAGAATCCAATATTGGTTGGCCACCAGGACCAGAGGTTCACTTTTCATCCTGGAGCACATCTTCCGAAAGCTTGTAGTCCACTGGCGGCCTCTGAAGCTGGCAGCAGAGTTGGACAGTGAGGAAATTGGGGAGGAACATGGGCCAGTCCTGGAGTCTGGGGAAGGCTTAGACGAGGGCCCTGCATCAGACGCAGAGATGGGGCCAGGGCCATCTGGGAGTTATGTGCTGTCTCCAGAGCCTCCAGGGTCGGACATCAGTGAGGCAGAGGAACAGGCTACCCGTTCCCAGTGCAGGCATGAACAAAGGTGCCAGAAAGCAAAAAGAGTTAAGGCAAAAGGGATGACTCAGGAGTAAGGCTTGGAGGTGATTGGCTCTTCCCATAGGACATAAAGAAGGAGCAAAGGCACTTGAGCCTTTGCAGGAAGCAATTTTGTTCATGCTGGTCAGTTTACCTTCTGAAGCTCCGTTTTGATTCCTTGCTCTGTGTGGCCTTGTCAAGCTAATTGCCAACTAAGTCTTTGGCAGCGTTTCAAGGAAGATAAAGGTGGGTGCTTATCAGCCTTATAGCAATAGCAATAGCAATAGCAGTTGGACTTATATACCGCTTCATAGGGCTTTCAGCCCTCTCTAAGCGGTTTACAGAGTCAGCATATCACCCCCAACAACAATCCGGGTCCTCATTTTACCCACCTCGGAAGGATGGAAGGCTGAGTCAACCTTGAGCCAGTGAGATTAGAACTGCTGAACTGCAGATAACAGTCAGCTGTAGTGGCCTTCAGTACTGCACCCTAACCACTGTGCCATCTCGGCTCTCTATCCCGAAAGACTTTGGCAACCTACTGTAGGACTCTTTACAATTATTTTGGACTCATTTTACAGGCTGTGAATGAACATAATTCACAGCCTTTGAAATAAAAAAAGAGGATTTTGGGGGACTAAGCATATGCTTTTTACTGTATCAGGGAGCCCAGGTCAGAACAGAAGTCAGAACCTCTGGTCCCAGTGACTGACCCATATTGGATCCTGCACTTTATCTTGGGACATGTATATTCGCCTTCACCAGACAAGGTGTTCAGAAACTGCCCCATAGTTGTATCTATGGAGGCCAAGTGTCTGGTCTCTTCTGCAGCTCAAGACAGTCAGGGTGGATAGTTTGCAATGGCTAAAGGAGAAGAATCCTGCCTATAACAGTTAATCATTAGATGCTGGGAAGATCCCACCTCTGTACCAACAGCCACATCATTTGCAATTAATGTCCTGATTTCCTTCATTCAAAAATGTCTTGTCACAACAGCAGCAAACAAAGTAATGTGCTAATAATAGTTTATGATCTAACTGCTTACTGTCTAGTTGATGGTGAAATAGAAAACTTCTCCTCGCTAGCAGAATGGTGCCAATGCATGCTTGTAAAAAAAAAGCATTGATAATTAAGCGCCCACTTAGTTTACATTATATGTAGATTAATTTTCTATGGAAATCAATTATTACTTTCTGTGGAATAAGCAGTTATGCAAGATAAGGAAAAACTCTGTTCTACATGATCGGATGTGTAATTATGAGCAATTATTGACATTCCTGGAAATGCCCCTAAGTAGAATTTGCAGAAATGAGATCTCCTTAAGCTAATTCTTAACACTAATTCTTAATGTTTCACACCAAATGCCTCATCTATTTCTTATACTTTCCCTATAGCTTGGGACGATCAGACTGGTAAATTATGTTTTCCTAGATGCTCATGTGCCAGCCACTTCTTCTGAGGCGTCTTCATTAGAGTCCCGTGAAATGCAAATTGTCATTAAAATCTAAAGAAAAAAGACCACCGTTCTGACTCTCTGGGAATCTGCAGGGAGAAAGAATAACAGAATAACAGAGTTGGAAGGCGTGTTGGAGGTCTTTTAATCCAACCCCTTGTTCATATAGGATTGATTGATTGATTGATTTGATTGATTTACTACATTTATATGCCGCCCTTTTCCCCAAAGGGGACTCAGGGCGGCTCACAATTCAATCAGGGAAGGGGGTACAGATGGGGGGATAAAAAAGACGAGACATAACAATACAAAATTTAAAAACACACAACAACCATACCATTCGAGAAGGGGGGCAAAACTCTTTAGCCCCAGGCCTGTCAGAACAGCCAGGTTTTAAGGGCTTTGCGGAAGGCCTGGAGGGTGGTAAGGGTTCGAATCTCCACGGGGAGCTCATTCCAGAGGATCGGAGCAGCCACAGAGAAGGCTCTCCTCCGGGTAGTCGAGACACTAGACCATTTCAGACAAAGGGTTGTCAAATCTCTTCTTAAAACCCTCCAGTGTCGGAGCACCCACAGCTTCTGGAGGCAAACTCTTCCGCTAAATAATCATTTTGTCAGGAAATTCCTCCTTACTTCTAGATTGCTTCTCTCCTTGATTAGTTTCCAGCCATTGCTTCTTGTTCTGCCCTCAGGTGCCTTGGAGAATAGTTTGACTCCCTCTTCTTTGTGGCAACCCCTGAGATATTGGAAGACTGCTATCATGTCTCCCCTGGTCCTTTCTTTTCATTAAATTAGACATATCACTTTCTGCAACCGTTCTTCATATGTCAGAAGTCTTTTGTTAATGTTAATAGTTCAATAGTTAGACTTATATACCGCTTCATAGGGCTTTCAGCCCTCTCTAACCGGTTTCCAGAGTCAGCATATCACCCCCAACAACAATCCGGGTCCTCATTTCACCCACCTCGGAAGGATGGAAGGCTGAGTCAACCCTGAGCCGGTGAGATTTGAACAGCTGAACTGCAGAACTGCAGTCAGCTGAAGTAGCCTGCAGTGCTGCATTTAACCACTGCGCCACCTAGTTCTGAGGAAAGCATCAACAAAAACCATCATGAAACAGGGGTGGCATCTGGGAGAACCAGAGACGGATTGTCCCAACAGTCAAGATGGCAGACATAATTATGCAATCAAAGTCCTGCTCTATTTATCTATCAGAATCCATAGGAACAAGGAGCACTACTCAGGCGACCCTGAGGACACAGATAAACCTCCAAGTGGCCTCAACGACAGGCTAAAAGGATGCAAATGACCAGCTGTTTGCAAGGAATATAAATCCTTCCATTCCCCACTATCCTGTCAGAATTGAAGAAGCTTCTTGGATGAGAAGTGAAATGTCTTCAAAAGAAAGAGCAACTTTGGACCTCATGACTTGTGGTTTTGATATTAGGAAAAAAATGGACAATAGGTTAAATGAGAGTTTTTTTATAACCATAAAGTAAGAGATTTTTGTAAACATTTGTTGCACAGATATTAGAAGTTTTCCTTCCTTCCTTCCTTCCTTCCTTCCTTCTTTCTTTCCTTCCTGTCCCTCCCTCCTTCCTTCTGTCCCTCGGTCCCTTCCTTCTTTACTCTCTCCTTCCTTCCTTCTTTATCACTTTGTGCTAGTTCTTATGTGTTTTGTAAAACTTTAATAAAATATATATATTTTAGCAAAGGAAGGAGGAGGAAGAGAGGGGGGAGAAAATGATTTAGCTTGTCAACAGATTTAGCAATATGCATGGCCCAAAGGTGAGTTCATTTGTTTGATCAATTACAAGAAAGCAGATATTGTTAAACAATCTGCTGTATTCCAGAAATGTTGCCACTAGTATAAATCTAATTTATATGGATAGCGAATACATTTCACCGAGTCTCTGTGTCTGCCTCTCAGTGCGTGATGCAGTTTACATAATGGGAAATTGAAGTAGACATTATTTCAAAATAACATTTTTTTTCAGGTGATTGGTGTTGACTTTTGCAATCAAGAAGATATCCTCCACTAAGGTTGCTGTGAAAAGTATCCTCTGATATTATTGTCTTCCATTTTATGTCTGTAAATGAAAAAAAAAACTAAAATATTAAACAACATATCTAAAGATTGAAAAGAACATAGCACCACTGAAAGAAAATCGCTTGAATTTTATATGTTTTAGCTAGAACTATCCAGTATATTTGATTTTGTACGTATGTCTGTGTAAAAGTTATATTTCTGAACAACAGTTCATCCTTCCAGCCCCAGATCAAAAAATAAACCAATGCCAGGTTTTATCATAAATTATTGCTTGTCAGCAATGATGGTTTTGACTTTTTAACAATTCTTCTTTCTCACTGAGCTCTGGCTGAGAATTTCTCAGTGAGCTCCTTGTTGTCCAGCTGATAACACTGTAATTTAGACAGGTAGTCCTTGACGTATTTTCATAATTGAGCCAAGAGTTTCCATGGATAAGTGAGACAGTTATGGAGTTTTGCCCCATTTTATGACCTTTCTTGCCATCCTTGTGTGGGAAGTGTACCCCAAAAGAACAGTGTCAGAAACCTCACAGCATCAGAAACCTCAGAAAACCATGCCAAGAGATTCAAGCCAGCCCTTCCCCTTTAAGAAAACCCCAGGCAAAAGCACCAGCTGAAAAGAACACTTAAGTACAACCATTAAGATAAGGGGAATCAGGCTCAAAATAAACTCTCCAAGGTAATTGAAACTCCCCTTTTCCTGCCTCCCTGAGAGGACTAACTCCTAGCCCAGGAAAAACAAGGGACATGGGACCAAGATTAGCCCAAGAAAACAAGACCCAGGGCAATCAGAAACACATGAAAACCCATCAAGCTGCAGGAGCTTCGAAGGGGAATTAAGCATAAAAGGCTCAGAGTCATACTTCCAAGTTTGCTTGCAAGGCAGGAACGCTCAAGATGTGTCACTACTTTTCTTTCCTTCCTGAATTGAAGGATTTCCTTTTCTGGCAGCTGCTTCCATGTCTATTTCTTCTCAGTATCTTGACTGCTTCCCAGCTGGGAATGAACCAGGGAAATTTCTTCCAACGGTTGTTAAGTGGATCACTGCTCTTGTTAAGTTAGTAACACTGTGTGCTTGGTGAATTTGTTTTCCTCATTGAGTCTGCTTCTCAGAAGGTCACAAAAGGTGACTCATATGACCCAGGACACTGCAACCATCCTAAATATGAGCCCATGGCCAAGTGTCAAAATTTTTGTCACATGACCATGGGGATGCTACAAAAATCTTAAGTGTGAACAATAGTCCTAAGCCACTTTTTTCAGTGATGTTGTAACTAAAGAAATGGTTGTAAGTCAAGGACTACCTAGTACAATAGCAACCATCCAATCAACTATTGGACAAAGAGTTCACAGCCACACACTCTCCACTCCCACCTTCTTAAAATGTGCCTCCTCCAGTGGTGAAATCCTTTTTTTTTTTACTACCGGTTCTGTGAGCGTGGCTTGGTTGGCATGGCTTGGTGGTCATGGCAGGGGAAGGATACTGCAAAATCTCCATTCCCACCCCACTCTGGGGCCAGCCAGAGGCGGCATTTGCCGGTTTTCCAAACTACTCAAATTTTCTGCTATTAATTCTCCAGAACCTGCTGGATTTCACCCCTATACCTAGCTGATGGTTTTGTGGACCAGGCCTTCAATTTGCTTCCTTCCTCACCCTCTTACCCTAGCATCTTGACTTATATCTCCAAATACCTTCTCAGCTTCTCCTGAAAGGTGAACTTCCAGTTCAGGGTGGGTTCCTCACCCCGTTCCAACCGGTTCGGTCTGCGCGACGATCCAGCTGCTCCTGGACGATCGCGCAGGCACTGTATGTGTCCTGCACATGCGTGGAAGCGCAGAACTCATCAAAACCGGGTAAAGACCGCGGGTGGGCGGGCGGGCGCGCCCGTTGCCGTTCCCGGAAGTTACTTACTTCCGGGTTCGGCGACCAACCGGTTCGCAGGGACCGCCATGAACCGGTTGAAACCCACCCCTGTTCCAGTTCCTCAAAACATGTTCACTCAGCTCCCTCTTGTTATGCAGCTATCCTGTCAACACAGCTTCCTCTTTTTCTTTCACTTCCTGCTCATGAGTAGTCTTTGTGCCAACATAGAGATGGGGTGTTTCTTTTTCTTTTTTTCATTTTACTTCCTAGCTGGGGAATTCTGGGAGTTGAAGTCCACACCTCTTGAAGTTGCCAAGCTTGAAAAACACTGATTTCAACCAACCCAACGAGTGTAGTTCATGGAAACTCCGGTTCTTTAAGCTTAAATCCCGTATTTCAGAATGTTGCTTCTGAAAACTGTGTCGAGGATGTCGGTTTTTGATATAAAATGATTGAACCTATACAGCCATCTATCAGGCACGATTTGGAGCAACTAAATGTGTTATAAATGTTAATTAACTCTTCAGTTGTTTCCAGGCTGGACTTGAAAGTCATTATTATAATGAGTAAATATAATGAGAGTCACTATTATTTTCTAATATTTCAAATGTTGCAGATGAAAAACATTTATTGCGACTCTGGGGTATGGCCAGAAAAAGCTGTGAGAATAAAATGGGACTTTCCAAATAGTCTGCGGGTTTGAGTAATTTACTATTTTATGAAACATAACAGCCACTTCCCAGAAACAATTCTTTTCCTTCAGTGGTCAAGGAATAATCAGAAGTTCTTCAAACAAAAAGGCCATTTTGCCTTCCAGGAAATTGTTTAGTAAATTAATAAGAGCTGAATCTGAAACTAAATGAAAACTTTTCATCAGCCTTAGGACATTTTGCAATTTGTTAAATGCAATACCTATCAAGTAACTGAACTTTAATTTGATATAGTTCCATTGTTTTCTATATAAGATTTTTTGCATCTATAGAGCATAGAAATGTTTTTTTTTCAATAATTTTCTAGACAAGGCGAATTGCTCACTAATTGAACATGCTAATAATAAAAGTTATTCTCTTCAACTTCTAAATCTAATTATGTTGTGTTGTGCATTACATCACAAGGAAACAGTTAAAGCTAGATATGATATAGTATTTCTGAGCTATAGAATTACCTCAATGGCTAAATGTCTTGCATTTTAGGCCTGATAATTGGAGAGATGGAGTGAAGTTACAAAAAATACTAATGATCATGTGTTCAAACCACCTTATAGAAGTATAAAAGTAAATTGCCACTCTGAGTTTGTTTGTTTCAACGTACTGTAGGAAGTTAAAACCCACCCCTCTCCTAGAAAAATGAAATATCCTGGGAAATATTGAAAAAGGCAGAATATTATATTTCCCTGGATAAGAAATGGAGAAACATGTTTTAAGGTAGGAGACAGACTCTTAATAGCCTCCACCTTTGTCAATGGGCCATTAAAATGCTGGAGTCAGTCTATTTTACATAACAAAGAACTCCCCCTTCTGCTCCAGGATGATGGGATTAAGGCATGATAGTATTAGCTCTTTACCCATCTCACCACAGGGCACCTGGGAAGAAGCCAGGCTCAACCAAACCCGGACTCAAAACAGCCTAGAGAGTTGCCCCTGCATGGCCCCATGTGGACTCTGACAACCAATCAGAATACAAGATCAAGATCAAAGGCCAGAGAGAGAGCATAAAACCAGGAACTTTCAGCATTTCGGCCTCTTTTCTTCTTCACCCAAAATCTTGAAGCATGTGATCAACTTTTTCCCTAGGACCTCAAACCTGTCCACCATTAAAACCATCTTTTCAAGCAGCCTCCATGTTTCCAGTGTTTTTTCCCCCACTTGGAACCGAACCCAGAAGGACATTTCTTCTAACAGTACTGTGAGATGATGGAATGGATGGAGATAGATGATAGATAGATAGATAAATAGATGGATGGATGGATGGATGGATGGATGGATGATAGATAGATAGATAGATAGATAGATAGATAGATAGATAGATAGATAGATGATAGATAGATAGATAGATAGATAGATAGATAGATAGATAGATAGATAGATAGATGATAGATAGATAATAGATAGATGATAGATAGATGGATGATAGATAGATAGATAGATAGATAGATAGATAGATAGATAGATAGATGATAGATAGATAGATAGATAGATAGATAGATAGATAGATGATAGATAGATAGATGATAGATAGATAGATAGATGATAGATAAATAGATAGATAGATAGATGTAGATAGATAGATAGATAGATAGATAGATAGATAGATAGATGGATGGATGGATGGATGGATGGATGGATGGATGGATGGATGGATGATAGATAGATAGATAGATAGATAGATAGATAGATAGATAGATGGATGGATGATAGATAAATAGATAGATAGATAGATGTAGATAGATAGATAGATAGATAGATAGATAGATAGATAGATAGATGTAGATAGATAGATAGATAGATAGATAGATAGATAGATAGATAGATGATAGATAGATAGATAGATAGATAGATAGATAGATAGATAGATAATTTATAAAAATAATATAGAAGGATAAATTTTGAGGTGGATAGGGCTATATTAGGTATTGAACCAGGTCATAGGGAAAATGGTTCATAAGAGAATTCAGGGTTCATCAGATAATATCAGATAATAGGTGGATGGAGTCCTCCTGCAATTTGTAATCACCACCAAAGTGGGAAAAAGCAATCAGGGAGATAGGCAGGTTTTTTTAATGCAATATATATAGGGGTGTGTGTGTGTGTGAGAGAGAGAGAGAGAGAGAGAGAGAGAGACAGACAGACAGACAGACAGACACACACACACACACACACACACACACACACACACACATACAAAGAGCAGACCAGACAGATGATAGGATAAATGGACAGGCGGCAAACCATTTCTGCATTATTTCCAAGTAAACTACAAGGATTTCATGGAGTCACAAGGATACCAGCTTAAGCTGAAGAACATTTCACTCTAAGCCATTTTATCAACTCAGTATAGATGGGAGAGAAATAAAAGCGAAGTGAACTAATCCTGATTCAGCAAGGGGTATTTAAAAACCCAGAAAATTGTACTTACATTCTAAAAGTAATAAGACAGTAGAGCTTTGGGCCCCTTTGCGAACAAATTTTTTGGGGAAAAAAGAGAATGATGTTAACTATCCTTAAAAGGAGGATAGGATCGTTTGAGCAAGACTGAAATATTCCCCATAATTCTAAGAAGGCAGTTCTCATATTTATTTAACTTAGCTTTATGTAACGTAGTGAACAGCAGCCCTGTCTATTTCCTCCCTCTTCCTAAAGGTCAACTGATAATCAAGGGGTGGCCACAATTTCCTGCTTCTTGAATGATATTCTATATTGCTATCAAAATTCATTTTCGGAGCAGGAAAGGCCTGGAAAGCAAATCTTATATTCTTTGTCCCAGAAAATGCCTAGAGCAATTAGAAGCCAATGCCACTGTATTTCATCATTATTTCCACCCTTCCATGAACAAGTGGAGAAAACAAAATAAGGAAACATCATTGTTCTTCTCCATACGTATTAAAGGTTATTTCCCTCTACCATATTTCTAAATCGTCAATGTCAAATTGGCTTAATTCTATGATACCGGCAATGTTTATTCTACAGGAACAGAGATTTATTCCAAGAATTTTATCAGTCAGCCATTTTCTGTATTTAAATTCATGCCTGTTAATAAACCATCGGACACTTTAATTCAGATAATGCTCCATTATACCGGCTGAGACAATACACAAGGTAATGAATATCAACTCTACTTGTTGCCAGTAGATCCATATGTACTGTTTTTCATGTATATAATTTGCACTTAATAATCCAAATTTAATCAGAGCTTAGAGGACAAGAAACATAAGCAATTTTAAAAAAGCTGGTGTTGCATGCTCAGCATTATATATACACTTATAATGGGTCATCCTCACATGTCTATAAATCTATATGACCCAAAATATTAATATCAATTTAAGAAACAAATAACATACTTTCAGGGAGGAGCCCATCACAAGCTATTTCACAATTCAGATGGACCATGGGAAGAGCCCTTGTCAAGGTAAGCAGAAACAACTGGCAATAAACCACGATATTGACTGAATTAAAAAACATGAGGTCTCTTATATGCTGTTCCCCACAGTAGGGACAAGGAAAGCCAGACCTGTGCATTCAGAAGGTCATGCTGAACCAAACTCTCCTTTGTGTCAGTGCTGACTCCAGGAGACCATGAAAGATGGTCATCCTTATTTTCACAGTGGTAACCAGGAAATTAAGGCATGCGGTGACTCAGGGGTTAAGACGCTGAGCTTGTCAATCAGAAAGGTCGGCAGTGCGGTGGTTCGAATCCCTACCGCCCTGTAATGGAGTGATCTCCCATTACTTGTCCCAGCTTATGCCAACCTAGCAGTTCGAAAGCATATAAAAATGCAAGTAGAAAAAATAGGAACCATCTTTGGTGGGAAGGCAACAGGGTTCCGTGCGCCTTTGGAGTTTAGTCATGCCAGCCCCATGACCATGGAGATGACTTCAGACAGTACTGGCTCTTTGGCTTTGAAACGGAGATGAGCACTGCCCCCTAGAGTCAAGAACGACTAGCACATATGTGCGAGGGGAAGCTTTACCTTTAACCAGGAAATTATCTCAGCCATTGCAAAACATAAATGCCAAAGTGTGATTTATCGGCTTCTCTGTAAGAGATAACAGTTGGCTTGAATTTCAGAAATGTGATATATCTGTACCGTGATGCTGTAGCTATAAATTAGACAAGTTCCTAAAGTTTTCTTGGTAAGATTTTGGGAGTGGTTTGCCCTTATTCCTAGGGAAGAGAGACCCAAGGTCACCCAGCCTTAGGTGGGACTAGAACTCATCGTCTCCCAGTTTCTTGATGACTGCACCAATGACTGATTCTCAAGAACAGTGGTTCCCAAACTTGGCAACTTTAAGACTTGTGGACTTCAGCAGAGCTGGCTGGAGAATTCTGGGAGTTGAAGTCCACAAGTCTTAAAGTTGCCAAGTTTGGGAACCACTGCTCAAGAAGATATATACTGTGGCTTGCTTTTAAAAACAACAGTCACCGAAGTTTTATTCCTAATTACCTTTATTATAAATAATTGTAGCATTAATTTATTTTTATTGTGCCATGTTCAAAAGGGTTCCAATACATTTTCCCTATGCGCGGATCAAAATGAACTTCACAGAACATTTGTTCTACTTGCCAGATGGCCAGCTGCAGCCATGTATGAAAGTCAGTGGCTCCTTTATCCTTTGGTTTTTTGCTAAGCAGTTGTAAATTCATAAGAGTTCCATCTGTGTTATTGCTTTAAAAAAAAAATCTTTCAGATAATGGAAAATCTGATTGCATTTAAAGAAAGAAAGAAGAAAAAGAAAATCCAGAAAGTTACTACAGGTATGAAGAGCAAGCATTAGCAAGTATTTTAAAGGGGTTTCCACAGGCTTTATGAATCACAAACATAAATGTTAGATTGCAGTTAACAAAGAGAGTTGGTTCAAATCCTGTGTAGAACTTGCCTCCAACACTCACAAACACACACACACACACACACACACACACACACACACACAGAGAGAGAGAGAGAGAGAGAGAGAGAGAGAGAGAGAGAGAGAGGAGAGAGAGGAGAGAGAGAGAGAGAGAGAGAGAATGAACACCTATTTTGGAGGAATTTACCTGCACAAGCACATCTGATTGTCTACAACAGAAAATGGGAAAACCTCTGGAGGGCCTGGTTTATTTCTGGAAACATGAGGCAAAGCAGGCCCTTGAGAAAATCATTCTTGAGTGGCATTTCTCTGTTGGCTGATTCCAGATAATTATTTGGCTTACTGACAGCCACCAGGAGAAGAAATGGCAGAAATTGCCTTGAGCATCACTGGAGAAAAATTAGGCATGATTCTCACCAAGTGTGAATAAGTGTCCGCGTTTAAGGCTACCCCATGGTGATTAAAAAAAGGAATAGCATCTATATTCCCCATTTCTTATTGCATTAGTCCAATGGGAATATTTAGGGTGGCTAATCCTCCGCTAGGGAAGAGCTACCATCCAAAATTCCTGCTTGATTGCTATTATCAGTTTAGCACATCAGTTTAACAGCAAAATTACCCAATTCACGCCAGGCTTGTTCCTCTGTGGGCAGGATTTAGGTCATGAGTCTAGAGCAGGAATGGGTTCCTACTGGATCTGACCGGTTTGGCCAAACTGGCAGTGGTTTGGCGGCCTGGGTCACTAGAACCAACAGTGACCCAGGCCTGCCACACCCCTGAACCAGTTCTCTGTGTTCCCATAGGCGCCACCATCTTGTTTTTTGCTTCTGCGCATGTGCAGAACATTTTTATTGCACTGTGTACACACAGGCAGCATGCATCAAGCCTGCGCACGGTGCACACATGAACTAACTGGCAGTAGTGTCTGCCGGAACCCACCCCGGTCTAGAGAGCTGTCTTGCCCACTTACCTGTTGTGACTCAGCAGACATCTTCTGTGAGTCTTTTCAGGATGCAAGGTTAACTATGCAGCTGGGGCTCGTTATGGGCATATTCTGGGGATGAAAGGATGGATGGTGCCACGCCCTGGTTGCAGGAGTCAACGTTCCTTGGTTCGTTCAACATTGATTGATCATCGGTCGTGGTTTATGTAAGATACACTTGGAGAAGTGCTTTGTTTTCCTGTAACCCTGATTCAAGGCTACACTTGGAGAAGTGCATTGCTTGTAAGAGTTTTTGTTTGGTATTTTGTTATCTCGTTAGAGACTTTATTTATGTTATTTTTGGGCTCGCAGCCAATCGGAGCCGAGAACTGATAAAGAGAGTTCCTTTTAAGTTGCTTGCCTGTCGTCTGTTATCAAGCTGAGAAGGGGGGACAGAACACTTACCTCAGTTTCTTTTTGTCATGTGGCCTCTAATAAATTGGATAAGTGGGTGTCTAGGATGCCTCTGCCCCTTTAGGATGGATCCTGGCTCTTCTCAGTTTCATCAAACGGGTGTGTGGAAGTTTGAGAGGGGTAGGGGAGGTAGTTGACTGGATCTAAGAGATTTTTATTTTAGCATCCCTTAACAGCCTTAAAGGAATAGCAATAGCAATAGCAGTTAGACTTATATACCGCTTCATAGGGTTTTCAGCCCTCTCTAAACAGTTTACAGAGTCAGCATATCGCCCCCACAGTCTGGGTCCTCATTTTACCCACCTCAGAAGGATGGAAGGCTGAGTCAACCCTGAGCCGGTGAGATTTGAACCACTGAACTGCAGTTAGCAGTCAGCTGAAGTGGCCTGCAGTACTGCACCCTAACCACTGCGCCACCTCGGCTGTGATGCAAGTGTTCATTAAGAGGCTTCCTTAAATGTGACAAGTACTGCTTAGTCTCCAACTTTCCTTTTCAAGGTAAGTTTGTTGAGACATTGATGGGGAGTGGTGGGAAATCAGCTACGGAGCAATAGAGGAAACAAAATAATCTTCAGTCAGGGTTCATATCTGGACAGGAGTCAAGAGAAAGCATTGGATGCACTACAGGGGTTGGGTTCAAATGTTTTTACTACCATTTCTGTGGATGTGGCTCTGTGGGCATGGCACAATGTGGCTTTGTGGGCATGGCTTTTTGGAGTGTGGCAGGGGAAGGATACTACAAAATCCCCATTCCCTCCCCACCCCACTAACCTGCTTTCCAGCTCCGTTCTCCTATTCAGGGTAACAAAAGAAGATCAATAGCAATAGCAATAGCAATAGCAGTTAGACTTATATACCGCTTCATAGGGCTTTCAGCCCTCTCTAAGCGGTTTACAGAGTCAGCATATTGCCCCCAACAACAATTCAGTTCCTCATTTTACCCACTTCGGAAGGATGGAAGGCTGAGTCAACCTTGAGCCAGTGAGATTTGAACAGACGAACTGCAGAACTGCAGTCAGCTGATGTAGCCTGCAGTGCTGCATTTAACCACTGCGCCACCTCGGCTCTTAGCTGGGAGGCTGGGAGGTAGTGGGGGTGGGGCCAGTCTATTTGCTGGTTCTCCGAACTGCTCAAAATTTCCACTACCGGTTCTCCAGAAACTGTGAGAAACTGGCTGAATATCACCTCTGGTGTACTCTGTTGGGACCTGAATAAGAAAAATATGAGATGAGCTTCTTGTAGACCTTTCAGTGTCCTTTGATTCCATGAATTGTGGCATTTACCAGGGTTGGAGGTTGGAGATATTCTTTTGCAGTGGTTACTTCCTCACTGGAAGTTTTCAGTTGATGGGATGGAAGGAGAAGACATTGACCTGTTAGTTGCTCCCTGGTAGAATGCTGCAGAGCTCAATCCTCTCTGCTTCTATTTAGCACCTAGATCAGTGTTTCTCAACCTTGGCAACTTGAAGATGTCCGGACTTCAACTCCCAGAATTCCCCAGCCAGCGAATGCTGGCTGGGGAATTCTGGGAGTTGAAGTCCGGACATCTTCAAGTTGCCAAGGTTGAGAAACACTGACCTAGATGAAGTCATCCAACAGCTTGGCATTCAATATCATCAATATTCTTATTGTCCTGATCTTTAAATCATAACTTCAGGCCAGGTTGCTCATGTTGTAGAAGTTCTGTTCCATTGCTGAGAGGCTGTGAGGAACTGGATGAAAGAGAGCCAGTTTGGTATAAGAACTTTGAATTCTGTTGATGTTGTTGTTAGTTGCAAAATCATGTCTGACCCATCGTGACCCCATGGGCAACCTTCCTCCAGGCCTTCCTGTCCTCTTCCATTTTCTGGAGACCATTTAAGCTCACGCCTACTGCTTCAGTGACTCCATCCAGCCACCTCATTCCCTGCCGTCTCCTTCTTCTTTTGCCCTCAATCTTTCCCAGCTCTTCTCCAGTGAGTCTTTCCTTCTCATTTGGTGGCCAAAATATTTGAGTTTCATCTCAAGAGCCTTCTAAAGAACAGTCAGGGTTGATCTCCTCTAGGACTGACCGGTTTGATCTCCTTGCAGTCCAATGGACTCGCAGGAGTCTTCTCCAGAACCATAGTTCAAAGGCCTCCATTCTTCGGCGCTCAGCCTTTCTTATGGTCCAACTTTCACAGCCATCCATTGTAACTGGGAAAACCAGTTTCTAGGCCTCCCTTAGTCTTGAAAATCAGCTGGCTAGTTCCTCTTTCTCAATCCACCTACCTCTACAGGTGTTGTGCAGATAAATAGGGGCAGGAGTTTTAGCATTTTTGCTGACTTCACTGATATACCAAGAAAGAAACATTCTAATAATTGAACCCCAGAGTGTTTTGTCTCTCCTAGTGGCATCTCTTGATCTGCTGAAACAGGTCTCTGACATGAAAGTTCTTCTGGACTCACAGCTACTGCTTAAAGAAGAGAGATTAGGTTCATCCCACTTGAATTACTTTCGGAATTAGCTCAAGGCACAGCACTTAGAGAAGACTCTCTACAATCAGATTAAAACTTAATATAGAAATATAGAAATATACACCCAACAAAAGGCTATTTTGTCAGTCTTGGCTCTAATATCACCATAAAGTTTTAATCTGATTGTAGATATTTGGGTATTTCTATCTCCACGATCTGCCCAGGGTCCTTTTGGCACTGCAACAGGGTGTAAATGAGACAAATAAACAAGTAATACTACATTTACAAGCTCTCCCTGGGTCCATCCCCATATCTTGTCCTATCAAAGTAGGCCCTCTGGTTAGATAACCAGCTCCCCGGTGCCGATGCTGATCGTCTAGCGTGATTTGATGCTACGCAGTGTGCTCGTATCCTAGATTCCAAACTGATAGAAGGTAGAGATTTCCCTAGGAGCTCCCAGCTACAAACCTGTCATTAGCACTAATGTAAAACGCATTAGCATATTGCTTTGGGAAATCACAGCTCCCATTGACAAAGTGTTGATTGCAGCAGCTTCAAATAAAGAGCACCCTTTTAAATCCCCAGAAACAATGTATGACATCATGAATGGCTTCCCAGAGACATTTTGTATTGCGGGCAATTTTGCTGCTGGTACTTCAAATAAGAAAATGTTGTGCACTGGCTTTGCTTTTCTATTACGCTGCCTGTTCGGGGTTGTTTTGTGGGTCATCAACGCATTAGATTTTTATTTCTTTTTAAAGTGAAAGAGATCCCTGCTTTGATCTTTGGTGATCACAAGATGTAGGTTCATAATATTAGACAAGATGGGCAACAAAGAAGATAGACCAGTGTTTCTCAACCTTGGCAACTTGAAGATGTCTGGACTTCAAGTCCCAGAATTCCCCAGCCAGCAAATGCATTCGCTGGCTGGGGAATTCCGGGAGTTGAAGTCTGGACATCTTCAAGTTGCCAAGGTTGAGAAACACTGAGACAGACAGACAGACAGACAGACAGACAGACAGACAGACACAGACAGATATGTATGGATTTGTGAACTGACAGTTTTCCCTTCTGATAATTTATTGTTTCTACTTTTTGAACATTTACCATACAAGATACTACATGCTAAGAACAAAAATGCATCATGTTCAATATTAAAAGATGAAATGTTATCCAAAAAAACAAAAAAGGTAAACAAAATAATAAACAAAAGTTTATTGTTATTATTTTAAATTAAATCAGACGGACAGAAAGACAGAGGTAGGTAGGTAGGTAGGTAGGTAGGTAGGCAGGCAGGCAGGCAGGCAGGCAGACAGACAGACAGACAGACAGACAGACAGACAGACAGATGATAGAAGACAGAAAGAATAGAGTTACAATTCTTTGTCCCTTTTGAATAAGGTGTCTCTCTCTCACACACTTATAAACATGTGGCCATATATTTGTAAGTAAATTATTTTGGTGGACTCCGCTCTTAAAATATTTATATGATACTTTAAAAAAAAGTGTAGAAGAAATAGCAGATTGTTAGACAGTAATGTTTTCTGCACCAGAAATATCAAAAAGGTTTTTTTAAAAAAAACTTTTAAGTCTACACTTGTGATCAGAACGTTATTGTTTCTGTCCTTTCTGTCTGGAAATCGTAATTATCTCAGAAATTGGCTGACCTCCTCTGGAGCGATGCTTTCATAAACCGATCCTTTGCTTTTGAAGCTCATTAATAACCTATGCTTTGTGTCTTGCTATTCACATCTATCTGCTTCACAATATGAATTTGCCTGCCTTGTATTGTGAATCAGCCGTATTTCAGAACATAAAAAGAGGACAGGCCTGCTTCCTTTTTAACACTTTAAAGTTAAGCCCTTACTTTGCCATGAATGAGATCTCTTCATTAGTGGCCTTTCATTTCCTCAATAAATCTGTAAACATAAAACATGAAAGCATATTTTAGGCATAGGATCTCAACTTTGGATGGTTGTTGCTATATGTAGGGCAATAGCAATAGCAATAGCAGTTAGACTTATATACCGCTTCATAGGGCTTTCAGCCCCCTCTAAGCGGTTTACAGAGTCAGCATATTGCCCCCAACAACAATCCGGCTCCTTATTTTACCCACCTCGGAAGGATGGAAGGCTGAGTCAACCCTGAGCCGGTGAGATTTGAACCGCTGAACTGCAGCTAACAGTCAGCTGAAGTACTGCACTCTAACCACTGCGCCACCTCGGCTCTTCAGGGCAGTGATGGGTTCCTACAGGTTCGGACTGGTTCAACCTTGAGCCGGTGAGATTTGAACCGCCGAACTGCTGAACTGCAGTCAGCTGAAATAGCCTGCAGTGCTGCACTCTAACCACTCATTGCCTCCATTCCAAGAAAATAAAATAAAATAAAAATAAAATAAAATAAAATAAAATGGTTCCAAAAGAACCAAAGCTTTTCTTACAAATTAAGATTTGGTTTAGGTTTGATTTTTCAGGAGACGAACTTCCTTTTCTGTTTTTTTGTTTTTAAATATCCTAAAAGAATCTTAAGTTATATTAGATAAGGGTCACCATGGGTGGTGCCCATGGTACTTTAACACCTGCAAGCACCTTGCTGAGAATTAAGAGCATACAAGAAAGGTATCTGAAGAAAAACAGTTTGGATAATCCTCTGCAAATGTGTTTTATACTGAATAATAGAAAATATTAACAAAGCTTGGTTCCTTAATGAAAGGCTGGCCTGTTTCATTAAGCACTTACCTAGCCTTCAGAATTATAATTATTGCATTAGTCAAAAATAGTTTACTTGCTAAGGAGATTGAAAAGTTAATCTTCTTGGAGTTAAAATATTTTGTACTTTGAGAATTTATAGATACATTGGAAAATACTTTTTTAAAAATCTAATTACATGTCGGGATCTTAATTCTAAAAAAAAAAATTGCACAGGGGTCACCTGGTAGGTAACTGAACAACAACACTCAGAGCTTCCATAAAATCTCAATTGTATGTGACAAGAGCCGAGGTGGCGCAGTGGTTAGGGTGCAGCACTGCAGGCCACTTCAGCTGACTATGATCTGCAGTTCAGCGGTTCAAATCTCACCGGCTCAAGGTCGACTCAGCCTTCCATCCTTCCGAGGTGGGTGAAATGAGGACCCAGATTGTGGGGGCAAGTTGCTGACTCAATTTGCTAAAAAATTTGTAAACCGCTTAGAGAGGGCCAAAAGCCCTATGAAGCGGTATATAAATCTAATAAATAAATAAATAAATAAATAAATAAATAAATAAATAAATAAGAAAGAATGTGGTTAAAAGACAACTGAAATAATCCAAATTAAGAAAAAGCTGCTTGGGCTTTTTCTGACATCAGTGGTACAATATATGTGAGATACCATTACTTATTTTTTTTTATTTTACATGTACAGTGTAACTCTTGCAGAGATATTCTGCGTTTCATTCCTATATATGAGTAGCATCTGGCTAGAAGTTTCAATGGTCTAACATGGCATGGAAGTTGCTATGCCTTTTTTCTCTCAGTCAATTATTTACCTACCTAAGCTTTAATGAAGGGACATATTAAGAAAGGTCAGCCGTTCAAATGGATCGAGCTCCCGTTTCTTGTCCCAGCTTCTGCCAACCTAGCAGTTCGAAAGCACGTAAAAAATGCAAGTAGAAAAATAGGAACCACCTTTGGTGGGAAGATAACAGTATTCCGTGCGCCTTCAGTGTTTAGTCATGCTGGCCACATGACCACAGAGACGTCTTCAGACAGCGCTGGCTCTTGGCTTTGAAACGGAGATGCCCCCTAGAGTTGGGAACAACTAGCGCATATTGTGAGGGGAACCTTTACCTAAGCTTTAATGAAGTCTTTCGCTGCTCTCCTTATTTTTTTCCCCTCAATTAGATCCTAACCGAACTTGAATTCATATTCTAGAAAACTCAATATATTTATGTTTCTCAAGCTACTAAATCAGTGTTTCTCAACCTTGGCAATTTGAAGATGTCTGGACTTTAACTCCCAGAATTCCCCAGCCAGCGAATGCTGAGTCCCTTTAGGGAATAGGGCGGCATATAAATAAAATAAATAAAACTTCATCTTCAGGTTGCCAAGGTTTAGAAACACTGTACTAAATGTTCTTTTATCTAATCTTCCTCATGGTTTAAATATAACTAGTGTAAAAGGAAAGTCCTATTTGTACAATATTTCTCTTCTTCACTAAATAATTGTTTAGGGAATGCTTTAAATGTCTTCCTTCTCTATATCAAAGCTGGGCTATGAACTTGAGAGCTCCATCCCAATTTACCTTTTCCAGATGACAAGGTCTTGACACATTTATTTTATACAAGATTTTACAAATCTTGTTACTGCATCTCTTAAAGTTTGCATTTTTGTGAGTCTAGGAGAGAAAAAACCCCTATGGGCATGTTTGTCTGAAAGCAAAAAGGTAATCAGCCATAAGGAAGAAGAGATAAGACATCCAGTTATATCAGTCTGTATTACATTCTCCTCTCGGATATACTTAAATCTCAAATGGTCTCTTCTGTTTCAGTCCTGGACATCTGTTGTGGCCCAACAGGCTGAGCTGTTGGTGGAATCTGACAGTGATGAACATTATGGGACTGCCCTGGAGGCTGAGGAAGACTCTGGGGGGTGTTCGGAGTCAGAAAAGGGACTAGAGAGGCCTGTTGGTCACCAGGTGGTGTTTGAGTCTGGGAGCAGTGAGGAAGAACCGAGGGAGGCTGTCCCTAATGTACGTATGCGTAGGGCTGCGAGGAGGAGGGATCAGCTTTGGAAAACGGGTCACAGAAGGAAATAGGAATAGGTGGCTACTGATTGGTCTCTCCCGGGGCAACGGGAGGGGAATTTTGCAGGAAAGAACAATTTACTGATCCAGCCGTAAAGAAAGATTGAGAGAATTTTGTGAGTTCAAGCCTTGTTCCTTAGAGATAGCTTTCTGGACTCCCAGCCAAGGGGTTGCTTATCTCCCTGCTTAGTTGTGGCAGACAGCCAAGTCTGCATCCGTATATATTGTCGAGGCTTGGGACAGAACAACATCTGCCAAATGCAGTCTAATGTTTGTAATAGCTTTGTGAACTTTCCCAATAGCAATGCTATGTGTTTTGCTAGCGGTCTTGATGACTTGTGATATTTGATTAAGCATTTCTTTAAGTTGTTTATTAATTTGTTTGAACATAACCTCCAAGTGGTTTTGTATCTCAGTAGTCATCAAGAAACCACTGCTCAACCCCATTGAAGGACATTGAAAGTCACAAATTTAGCCGAGATGGCTAAAATATCTGCATATCTTAAAGACCACTCAAATGAGAGATATAAACGAGACTGGAAAAAATGGATTGATTATATACAAAATAAATATGGGACTAAGAAATTCCAGTTAGCCTAGGCTTAAGATCAGGAATGATTTAAATTGTTTAAAGATAGCTTAGCAAGAAGGAGCTAAGCTCAATGTAGAGATGTTGTTAATTTCTTATTCTTTTCTTTTCAATATATTTTAGACCGTGTTTGTTAAAAATCTATGCCGTGTACGGGTTCTGGAAAGTCAGGGCAGGGAGGAAGTGGGGGGCCAGGGGGGAGGGTGGGGGGAGGGAATATATTAGGTTAGACAAGAGGTGTTAGATCTCAAGGTAATGGGACTTCACATGCATACTGTTCTTTTTTAATTTTTCTTTAAAAATAGGATAGGCCAAGTATATTGATATGTAACGGAAATACACCAAGGAGCGGAGGAGTGGGAAAGAAGAAAGATGGGCAGAGAGGGATGGGAGAGAGGGTGGGAGGGAAAGGTGAGAAGGAAGGGGGGGTGGATGTGGAGAGAGGAGTGGTAGAGGGGGAGGGGAAGTAGAGTAGAGGGGGATGATGGAGGGAAGATAGAAAGTTGGAGAGGGGTGGAAGAAAGAGGTGTATGGAGAGCGGAAGAGTTATATTGGGTTTCTATTTTCTGGGGCCTTGTTGACAAGAGGAATTGATGCAATTATTGTTTAATGCTGTATGGTGTTGGCTATGTACAGTATACATGTGAGTGTATGAAAATGAAAATAAAAAAATTGTGAAGAAAGAAACCACTGCTCAACCTCAATGTTTTGTCCAGTTTCCAACGTTTTTAGGACAGTTTGGTCAGATTGAAGCTTCAGAGGCTCCTTGGAAGATTTGGATGGTCTTGGATACTTTTCATTTGGGTTTCAAGCTGTACACAGACTCAGTGATCTCTATATTATGATGCCTCTGATGGGGTGGGGGAATAAATTACTTAAATATAAATAAATAAATAAATAAATAAATAAATAAATAAATAAATAAATAAATAAATAAATAAATAAATAAGGTTGTGCTTGTTGATTCTCTCCCGAAGAGGTGGAGCAGTTGTAGTGCAATCATCATGATCCTACTTCATCTCTTCAAGACCATCAATCATGGTATCCTCCTGGATCATTTGTGAGGATTGGGAGTCTACACAGCCACTTTCAGTTGATTAAATGGAGAGGTTGTGCCTGAGACATCCAACTTGCAGAGTTTCACAAGACTCAGTGCTTTCACTCTTCCATTTGACATTTTGACGAAGCTGCTGCAGAAGCTCATCTGTTGATACAGAATCAGGTATCATCAGTATGCTGTTGACACCCAGTTGTATGTCTAGACTGGAGACTGATATAGAGATGCTGTCAAGGTCTTTTAAGGCTTAGTCTTAATCCTGACAACAGTTGACACGGAGCTGTCACTGAAGATCACTTGGGAAGTTCAGCTGGTCCAGAATGCAGCAGCACAGGCCATGATGGACACACCTAAGTATATCCATGCATCACCTTTGTTGTGTCAACTGCACTACTGACTGATAAGCTTCCAGGTACAATTCAAAGTGCAGGGACCCCCTTTCTACCTTTGTTTCTGCCCATCTAGTACTATCAAATGGTCTCGCCATTGAAGTAAGGTCATCAGAGGGGAGCCAGGCCTTCTCTATCACAGAACTTGCTATCTGGAACATTATCTTCTCAAAGGTTCACGTTGACCTAATTTTGTCATGTGTTAAATACATCTGAAGGCCTGATTCTTTCCTCGGGTGTTGGGTTAGAAGGTTCGACATGTTTGTTGAAGTGCCATGGATGTATTTGTGCTCGGGCTGTTGCCTTTTTCATTTGTATTGTGCCATTTCACCTTTAACTCTTGTTTAAAATTGCTTCGTCGTACATTATATTGAGTCAAAATCTGAACCTTGTCTACTCCGATGCTTAATTTTTAATCTCCCTCATAGGCTGCTTCTGCTGAGTTTGGTTTGACCATATAAACTTCAATTGCTCTGCCCCTCCTCTTTCCTTTTTAAGACGTCTTTTTTATTCATTCTTTAATTTAGCAGGGCTCCAGCCAAATTTGAGAAGTTAAAACTATCAAAAGAACTGGGTCAGAAGGAAAGCAATTGGCTCAGCATGCTTTCTTCATAATTCTACCCATACTCCCAACAATTAAAAAATATTAGCAGTACAGATACTAGTCGTTTTCAAGGTTTCCGAAACAGTTGTTGGAATAACCTACATTAAAATATTAAAAACTATAGATCTTAAAGATCATTAAGAATATTTCTTATGATCCTAAAATTATACTATTCAACAAAATCTTGTTTAAAAACCAGGATGTATTATTTGGATAAAGCATAGTATGTTTTGATATTTCTTTTTTCATGTGCCTTTTTTGGTAAAATAAAAGGCAAATTAAAGAAGAGTCTTGAAAATCATTATGAACATATGCAAAGCAGAATTATGTTATATAAGCAAACATAGTAGGGCAATATTTTGATAAGGAAAAAAAGGAATGCTGTGTGGAAAATGAGTAGGTTATGTATTTTAGTATATAACATCAGAAATATTGGGGGGGGGGGTTGAAATTCCAATGTATCACGCTGTGACTTCTCAGAAAATGTGGCACATTTATTAGAAAAGCTTATCATTTTAATATCTAAAAGAAAAGGTGAAAAAGAGTATTTTCTGCTTATTGCAAACTATACCAAAGGACGTAAGAAATATCAGATCATAGTTCCAGAGATATAAGAGGGAGAGAAAAAAGAGAATCCTAAGTGATGGAATCATTTCTTTATCCACTTGACATACCCATCTCATGTATGACATGTTATCAGTTTTAATATCACAGTCAAAAACAATATACATCTTTATCTTACAGCCAAGAGAAGAAACTAAATCATTTTTTGTGAACTTAATCTTATTTTTCATAGCAAAAAAAGTGAAGGAAAAGGAAAATTAATCTGCTTATTGGTGCCTATTAATTCAATTTGTTTCAAAATAACCATTCTCTGAGCAAACCTACTAATAGTATAACATTTGTGTTAAATGACCATAAACATATGTTTAAAAAAGCAAAAAAACAATTAATTCTGGTGTTTTATACTTTTCTGAATTTTTCAAAACAGTTCCAAAGGATGGATGGATGGATGGATGGATGGATGGATGGATGGATGGATGGATGGACGATGTATGTGTGTGTGTTTTGTTGTTGATGTTGTTGTTGTTGTTGTATACAAAAATATATGTGCCAAAGAAAATGGCAGAAAAAGGAATATAGCAGCAAAAATATAGTAAACTGTATTTTGTTACAGAAAACTGAAAGATGCAAGTATTGGGAAACTGTACAGTTATAAATATTTCAGGAAGAATGTTTAGGAATGTAAGAATAGTTTCTATATGGACTGTAAAAAAATAAACCACACGCTTGTGAAAATGTTAGCGTTTATTTCCCTATAATTCAAAATTCAACAATCCTATTAACAGTCATCATATTCACCATTAATAATCCATTTCTATCAGCAATCCTGCTCCATGCTCCCATTTAATTTTGAAATTAAACATTTCAAAATAATCAACCTGCTAATAATTTGTTAACTGAAGCCCACTTCTCCATCACTAATTCAAAGCTTCAATGCACTCACTACACAGGAAACTTGAGTCCTCTGTGAAACAAATAACTTCAAAACATTCATCATGGTTGGCTAGAAGATCCAGGATGGTATTCCAGATTACACTGAGGTGATTTTGAGCTTGTCCATCGCGGGATTTGAAACTGGGTTAGAAAGGCAGATGGTACTCTCAAATATCCACCAGAACAGAGAGGTAGCAAAAGCTGAACCAAAATCTCAAATTTATATGGCTGGGCAATGATATGGAAAATAAGAGGGGGGAAATGATGGGGAGGTATCATAACTGTGATGCAGTGGTGGGTTGCAGGCGGTACACCCCGCTACGGGCGTACCAGTGCCTTGGGGAAAACATCAGGTTGGAGAAAGCTGTATAGTCAATTTAGAAAACTGCATTCCAAGTGGACAATATGGAATATAAAAATTGTTTGGTTACTAAGTGATGCACAGCTCTTCATGACCCCATGGGCCATCACATACCAGCCCCCTTGTCCTCCACTGTCTCCTGGAGTTTTCCCGAATTCATGTTCATGACACTATCTGGCCGTCTCATCCTCTACCGTCCCCTTCTTCTTTGGCCCTCTGTCTTTCCAAACATTGGGGTCTTTTCCAAGGAGTCCTCTCTTCTCACTTGGTGGCCAAATTATTTGAGCTTCAGCTTCCAAACACAATCTGGGTTGATTTCCTTTAGGATGGACTGCATTGATCTCCTTGCAGTCCAAGGGACTTTCAAGAGTCTTCTCCAACACCCCAATTCAAAAGCATCAATTCTTTGGCAGGAATATACAAGAGAACATAACTATTCAGAGAAGTCAACCATTCCCATCATTGATTTGGACATCTGTCCTCTCCAGAATGAATAGCATTTTATTGTTCTTGGAATAGAAGAAAGTTTCACCCAACCTAGATAGCTGACAATACAAACTTGCATTTTGTCTTGTCCAGACCAACAGAAGTTTATTGGTTTTGTTGTTGTTGTTATTGTTGTTTAATATTATCTTTGTCACAATCCCAGTGGTGATACAAGATGTACAGCGCTTGGCCTACTTAAGAGGTAAGCAAAGGGGATTTCGGCCAATGAACAAATCACTTAGCAACAAAATTATTTCATAGGTTAGCTCAGTTCTAGCCAATCAATGGCTAATGCCTCGCCTGGTTTGTGTAAGTAAGAGCTCAGGTAAGGTTGTAGCCCTATTTAACTCCCGGTAATTGAACAACTGCAATTACAGCTGAGTCCATATGAGAGCAGAGACAGGACAAGTATCTGTTTCCATCATGATGAATTAAGAACATGATATCTACTCAGCTTCCTGTTGCAGAGATTCCTCTAATTAGCCTGCTTAAATTTGCTGCGTTTGCAGTTTTGATGACATTATGAAACACTGATGCCATTTGATAACCTTCATTAAGGAATCTCATTCAGAGTACTGTTAAAATGAGGCACAGTGATGAAGCCTTTGGCTAGGGATAAGTTCAAATCTTGGTCTAGCAACACTCATCATTTGAAACCCTTCAAATAATTACACCCCACTCATTCTCACTATTGTATGGATGAGTGGGGCAAAGCTGGGAAGAGACCTCAACTGCATTGGAAGAAAGAGGATTATCAATACACTAAATAAAGTGCCAATCTTTGTTTTTTTCCTAAGGTGGCATCCCACATGTAGTAGTCCACGGGTATCAAACTCGCCACGTCACGTTGATGTCACATGATGTATCACGACATTTTCCCCTTTGTGAAGCTGGGGTGAGCGTGACCTACGCATGACGAATCCAAGCCACAGGCCACAAGTTTGGTACCCCTGCTGTTGTCTGACGTTCCATAAAGTTCTTCCTCTTGTAATTTTTCATGGGAATTCCTCTCCCAGAAAATAAAATTAGTGCAAATTAGCTGTGTAGTAGAACATTAATGAAGTATAATAGGAGGAGGCAATGTTAATATTGGACTCTTTTTGGTGACCGTTGGAATTTTCAATACAAGTAGTCCTTGATTTAAAACCACAATTGAGCCCAACATCTTTGTTGCTAAGCGAGATAGTTGAGTTAATTTGACCCATTTTACAACCTTTCTTACCACTGTTGTTGAGTGAATCATTGCAGTTGTTAAGTTATTTGTTAAGCGAATCTGGCTTTCCTATTGATTTTGCTTGTCAAGAAGCCACGAAAGGTGATCGCAGGACTTCAGGGCATTGCAACGGTCATAAATATGAAGCAGTCACCCAACATCTGAACTTTAATCATATGAGTATTGGGGATGTTGCAATGGCTTTAACCAGGGGTGGGTTCTGGCACAGACTACTGCTGGTTCGCTCAGGGGTGTGCTGCACATGCTTCATGCACAAGCATGCGCAATACAACTAAAATTGCTCTGGGCATGCGCAGAAGCAAAAAAAGATGGCGGTGCCTATGGCACCCCCAGGAGAACCACTTCAGGGGCATGGCTGCCTGATTCAGTGACCCAGGCCGCCAAACTACTACCAGTAGCAATAGCAATAGCAGTTAGACTTATATACCGCTTCATAGGGCTTTCAGCCCTCTCTAAGCGGTTTACAGAGTCAGCATATTGCCCCCAACAACAATCCGGGTCCTCATTTTACCCACCTTGGAAGGATGGAAGGCAGAGTCAACCCTGAGCCGGTGAGATTTGAACAGCCGAGCTGCAGAACTGCAGTCAGCTGAAGTAGCCTGCAGTGCTGCATTTAACCACTGTGCCACCTCAGCTCTTTTAACACCTGAACCGGTAGGAACCCACTGCTGGTCATAACTGAAAAATGGTCATCAGTCACTTTTTTCAGTGCTGTTGTAACTTTGAACAATCACTAAATGAAGTGAGGACTATCTGTATGTTTTGCTGCTATTTGACTATATATATATATATATATATATATATATATATATATATATATATATATATATATATATATATATATATATATATATAATGGTTAAGACGTTTGCCTAAGATGCAATACAGCACAGGTTCGAATCCCAGTAAGGGTATGGCTAGCTGATGAGAGCTAAATAGCTTGAAATAGATCTATACTAGTCTCCCTTTATTTATTTATCAGCACAAATACACACACACACACACACACACACACACACACACACACACAGTATATATCCTAGGAAACACACTGGATGAGCTGATCTTCCATTCCTGAAACCCAAAGAAAGGAAGGAGGAGGAGTGACACTGCAACATCACAATCATATCCTATGCTGCCGTGAGGGTTTTAAAAAGCTTGCAAAAGTCACTGCGCCTGCAACAACAGGGAAGGGGCAGGAGAGAAGAGACTATTCACAGGAAAGACAAGGTGTGCAGAGAAAATGAAGGTACCCTGAAAGTTACAAAGGCACAAAGAAAACCTCCTTTTTTTTCCCCCTCAGCTACCTTTATATAGCTATGACTGATACAAGGAGCCACAGACCAGCTGGATTTCCCTAAAGGATTTTGAAGAGCAACATAAAAAGAAAACACACACACATACACACACTAACCCAATGTGGGTCCTTTTCAATACTGCTGTTCTTAAAGTATTCGCTACTGAGCTGGAATAAAGCCGCTCGGCCTTCACTGCTGTCAGTCTTACCCAGCCTTAATAGATCCTGTTCCAAAAGAATTGGTCTGGGATCAGTCAAATCCCAAAGAAGCACAGCTCCAAAACGTAATCTTCTGCCTTGCTAGAGAAGGGCCAGGAAGGCTTCCTCTCAGATGGTAAAAAAATGTAGGATGTGGTTGGAAATAAGCAGAAGTCCTAATATTTCCTCAGGATCTACACTGCATAGACCCTCGTGCTGTCTGCCTTGATATCAGGCCTTTCAAAGCCGCAGATTCTGAATGAAATATTTTATTAAGGCATTAAAGAACACAGCTGCCGTTCACAATGGTCAGCATTATTCAGCAACAATCCATCATCACCACACATTTTCACTGGTAAATCAACTTACCTGATTACATTGTCAAACTGTCATTATGGAGAGGATGTATGATTCTCTAATACTGCATTAGCCGGTTAAAAAAAGGGTGTGTGTTTGTGTGTGTGTGTGTGTGTGTTTGTGTGTGTGTAGAATCAGGCTGAATTCAGGAACAATGGAAATAGATTAAATTGAACAACAAATATAATATAGGTAGCCCTCTGCTTATGATCACAATTGAGCCTCAATTTTCTGTTGCTAAGCGAGTTAAGTGAGTTCTTCCCCATTTTACCACCTTTCTTGCCATTGTTGTTAAGTGAATCACTGCAATTTTTAAGTTAGCAACAGTGTTGTTAAGCGAATCTGGATTCCCTATTCACTTTGCTTGTCACAAAAGGTGATCATGTGATCCTGGGACCCTGGAACCGTCATAAGTATAAGCCGGTTACCAAGTGTCTAAATTTCGATCGTGTGACTCTGGGGATGCTGCCATGGTTGTCAGTGTGAAAAACTCTTACTTTTTTCAGTGATGTTGTAACTTTGAATCATCACTAAATGGACTGTTGTAAATGGAGGACTACCTGTACATGTATTTTATGACTGGCTGTAATGCAATTCCATGTCAATTCTTCATTGTTGAGAATCAGGAACATCAACTACTTGTATTACCAAAATGCAATGTGTAATAACAATAGCAATAGCAGTTAGACTTATATACCGCTTCATAGGGCTTTCAGCCCTCTCTAAGCGGTTTACAGAGTCAGCATATTGCCCCCAACAACAATCCGGGTCCTCATTTTACCCACCTCGGAAGGATGGAAGGCTGAGTGAACTCTGAGCCGGTGAGATTTGAACAGCCGAACTGCCAAACTAGCAGTCAGCTGAACTAGCCTGCAGTATTGCACTCTAACCACTGCGCCACCTCAGTTCTCAATTGTGGGATGTTTACGTCAGCCCTGAAACTGGCATGACTGAGGCCATTTGGAAACTTCTGTGCTGATACACTGAAGGAGAAGGATAGGGAGGGGGGAATGGAAATAGTTGGAGTGTTGTAGTCAAAACAAAATACTTTCTCTTGGGAACCAAGGACATTCCTGAAGGTGCTTGGAAGGAGGGGGCTGGAGTCACCTAGCAACTGGACAGCATCCTGATTGGACCATGTGACTGATTGTTTTGAGAAATGACAAACTCCTACTTTAAATTAGGTGAAAATGGTGGGAAGAATCAGAGTCAGTTTTCACCAGCCTGTGCCGATGAGACATACTCAATCAACCTATTCTTTGATGAAATTGCCTGCCTCAGAGATGTGTTTGCTATGGGGAAGTTACTTGGAACCCTGACAATGTATATGTGTTGAGAGAGCCCACATGCCCAATTCAACAAGAACATTTTTTTAACAGCTTACATCCTGAGACAATATCTTTAACATCATCAAACAACAATATCTGCCTATTCCAGGTGCTTGGGAAGGATTCAAAGAAATTCCAAATCCAGTGTGAACATCTGGCTGACTGTGGGATGAATCATTATAGTTATAACCATTCTTCTGAATAAAAATGTTGACATTTAGTCAAAAAGAAAAACAGGATCCACAACAGCAGATTACACTTTTAACCTAATTATTGAATTGTTGTAGAGGTGAAGTTCTGTCTCTCCTTTGTAAATATATAGTTAATTATGAGAGCTGAAACATGTATATGTTGGAGAGACTGAATGGATACAATTCAGCAAATAGGGATTTAAACCTAGCTGCAGAGCCGTGGTGGCAGAAGTGGTTAGAATGCAGTATTGCAGGCTAATTCTGCCCACTGTCAGTAGTTTGAACCTAACTGGCTCAAGGTTGATTCAGCCTTCCATCCTTCCGAAGTCGGTAAAACGAGGAGATAGATTGTTGGGGGCAATAGGCTGACTCTGTAAACTGCTTAGAGAGGGTTGTAAAACACTGCAAAGTGGTATATAAGTCTAAGTGCTATTGACACTACCAACAGTTTTAAAAAAAGTTTGTCCTCTCAGAAGGTAATGGTATTTGTGATTGGAACTTTAAATTGTGCTCAAGTTATATAACTATAAAACATCACATTTATGCAGCTACCTTTTATGTAAATCAGTGTTCTACCAAAACGATGCTTGATGGATTTGGACTAACTCCTTAAACACTATTAATGAATTAACAGCATGTCTGCATATGTAATCATATAGATTTCCTTTTCGGCTTGGCAAATGATCATTGTAAATGTATATAGGGAAATGCATTCATTAATTCCAATTTCCGTATCGATTGGCTTTATTTATTAAAGTTAAAATATTAAAAGAAATATAAGCAATATATCTTGCCAGGATATTTTTATCGTTGGCAATGCTGGGCTTCATTTCCAATTAAAATTACTGATGAGAAATGGAAATTAATTTTGGCATTGTGAAGCAAATTACATAGATCACACCCCTCCTCCCAAGTCAGTATAAAAGTCTCGGGCTCTCCAGAATGCATAACACCAAAAGCGGTAACAGATATTAAGGCCGTGTGGTCTTTTTCCAGTTTTTGGAAAGCAGTTTGAGTAAACTCCCATGGAGGAGCATTTTCCATCAACTCAGATTAAAGAATGAGTTCACCATTCACTTCAAAACGCAATGACGAAAAGACAAAAGTCCCAGGATTCAGCTGAGCATTTTGTCTTATTTGCTGCTACATTCTTAAGAGCCGAGGTGGCGCAGTGGTTAGGGTGGAGTACTGCAGGCCACTTCAGCTGACTGCGATCTGCAGTTCAGCGGTTCTAATCTCACCGGCTCAGGGTTGACTCAGCCTTCCATCCTTCCGAGGTGGGCGAAATGAGGACCCAGACTGTAGGGGCGATATGCTAACTCTGTAAACCCCTTAGAGAGGGATGAAAGCCCTAGGAAGCGGTATATAAGTCTAACTGCTATTGCTATTGCTATTGCTATTCTTCCCTACTTACCTCCTCGATTATGAGGCATGTTGAACTTCCTGCCAGATACCCAGAGATGATGTGGCCCTGAAGTTGTTGGAGTTCCTTTTAGAAACTGAATCCCATAGACATGTTCAGGAGACACATTCCTGAACGTCGTCCTGCCGTTCCCTTTAAATAGATGTGGGATGGCATATGACCTCGCTGTTAAATAGGTCATCCCACCTCACAACCAGATTTAGAGAATATCCAGTGGTGGGTTCCTACCGTTTCGGACCGTTTCGGCCGAACTAGTAGTAGCTTGAGGGCCTTGGTCACTGGAACCACTGCGATCCAAGCCTGCCACACCCCCGAACCAGTTCCCCCAGTGGTGACATAGAGGTTTAGAGGTTTAGAGGTTTAGAGGTTTAGAGGTTTATTCAACTTGTATGCCACCCTATTCCCGAGGGACTCGGCGAGGGCGGCTAACAAACTGGGGGGGAAGGGACACAATACAAAAGGAAAAAAACATAAAAACAAACAACAGTACAGAGCCAGTTTAAAAGGTCTCAACAAGCACACCAATTCGAGTGAGGATGGAACTCAGGAGCCCCAGGCCTGCTGGAACAGCCAGGTCTTAACGGCTTTACGGAAAGCCTGAAGTGTGGTGAGGGTCTGAATCTCCACGGGGAGTTCATTCCAGAGGGCCGGAGCAGCCACAGAGAAGGCCCTCCTCCAGGTGGTTGACAGTCGGCATTGGCCGGTAGATGGAATTCGGAGGATAATAGCAATAGCAATAGCAGTAGACTTATATACCGCTTCATAGGCCTTTCAGGCCTCTCTAAGCGGTTTACAGAGAGTCAGCATATTGCCCCCAACAATCTGGGTCCTCATTTTACCCACCTCGGAAGGATGGAAGGCTGAGTCAACCCTGAGCCGGTGAGATTTGAACCGCTGACCTGCTGATCTAGCAGTAGCCTGCAGTGCTGCATTTAACCACTGCGCCACCTTGGCTCTAGTTGTATTGCACATACGGCGTGCATCAAACATGCACACGCATAGGGTGTGTCCCTGAGCAAACTGGCAGTAGTCTCTGCCAGAACCCACCCCTGAGAATATCTGTTACTCATGCACCAGAGTCTTAAGAATTTAGAGTGTAGGTTGCCTGAATGAAAAGTGTTGTATTCACCCAAGATTATGACTCTATGCCAAGTATAATATCTTACAATTTTTATATACAGCTTTTCACAAATAGGCGTGTTCCAATGCACCCTTTCTGATAGATAAATGTCCAAATAGTTGCTAGTAATACAGCTGCACTAGTGGCGATAAAAAAGTGTGCAAGGTGTTGTGAGATATACCCTGCTTATAAGTTTACCAGTAGCATCTATTGAGCAATGCTGGAACTTGCCTTAAGAGGGCTTTGCCAGAAGATGAATTGCTTTCTTTATGTTCTTATTAGTAGTTGACAGAAGTTACAGTCGTCCTCAGGGTGCCATCGGCCAGACAGTGTCGACTGGCGACCCCCAGGGGGAGAGCCTTCTCTGTGGGACACCCTTCCCTCTGGAATGAGCTGCCCCCAGAGCTTCGTATAATCCCCGACCTCTGGTCCTTCCGACGCGCCCTAAAAAGTTGGCTTTTCCAGCAAGCCAGCCTGGCCTGAACAAAACAAATTATTGATCATTGTTAATTTTAATTTTAATTATTTTTTAAAAAAATGTGTCATTGTTAATTTTAATTGGGTTTGGGGATATCCTATTTAATTTCTTTTTAACTTTTGTAGCATGTGTTTCTTTTAATGTTGTATGCCGCCCTGAGTCCTTGGGAGAAGGGCGGCATATAAATCAAATAGACCTCAAACCTACAGTCAACTATTAAGCTCAACAAATTGAATTTCTGAATTTCTTCAGAGGGAGAATAAATGTTGCAAAAATGGGGCATGTAGAGGGTTTGGTAGACCTGCAGAGTGCTCCTGGGGGCTGGGAAGGGCAAAAATGGGCCTGTTTTTCACAAAAAAATGGGATGCACAGAGGGTTTGGGAGGAGTGCAGAGTGTTCCTGGAGGCCAGGGAGGGCAAAAGCCAGATGCGTGGAGGCCAAAAAGTATTTTTTTCCTGTTTTCCTCTTCAAAATCTTGGTGCATCTTATACTCCGGTGTGTCTTATAGTCCGAAACATACGCTATGTAACTGAATGTGCAGCTTTAGAAACTGTTTTCATAAACAAAGATAAAAACCGCCAGTATCAAGGCAGCTCATTCATCATGAAAACATCCTAAAAGCAAAACAGCCACTTGAAAAGGTTGAAGTGTCAAGAGGTGGGATTCATAATCATCGGGGATGGATGAGAAATAGATTTCATGAAAATCCCCTTGTGTTAATATGATTTTGGACCTCCCTGATAGGTTGAAGCCATGCACAATGACATCTGCACTTTTCAAACAGCGTGACAGGCTTTGTTTTTGAACCCAACCCAGGGAAAAAGTGAGTGTTCTCGCAAAACTCCATAAAAGACAGCAGGTTATTTGAGCAGAAACATCTTTTGAATCCTGCATATTAGGAAAATTGTACACAGAGTGCCTGCATGAGGAGGAACACCCTCCGAATTCCATCATCCAGCCAGTGTAGACTGGCAACTACCCAGAGGAGAGCCTTCTCGGTGGCTGCTCCGACCCTCTGGAACGAACTCCCCGTGGAGATTCGGACCCTCACCACCCTCCAGTCCTTCCGCGCTGCCTTAAAGATCTGGCTGTCTCGGCTGGCCTGGGGTTAGGATTTTAACCCCACTCGAATCGTGTGACTGTTGTGTTTTTTAAATGATGTATTGTCTTTATGTTGGTAATTGTTTGTCCTTCCCCCCCTTTTTTTGAACTGTGAGCCGCCCTGAGTCCCCCCAGGGAAAAGGGCGGCATACAAATAAAGGGAAATAAGTTTTCAAATTAAATCAAGGAAAGCAAGAAAATAACTCATCCCTCTTCCCTTGTTAGTTGGGACTTGGGATTTTAAAATCTGGTTCCAAACTACTTCTAGTAACAAACTGCTCCGTTATCTCCTGCTAGTTAGCAAAACTCTTACCCTTTTGCTTTTTGACCTGTGGTGGTGCACTTTTCTGAAGTCTAAAAAATTTAATCTAAAAAAAGACCCCTCCCCCTCCGCTTTCCATTTTCCCAGTTGGTTAATTTAAGTCAATATTACTCTAAGGATATCTAGGTCACACATCTTGAATTCTTGCAATCTACTTAGTTCCCATTATTATAGGTGAGGTATTTAGTATTCCATTTAATGAGAACCTTTTTTTTAAAAAAAAGTAAATTTTCTATATGTTATGGCATACTGTGGTGAAAACAATTATTTTCACTTAATAAAAATATCCTCCAAAGTTGCTAAGCTGAAATAATATATCTGGAAGCAGAATATCGCGTAAGGTTGGCAAAAGCCTGAAGGAGATATTTTGCTTCGAGTGATGCTTTAAGCAAAGCATCTCCCCGAAGCTTCTTTGGAGAGCCAGAGGGCTTTCCGTTTCCACAGACTGAAAGGAAGCTGCCTCGTTAGTTCAATCTTGAAGACTCCAGTCCCACCCAGAAAAAGTGGTGGAATGAAGTGAAGAGCACCAGTGTGTAGAGCACAACTTTACTTTATGCAGGCCTACCATTTTGACAAGAAAAAACAATGAAGAAAGAAAGAAAGAAAGAAAGAAAGAGAGGGAGGGAGAGAGAGAGAGAAAGAAAGAGGAGGGAGAGAAGGAGGAAGGGAGGGAGAGAAAGATAGAGATAGAAAGAAAGAAAGAAAGAAAGAAAGAAAGAAAGAAAGAAAGAAGCAGGGAGGGGGAGAGAAAGAAAGATAGAGGGTGGGAGAGAAGGAGGGAGGAAGGGAAAGAAAGAAGAAAGATAGAGGGTGGGAGAGAAGGAGGGAGGGAAAGAGAGACAGAGAAAGAAAGAGGGTGGGAGAGAAGGAGGGAGGAAGGGAAAGAAAGAAAGAGGGAGGGAGAGATGGAGGGAGGGAAAGAGAGACAGAGAAAGAAAGAAAGAGGGAGGGAGAGTGAGAAAGACAGAGAAGAAAGAAAGAAAGAGGGAGGGAGAGAAGGAGGGAGGGAGAGAGGGACAGAGAAAGAAAGAGGGTGGGAGAGAAGGAAGGAGGAAAGGAAAGAAAGAAAGAAAGAAAGAAAGAAAGAAAGAAAGAAAGAAAGAAAGAAAGAAAGAAAGAAAGAAGGAAAGAAAACTTTTGATAAATCATGCAGGATCATCAAATGCCCTAAAATTGACAGGGGGTTCGGGTCTGTAATGGTCCTAACGCAGTGCAAGCAAATTATGGAATAAATTGGGAGAAGTAGATTGGGTAAATATTTCTGGAAATGATAGTATAGTCTGACATATGATGCAGTAAGGCTAACCAAGTATTGGGACGGCTAATCCCATTTCTACAACACAAGGCAGTACTCATCCCCATCCTATTTACTAGTGTCAAACATGGACAGTTGCAAATAAAATAAAATAAAATAAGCATAAGTGGAAGTTAGTCACCAGGGAATGGGATGTTTGAGGAAAGCTTCCAGAATGGTATAAAATCAAGAGAGATCATGAAAGAAAGAATTGGCATAGAACCAATCTTAAACTACATACAAAAACAGCAAATAAAGTGGATTGCCCACCTGGATTGGCATTCCATGCCATGTAAGGGATACACAACAATGGGAGAAGGCCAAAGAACACGAGGGAGACCCAGAAGATGGGGAGACAGCATCAAAGCCACACTACAACAAGATCAAATAACAATGCTTGAGCAGAAGAATCTCCTTCTACATCTGAAGCAGTAAAAGAGGAAGTTGGGAAGAAGAATAAGAATGACAACATATTCAAGGGAGAATGGGATAAAGTGACATTTCATATTTTTAAAAGAGAACATAGAATTTGAAGATCAACCTAGCATATTATGTTAGAGATACTGTATTATAGCAATAGCAATAGCGTAGCATATTTTTCGGCGTATAAGATGCACCTTTTTCCCTCAAAAAAGAGGGTGAAAATCTGGATTTTGACTGTCCCACCTCCTTTGCAAAAATGGCCATGCATAGCCTTTAGGAGACGTCTAGAGTGCTCCTGGGGACTGGGGAGGGCAAAAATGAGTGAAAAATGGGCCGTTTTTTGCTCATCCCCCCCCCCTGCCTGCAGGAGCACTCTATAAACCTCCTAAATACTATGCATGCCCCTTTTTTTTGACAAAATACGAGCCCATTCTTGTGAAAAATGGTCTGGTGTTTGCTCATTTTTGCCCCACCCCCACCCCTAGGAGCCATCTGGAAGCCTCCTAAAGGTGTTTTGTTTTTTTTTACAAAAAACAGGCCCGTTTTCACGAAAAACGGGTTGTTTGTGGGAGGTCTGCAGAGTGCAAAAACTTTTTTTTTAATTTGCCTAAATTTTGGTGCGTCTTATACTCTGGTACATCTTATACTCGAAAAATATGGTATATACTGTTTCAAAGTGCTTTACAGCCCTTTCTAAGCAGTTTACAGAGTCAGCATCTTGCCCCCAACAACCAAGGTCCTCATTTTACTTGGAGGGATGGAAGGCTGAGTCAACCTGGAGCCGGTCAGAATCAAACTACTGGCAGCGAACAGTGAGTTAGTCTGTAATACTGCATTCTAACCACTAGTCATTCTACAAACTAGGAATCACCATTGCCTTAAATCAAGTCTTTGCATCTCATGGCAAGGCCCATAGGACATGTGGAACCCACAGAGTATGCCCAGATCATGTTACCAAAAACCCACAACAAAATAGCCTATTGTAACTTCAGTGTCGCTTTCGACAAATCGCATTGGACACATTAGGCTTCTGCAATACTTAGGACATCCGTTTTCCACCTTAAAATCCCCCATCCCCCATGAGCCGAGGTGGCACAGTGGTTAGGGTGCAGTACCGCAGGCTACTTCAGCTGAGTGTTATCTGCAGTTCGGCTGTTCAAATCTCACCGGCTCAAGGTCGACTCAGCCTTCCATCCTTCCGAGGTGGGTAAAATGAGGACCCGGATTGTTGGGGGCAACATACTGACTCTGTAAACCGCTTAGAGAGGGCTGAGAGCCCTATGAAGCGGTATATAAGTCTAACTGCTATTGCTATTGCTCTCCATCTATCTTTCCTCATAAAAAACTATTACATCTTTATTTGAAGTTCCCTCAAAACATGAGTGTTCTGGCAGCTCAGTGGCATCAAGGAAGCAAATGTCAAATTCCACTCAATTCTCGTTTCGTGCCATAACATGTCAAGCTACACTGACTGCTTCAGTGAAGCCTGGAGCAGACCCACCAAGCCTTAGCAGAACAAACTTCACAGCTGGCTGATGACTTAATGAAAAGCTTCTGCCTCACTATCTGACTGGGAGAAGGTCTTGTTTACCGTTCAACTTCTTGATAGGCGGCTACAAGAAGCCTAACTGAACTCTGAGATTAGCCTCAGCATTGCTCTGCGAAAAGACCCCGGGAAGCTGGAGAATTTGGGAATTAAAAGGTTGACAATTATTACCCAACCAGCAAATAGTATTGCATTTATCCCAAGGCTGTTTCCATACAAACCAAACCATTCATTAAAGGGTTTTATACAGGAGTTACTAATATTCTCTTGTATCAGTAAATAGAATGGGTTTTAACCAGAGGTGGGTTTCAAACGGTTTGTGGCAGTCCCCGCGAACCGGTTGGTCGGCGAACCCGGAAGTAAGTAACTTCCAGGAACGGTGAAGGGTCCACCCGCACGCACGCACTCCTTACCGGTCTTTGAAGGCTTCTGCGCTTCCACACAGGCACATGGCACATACAGCGCCTGCGTGATTCTCCGCGAGCAGCTGGATGGCACATACAGCACCTGTGCAAGTCTCCACGAGCAGCTGGAGCATCGCGCAGGCGCTAAGACGCATGCGTGAACTGCGCGCGTGTACGAGGACGCCGCCGGCCCCGTTCCAACCGAACTGGTTGGAACGGGATTAGCAACCCACCCCTGGTTTTAACCCATTGAAATTAATTGATAAGGAAGTAGTAATCTGTCTCACATCAAACCTGCATCTATAACAGACAGGTAGTCCTCAACGTCAAACAGTCCATTTAGGGACCGTTCAAAGCAGTGGTCCAATGCCATGAAGAAAAAGAAATGTGTGTGTGTGTGTGTGTGTGTGTGTGTGTGTGTGTGTGTGTGTAATACAGCCCAGGTTCGAATCCCAGTAAGGGTGTGGCTAGCTGATGAGAGCTAAATAGCTTGAAATAGATCTATACTAGTCTCCCTTTATTTATTTATCAGCACAAATAAAAACACAAATATAACAAAAAGGCAACAGTAAAAATATTGGGTTTCTGTCGTGATGGACTCTTGTGACGAGCCGATTGACAGATGCTGGAAGCAGTTAGCTTCCTCCCATAATTGGGGCTTACCAGGGGTTGTGACACTAATATATACCTTCTTCCCTGGCTTCAGCTGATAAGGAGGAGACCTGTGGCTTGATGGCTAAGACGTTTGCCTAAGATGCAATACAGCACAGGTTCGAATCCCAGTAAGGGTGTGGCTAGCTGATGAGAGCTAAATAGCTTGAAATAGATCTATACTAGTCTCCCTTTATTTATTTATCAGCACAAATAAAAACACACACACACACACACACACACACACACACACACACACACACATATATATATATATATATATATATATATATATATATATATATATGTTATATTTATGCTGATAAATAAATAAAGGGAGACTAGTATAGATCTATTTCAAGCTATTTAGCTCTCATCAGCTAGCCATACCCAAGTTTTTGGGAATCGAACCTATATATAATTCTTCTCCTGATATATAGCAACAGTAGAAGATACCAATTGCCTTAAATTGCCTATGTTTGTTTGTTTTGTTTTTTTCCCCAGAAAGGAAAGTCAGAAAATAGTGTTTTGTTTTTAAACCAAACTCTGGCGCAGGTAATCCCGAGCTATTTTGCTGCTGAGACAAAAGACACGACGGTAACTTTCCTTCACATCATGTCTAAACATCAACCAGACTGGACACTAAAACTTACTGTAACCTTGTTGATGGGAAAGCATCACTCACTTGTCTCAGAAAATAACAAGACGATTCAGAGGGGGAGACATTGGTGGCGCATAACTCTGTGCTTTCGGGAGCTGCATCTCACTTCATCAGATGCAGAGAGGATGATGTAGGATGAAATTCGGCTGAGGCAGCAGGAGAGGAAAGGGAGGGAAAGGTAAGAGGGACATGCAGATGCCAGTTAGCTGCAAGACAGATTGCAGGTATTTTATCAATTAACAATTTTAATTAACAACTCTAATGTGTTAAAAATCCAGTGTATCTGTTAGGTTTTGGGTTGTGGGTTCCTTGGTGTTCTCTGAGTTTGATTGTTTTCCTGCAGATATTTCACACTAGGTAGCATCATCAGTGATAAGAATCATCATCCGAGCACTGATGATGTTACCTAGTAGGGTCATGAAATTTCTGCAAGTAAACAATGAAGCTGAGAGAGCACCAAGGACCTCACAGTTCAGCCCCAAGTTACTAATATTCTCTTGCATCAGTAAATACAATGAGTTTTTAACCCATTGAAGCTAATTGATAAGGTACTAGTAATCTGTCTCACATTAAACCTGTATCTGTAACGTACAGGTAGTCCTCAACTTGCAACAGTTCATTTACTGACCTTTCAAAGTTACAACGGCACTGAGAAAAGTAACGTATGACCATTTTTCACACTGACGACCATTGCAGCATCCCCGCAGTCACATGATTCAGATATATGGCAACAAACTCATATTTATGTCAGTTGCAGTGTTCTGGGGTCATTTGACCTTCTCACAAGCAAAGTCAATGGGGAACCCAGATTCACTTAACAACTGTGTTACCAATCTGTTCTGACCCCCCCCTTCTTCGCTCATTCAAAGACGACAGGCAGACAGACTTAAAAGGAAATAACTTTATCAGTCCTGGCTTCCGCTGGCTGTGAGCCAAAAATAAACATAAATAAAGTCTCTGGCAAGAAGATAACAGAATGCAAAAACAAAGATCTCTTACGGCCAAACCAGGTGTACAGAAAGAAAGCAAATCACTTCTCCAAGTGTCTCTTTGAATCAGGGTTACAGAAAGCAAACCACTTATCCAAGTGCCTCTCACAAACAAACCATGACCGATGAATGATGAACCACGAACGAACGATGAACGGTGACTTCTGCAACCAGGGCGTGGCACCATCAGTCCTTTTTTCTCCAGAAGACCACACTAATGAGCCCCAGCTGCATTATTATTCCTGCATCCCAACTCAACTCACAGCAAACTTCTGCTGAGTCACAACTCCAATCTAACACCTTGCAATGATTCACTTAACCATTTTGGCAAGAAAGGTCATAAATGGGGCAAATAGTGATAGCACCTCGACTTATATACTGCTTTACAGTGCTTTGCTGCCCTCTCTAAGCGGTTTACAGAGTCGGCCTCTTGCCCCCAACAATCTGGGTCTTCATTTTACCTACTTCGGAAGGATGGAAGGCTGAGTCAAACCTGAGCCTGGTGACATATGAACTGCCAAATTTTAGGCAGCTGGCAGTCAGCAGAAGTAGCCTGCAGTACTGCACTCCAACCACTGTGCCACCGTGGCTCAAAACTTACTTAAAAACGGACTCACTTAGCAACAGAAATATTGCGCTCAATTGGAAGATATGTGTGTATATACTTGCATAATCTGTAACACCTAGAGGACTCACCTCGTGGGGGAGACGGGCGTCATAACAATTCAATAAGTAAACAATAAAGAGATATCTGCATAACCAATTTGTTTTCTCCCCCCTTCCTGCCTCACCCAAATTTAGATCCTATCTCAGTCTAGCTGCTGATTGCATCTCATGAAAGCTGATGGCCTTTCATCAAACTTGTTACTGTAGTCAGAGCGAGCGTTACCCAACTCCTCCTGCATTTTTACCATCGTAATCTAACAGAGTTCTCCTCCTGCCCTTGCTTGGCATGGAACACCATGCTGCTTCTTCATCTGCCACCTGGCAGCCTCCATTAACGGCATGGCCCACTGAGTCTTAGATGAATGCATTCGCCTTGCATTTTATTTATGCTTCTATATTGCTATTCTATTGCGGGCCTTTCCTGAGTATCTCTTGATGCTATTAAAATGCGTTTATTCTAGGAACAAGAACTGGCAACTTCTTTTGAGGGAAGGCGAGAGCTTCCCTTGGCCTTTCAATGAGTTGCTGTAAAGCAGAACTCAAGAGGAAGGTGGGACCAGACCCACACAAGCTGAAGAAACTGCTGCTAACAATCCATGATTAATTGCCGGGTGGTTTCGCTCTGGGTCACAAGGTGATGGGTGTGCTCACGCGCAGGGTTCAACTTATCTTAATTACCAATGTAGCTGTAAAAGGTGGTGGGAAGCCCAGGGTGGCAACGGGTCCTTCAGTCATGAAGCTTAGCTTTGGAAAGAAACACAAAGGGAAAAGGCACATAGGCAGCCTTGAGATGGGTAGTTTAGATTGGAGAATTGGCATGGTGAACAAGGCAATCATCCCAACAAAATTTGGACACTCTTGCCCATGTTCTAGAGTTTGTAAATCATGGTCGATCTTATTATGGAGTGCTCTCATCATTTGGAGTTTGACTATTAGGCTAAGAAGAAGAGCCATCACCTTGGTAACAAAATAAAGAAAAAGGAAAGGATTATTTCTCTTGCCACTCAGACTTACTCAAAGGCAGAAATCAAAACTACAAAAATATTTTCTCCATTTTATTATGCATAAAGTACGCAATCTGGAGAAACAGACGCTCACACAAACCACCTCCTGAGCTTAGTCAAGTGATGTATGGTAATTCTGTCTTAAATTCCTGTTTTTGTCTCCATAAACTTGTTTCAATACTTTTGTTGTTGTTGTTGTTGTTGTTTCAGAGCTTCAATAGCCATCTGGTTTTTTAATGTTGAATTGCAAGGACATCATTCCTTGAACTGGCCTGTCATATAAATTAACTGAACTTTTCCTATGTAGAAATACATTTTGCACTCAGAATACGTGTGATTAGAAAACCTAATAGAAAACCAGGAAAAAAAATATGTTCATAAAGACCTAAAGAATCAAACACAGAAGAATTGGTCAACAGAGGACTTCTGGACTGTGGTTACATTTGGATGAAGTATTTTTGACCTCTTGCAAAGAGGAAGACAGTCAGAGATGGTATTCTGCCAGTTCACACCAGTTCGGGTGAACTGTTAGTGGCGGCGGGATGAGGCTCCGCCCACCCACCAAGACCATCATCACAGACCTTCTGTGCATGCACAGATGGTTCTGAGCATGCTTAGACATAGCAATAGCAATAGCAGTTAGACTTCTATACCGCTTCATAGGGCTTTCAGCCCTCTCTAAGCAGTTTACAGAGTCAGCATATCGCCCCCAACAACAGTCTGGGTCCTCATTTTACCCACCTCGGAAGGATGGAAGGCTGAGTCAACCTTGAGCCGGTGAGATTAGAACCGCCGAACTGCAGCTAACAGTCAGCTGAAGTAGCCTGCAGTGCTGCACTCTAACCACTGCGCCACCTCTGCGTGTGCTCCCGTTACTCAATCAGTAGTGAAGAAAAGAGGATACCATTACTGAAAACAGTGTGAATATAACAGGGAATATTGAATTAACACTGAATAAGTAAATTAATGGATGAATTAATTTGCCTCTTGAGGTCTTTCTAGTACTAGAGTGAGACATTGAAAAATATGAGGCAGCCTAATTTCAACTTAGCATTTAAATCCTGAAAAATATTGGAATGAATTAAAATTTCCGACGAGAATTACTGAGGCAAAAGATAATATATTACAGACTTCATGTAAATTTCTTGAGTTTAGATTTACAAGATGATTCTAGCAGAGCTGATCTAGCAGAAACACCTTTTTTATTGTATAGTTTTGTTTTTAAAAAAAGAGAAAGACTCAAACAATATAGTTTTAAGATACCGGTTTTAAAAATTGTATAGAATGACGTTTCTGTAGAACCTATAATCATTCATAATAAATTTATTATCTCTTTTGGATCATTTGCATTACTTGGCATTGTTTTTAAATTGTAATACACTTTGTTGTTATCAACCCCATTCCTTTCCATTATCTCAGCCCAGGATCTAAAATTTAAAATAACACACTGTCATGCCAAGCCAGGCTAATGTGATGTTTCAGAATTTTTCTACCACTGTTATATTGTGACATCTTCAATATATTAGAAAAATAAAATAAAACAGCCAGGTTCCAAAGATGCTTTTTCTAGAGGCAACTGGACTTCCTTGTTTTTCTTTGAATACATTTCACTTCTCATCTAAGAAGCTTCTTCAGCTCTGACTGGGGAATTGAAGGATTTATATTCCTTGCAGACAGCTGGTCGTTTGCAATTTTTTAGCGTGTCCTTGAGGCCACTTGGAGGTTTGTATCCTCAGTAGTGCACAGGTGAGGAGTCTTCTTGAACTGCTAAAAGGACTGTGTTGTAGAGCTGTGTAAACCTCCAAGTGGCCTCAATGACTCTCCAAAAGAATGCAAATGACCAGCTGTCTGCAAGGAATATAAATACATAAATCCTTCCATTCCTATCATCCAGTCAGAGCTGAAGGAGCTTCTTGGATGAGAAGCAAATGTCTTCAAAGACAAGAACATCCAGGTGCCTCTAGAAAAAACACCTTTGGGACAACCAAGATGACTGAGAATCTCCACAGACATTTTTATACAGACAGGATTGCTAAAACTACACTTTTCAACATTTTAAGACCTAATTTTGAAGATAAATGCCAAAAATTTATAGCTGGGAAGCAATTCACCTAAAATTCACATACCAAAATGTATAAATTAACACAATTTATTAAAGCCTACCTTACTATCGAAAACCTAATTACAAAAGCACTCTGTATGATAGGAAAAATGTATTTTAATTACATTTTATTTACATGCAAATACATTTGTAGAAATAAAGATATAGACAGCTATACTGTATACCGTATGCATACCTCTATGGATGCATATGAAGTCAGATTGAACTAGTTCCACTAAAGTGCATAATTGACTGACCCCCCCGCCCCAAAAAAAAAAATTGGTTGTCCCATCGCTAATCCAGTTTTCACTTTCATATCCAAGGCACACTTTTGAATTAAAATGGCTGGGACAATTCACTCACAGGGATCAAGATAGATTGCACCATGAATGTGTTGATTCTCATGGATGTAGAAATTTATAGCAATAGCAATAGCAGTTAGACTTATATACCGCTTCATAGGGCTTTCAGCCCTCTCTAAGCGGTTTACAGAGTCAGCATATTGCCCCCAACAACAATCCGGGTCCTCATTTTACCCACCTCGGAAGGATGGAAGGCTGAGTCAACCCTGAGCCGGTGAGATTTGAACTGCCGAACTGCAGAACTGCAGTCAGCTGAAGGAGCCTGCAGTGCTGCATTTAACCACTGCGCCACCTCGGCTCTATATATAGTTATATACATGACTGTTTTTAAAATCTCTATTTATCTGTCTATTATGTGTCTGATTGTCTGTCTGTCTGTCTCTCCATCCATCCATCCATTTATCTATCATCTATCTCTCTATCCCTCCATCTTTGACAGGAAAAGGGCTTCTCTTACCCCAAATATTATGCCTAGCAATGCATTCATATTCAGATAGAATCCATAAAGTGAAATACATGTATCATTTACCAATGAAATACATGTACCAGCTGGTCCATGAACGACCAGCTGCAACAAGCTACACCATGTATGTCATGTAGTAGCTCCTCAAAGTAATAATCCCTCAAACTGTCAAATCTGATTTACGTGTGTAGTATGCCAATAGTACTAATGTAGCATTCAACCCCAGCATAAATCATGTGGCTGTTACTCTGTTATAATATCATAATGCATACTTTTTGGCATTACCCACCATCTATTAGAAAATTTGTCATAGACTAAAACATTCCAAGTCGAAAGGTAAATTTCAGAATCTAAACTCTTGACAAGGATAATGGAGAAGGGCAGGGCAGGATAAATTTCAGGTGGCCCTTGATTTATGACCCCAATTGGGATGAAGAATTTCCACTGCTAAGCAAGGCAGTTATTGAGCAAGTTGTGCCATGGTTGTTAAAAAAAACAAAACAATTTTAAGTGAATTATGTGGTTGTTAATTGAATCAGACTTTGCTTACCATGAGCCAGTTGGGAAAGTCACAAACAACCATCATATAACCCCAGGGTTATTGGTTATTGATTGGGTGGAGGTGTGTCAGAACACATCCAAGCTCCCACCCAATCAGCTCAAATCCCCACTGGCAGTTAAAAGGAAGAAACAGCTGAGATCTCACATTGGTCCTGGAAGCACGAAGCCTGAAGATGATGAATGAGACTTCGTCGAAACGTCGCCAATTCACCTCCAATTTTACGCGGGACAAAACCCGAATAACCAAAGACCTACATACTAACACCCACGAAAACCTCAGAAAACAAATATGTGTATATGTGTATATGTATATATATATATATATGTGTGTGTGTTTATTTTATGACTCTGTGGATACTGAAACAATCATAAAGATGAGGACAAATTACTTTATGTGCTGTTGTAACTTTGAACATTCACTAACGAATGGAAGTCGAGAAATACCTGCAGTAAGGACAAAGCTTTCGAAGCAGGTTGTGAAAATGACTGCTGTTATCCATTCAAAATCCGCAATCCAGGTACATGGTTTGGAATTTAGCAAAGTCTTCTGTGAAGCAGGAGACAATTAAGAATAACTATCACTTCTGTTGCTTAGAATCTGAGATAATATTCTAACCCACAGCTAATTATAAACCGTGAATCATTCAGAATTGCCTCTCTTCCCTACAGCTCTGTTAAGTTTTTATCACCATGACTCTGTCTCTGTTCCTAGCTCACATTGCTTTCATTCTTGAATTTCAATCTCTACATGCTTATGGATTCCTGCATTATCCTTGCAAGGGCTTCTTCTACCATTTAAAACAGTTTTCTGCAAGGCAAAGGGCAACTATAACAAAGTGGGAATCTTTCTATCTATCTATCTATCTATCTATCTATCTATCTATCTATCATCTATCATCTATCATCTATCATCTATCATCTATCATCTATCATCTATCATCTATCATCTATCATCTATCATCTATCATCTATCATCTATCATCTATCATCTATCTATCTATCTATCTATCTATCTATCTATCTATCTATCTATCTATCTATCTACTGTCTGTCTGTCTGTCTGTCTATCTATCTATCATCTATCTATCTTGTCTGTCTGTCTGTCTGTCTATCTAATCTATCTATCTATCTATCTATCTATCTATCTATCTATCTATCTATCTATCTATCCATCCATCCATCTATCATCTATCATCTATCATCTATCATCTATCATCTATCATCTATCATCTATCAATCATCTATCATCTATCATCTATCATCTATCATCTATCATCTATCATCTATCATCTATCTATCTATCTATCTATCTATCTATCTATCTATCTATCTATCTATCTACTGTCTGTCTGTCTGTCTGTCTGTCTGTCTATCTATCATCTATCTATCTTGTCTGTCTGTCTGTCTGTCTGTCTGTCTGTCTGTCTATCTAATCTATCTATCTATCTATCTATCTATCTATCTATCTATCTATCTATCTATCTATCTAATCTATTTATCTATCTATCTATCTATCTATCTATCTATCTATCTACTGTCTGTCTGTCTGTCTGTCTATCTATCTATCTATCTATCTATCTATCTATCCATCCATCCATCCATCCATCCATCCATCTATCATCTATCATCTATCATCTATCATCTATCATCTATCATCTATCATCTATCATCTATCATCTATCATCTATCATCTATCATCTATCTATCTATCTATCTATCTATCTATCTATCTATCTATCTATCTATCTATCTACTGTCTGTCTGTCTGTCTGTCTGTCCGTCTATCTATCTATCATCTATCTATCTTGTCTGTCTGTCTGTCTGTCTGTCTATCTATCTAATCTATCTATCTATCTATCTATCTATCTATCTATCTATCTATCTATCTATCTATCTATCTATCTACTGTCTGTCTGTCTGTCTGTCTGTCTATCTATCTATCATCTATCTATCTTGTCTGTCTGTCTGTCTGTCTGTCTGTCTGTCTATCTAATCTATCTATCTATCTATCTATCTATCTATCTATCTATCTATCTATCTATCTATCTATCTATCTATCTATCTATCTATCTATCTAATCTATCTAGCTATCTAGCCATCTAGCTATTTGTATGTCATCGATTGCACAATTAATTTACTGTTTTCAAAAGATATTCTTCAGTTCCGGGTTTCCGTGTATGTATGTGTGTGTGTGTGTGTGTGTGTGTGTGTGTGTATGTATGTATGTATGTATGTATGTATGTATGTATGTATGTATTAAAAAGAAACATGATATTTAGTAATCCACAAAATTAGGATAAAGGTATGAAATCTGAAAGAAAGACCACATTGTTCACTAAATGCACCTGTGGAAGAAAGACATAACTTTGACTGTCTATTCTGATTTATTCATCCCTCTTCCTATAATGGATTAGAGTGCTTGTTGAGGTTGGTAGAAAATCAATTTTGCAACAATACTGATGTTGATTATTCAGTATACCTCTGCCTATCAAAATAAATATTTAATCAATAATTATCTAAACAGTCATATCTGGTTAGCCAACGTTGCCTTTGCAGACCATCCCAGACCCAAGAAATGCTACTATCTAGAACTTCCACAGGGATTACACTACTGTTATTAATTTAACTAGACACTGGATGTCAGTGTTGCTGTTTGCTAAAATGGAAATAAAGAAAAAAAGTATAAGAGGCAAAATGCATAATAGGAGATATCAAATGGAATCAGTCTAAATGGCTTGAAGTGCTAATGAAATTACAGTGTGTTTATTAAGGGTCTTACTGGCCTTACAAGTTGCTTCCCATGTAAATCGGAAAAGGATGACCTCTTCTCCACTTCAAGCGCTCAGATCCTTTTGTGCTTCACATCGCAGCATCCACCTCTCGGATTGGCTGCCTGCCTGCCTGCCAGAGGATATCACAAAGAATTGGGGGGCTAATGCAGAAGTCACTGCCCGAAATGGTTCTGAAGTTCCCTTCCACCCTTTTAAAGTAGAGAGGTGACCAATGGCATCAAAATCCGATGTCCTTCTAGCAAAACGATCTGTGTTTGCCTGCCAATTGTATTTGATTAAAAAGGAGGAATTCATAAAGGCTTTGAAGAATAATTATATGCAAGATCAAATATGGGTTGGTCACCAGGTTTATACCATACACTCCTAACATCTTGATTGCAGGAAAAACGACTTCAGCAATAGAGTAATAATTGTCTGGAACAGTTTATCTGATCCTGTTGTTAGTTCCTCTAACCCCCCATACCTTTTACCTTAAGCTGTCTACCATGGACTTTACACATTTCTTAAGAGGTCCCTAAGCGGGGCGTGCATAAACGCACCAGCGTGCCTCCCATCCCTGTCCCACTGTCCCTAATATGTATCCTTTTATGGCTATTCCGGCAGGCCTGGAGCTGTTGACCTCATGACTGAGGTCCAGCCCCGACCAGATTGGGTGCATGATGAGGTTTTAATCTGTCTCTTCTGTTTTTTTAATTCTTTATTTTTTTAAAAAAATTACTTCCTTTCTGTAAGCCGCCCGGAGTCCTCCGGGATTGGGCGGCCTATAAATCTATTAAATACAATACAAATACAATACAATATATGCTTTGCTTATTTTTATCCATTTATTTGTGCCATTTTTTCCATGTGTTTTTCCTACTTGTTTCCTTGTATTTGTTGACAAATATAAACAAACAAGCAAACAAACAAACAATAAATAAATAATAACATGGCAGCCATGCAATCCTTTTAAACTGTTTTAAGACATCACCAATACATTCTGACACATCTTTTCCCTTTGCATCCAAAACCATCACAACCTAAAATTCAATTAGAATTAATTACCAATCAATAAATTTTAAGATTGCAACTTTTGGCTGTTTCCTGTTCACATTTTACCAGCCTCTTAATACAAGTGTAGAAAAGGAAAACCATCATCACGGATTTTTTCATCAGTAGTTGAGTGACATGATACTGGGGTTTTGTTACCAGGTGTGAAGTTAAACAATTATGTCAGTGTAAAATTTAAATAGCAACTATGTGTAGCCTAAAACATGGTTTAATTTTACTTAGTTATTTACCTACAGAAAAATCTAGCGTGATTGATGTAAGGCACAAACATTAGAGAGTTGTAATTATCCTGCCTCTTTGTGTTTAACACTTCTCTAGACAAGAGGGGGGGAAAATCTAGTCCCACTTAAAATTGTTTCTAATTAGAAAGCCACGAGCTCCGTTTAATGGATCAAAATCACACATGAGACTGGCATCCAACCTTCCCTAGTAGAAATTTAAAGCAAGCAAAGTAACATTGATTCCAAGATGTCTTTTCCTCTGTTTTTTTCTCCTACCCAAATCTTTCTTGGGTGGTGTTTTCATGGCCACCCATTTTTAGCATTGTATCTTGAAAATGAATGTCATTCTCACAAACAAGAAAGAAAGAAAGAAAGAAAGAAAGAAAGAAAGAAAGAAAGAAAGAAAGAAAGAAAGAAAGAGAGAGAAAGAGAGAAAAAAAGAGAGAGACAGAGACAGAGAGAGAAAGAAAGAAAGAAAGACAGAAGAAAGAAAGAAAAAAAGAAAGAAAGAAAGAAAGAAAGAGAAAGAGAGAAAAAAAGAGAGAGAGACAGAGACAGAGAGAAAGAAAGAAAGAAAGACAGAAGAAAGAAAGAAAAAAGAAAGAAAGAAAGAAAGAAAGAGAAAGAGAGAACAAAAGAGAGAGACAGAGACAGAGAGAGAAAGAAAGAAAGAAAGAAAGAAAGAAGAAAGAAAGAAAGAAAGAAAGAAAGAAAGAAAGAAAGAGATCACGTTTCCCCGATAAGGGCAGAGAAGGGAGAGCGAATATCTGCTAGATTAAACAATGCTGTTTCAGACATGTTAGGAGAAGGTCATGGAAGAGTCCTGATATGGCCTTCCATCTCTGGAGTGCAGTTGTAGGCGGAGGCTATGAACAATTCATACACTATGGAGGACACCAATGACTGCAAGAGGATAAATGGTTACTTGGTGATTCCATACAGAAAGCACATCCTTTCATACATGAAGACATCACAGCAGGCCCAACTTGGACAACTTTAAGACCTGTGGACTTCAACTCCCAGCTAGCATGGGAATTGAAGCCCACAGGTCTTAAAAGTTGCCAAGATTGGATGCCCTTCCTGTATGGAAATATGAAATTTATTTCCTTTCAACTCCATTCTGGGAGTTGAAATCGATAGGTTTTAAAGCTTGGACAATCCCGACTTACATGTTTCCTTCGGCCACCCCATTAGCTATTTAATTGCAACTACAGCTCAAAAAACTTGCTTTATCGCAGGATCCAATCTGGGTCGATCACCCAGGTTTAGTCTTCTAGGTTTTCAGACTTATTCTGGAGCTCATCTTCAGGGAACTTCTCCGTCATACATTCTGGTAAGAGAGAAGTTCCATGAGGATAGGTTCATGCAGAAGTCCAAAAACTCAGAAGATTAAAGCTCCTGACCCAGGAGGATCTTGCAACATTATCCCGGGCCACTTGTATTTTCCTTCATTTTGCATTATTTCTAAGTTCTACCTTCTCAAGTAAAAGCTTGTGGTTTGCATTTAATTAGTTCATAGTATTCCTTAGATGTCTTTGGATGACTTTACTGTCAACTCCCCTGGATTCTTTTTGAACAAAATATAAGCAGTGAATAAAAGCTAGGTTTAAGACATCAAAGAAGTACATTCTAAACAGATCTAGGCAACCTCATTCTATTTTAATTACAGAATTCACATTTCCTTGCCAATGATTGTCCTGACTGAATGCCAGGAAGACTAGAAGTCCAAAATATCTGGAGTGCATCAAATTGCCTACCTCTCCTCTACTGACTTAGACAACTGCTCCATTTTGTCCAGAGAATTCAATTACTGGTTATATATAATACATCAGAATTATGACATTTCTCTCTCTCCTCTGCCCATATTTTAGTTCGCCATTTTGAACTATGTCTTGTGAGTAAAGAAATCATCGTACTGAGCCAGATCTCTAGGTGAAGACAAGTGAAAGTTTTCTCCTTCCGTTCAAGCATTATGTGAGATACGCCAGAAGTGTTTTGCACTTGAGCAGCCCACCATTTTGTTATCCCTGCGGATGGATTTTTATTGTTCTTCAAATCTTGCAAACTCTGAGTATGAGTTATTATGAAGACGGGAGAAATCGGACTGGAACAACAGAGGAAATTATGCCACTAACATTCTAACCTCAATCATGCTGAAAACTGTAGAGAAGAAATCCTGTCAAGCATGGGAAAAACCATCTAAAATAAGAATATTTGCAAAATTAAACTCCCTTTAAAACAACAATCTAAGGGATAGAGTAGGATCAAGCATTGAAAATCTCTAAATATGATGATTTAATAGGCTTGACTGATGCTTCAATGAAGTGTATGACTTCAGCGAGGTTTAGCACAAAGCAAAAAATGCTTTGCAAAAAACCCGAGGCATCCTGATTCTATGAAATAACCATGTTGCAATAGTTTGGCACTTCCAAAGGCTATTGTAAGGACTGGAATCTCCTTCAAGTCTTCAAGAGCTCCTGAAGAATGATCATGTTGCCTTTTCTTCCTGATGTCATTTGTATTGTCCTCAGTATAGTGGTGGGATTCAAAAAAATTTACTACCGGTTCTATGGGCGTGGCTTGGTGGATGTGGCATTGCTTGGTGGGTGTTTCGTGGGTGTGGCAGGGGAGGGATACTATAAAACCTCCATTCCCTCCCCACTCCAGGGGAAGGTTACTGCAAAATCCTCATTCCCTCCCAATCAGCTGGGACTCGGGAGGCAGAGAATAGATAGGGGTGGGACCAGTCAGAGGTGGTATTTACCAGTTCTCCAAACTACTCAAAATTTTCACTACTGATTCTTCAGAACTGGTCAGAATCTGCTGAATACCATCTCTGCCTCAGGAGGCTAAATTTTCCTTGAAAAAGAGTGGTGCTGCCCCCTACAACTCTAGAATATATTTTTTAGCATGTATAACTTTACTCAGAGAAGGATATTTTACTTACTCAGAGAAGGATTTTTCTCATTCAGAGAAGGATATTTTTCTTACACAGGAAACAGTCAAGAAGAAGACCTCTAAGTCTTTAGAGTAACTCCAATTTTAATTTGCTTTCTCTAAGAAATACAAAAATAATGTCAAATTAGTTTGGTTGTTGATTTTAAATATTATTTTAAAATGTTTTCTTTCTGAATCCTAATTTGATTAACATTAACATGTAAGCTATTTCTATGTGTTTGTGTTCCTTCCCCCCATGCAGAAAGAAAGGAAAAGAAAAGGTTTTCAGAAGCAAAAACTCAAATATCACTCAGGAGCCATGGTGGTGCAGTGCAATGCGGCATTGCAAGCTCATTCTGCTGACTGCCCAGAGTTCAATCCTTATTGACTCCAGGTTGACTTCATCCTTCCATCCTTCCGAGGTTGGTAAAATGAGGAGCCATCTTGTTGGGGGAAATATGCTGACTCTGTAAACTGCCTAGAGAGGTCTGCAAAGCACTGTGAAGCGGTGTATAAGTCTAAGTGCTATTTCTATTGATCAGCCAAGAATTGTTTGCTTATTGTTTGCATCAGCTGCTGTTCCTGCCTTTGGAACATCTTATCCCCAAAATTGAAAATCTGATTTTCCAGAAGAGGTTTTGCCAGTTAGCATGGCAAAGTGTCTTAAGGGTGTAATAATGCAGTCCTAGAGGTGGCTGGTGGCTTGAGGACATTCCCCATGCCTTGTTAACTTTTTATCCTTCTGAAATTTTAACTGATTTTTTTTTATTTTTACTTATAAGTTTTAATTTATTGCATTCTGTTGTTAGTCTGTGCTTTCATTCGTCTGTTTGCATGGTTTTATTTTGATGTAAACCACTTAGGTGAGTTGGATGGTGCAGAAATCTAATCAATAAATAAAACTAGCGAAAGAATAATTGTTTATTTATTTACTTTCACCTCAAGGCAGTGAACATACCTAATCATCTTGTTATCTCCTATTTTCACAACAACAACAACAACCCTATGAGGTGGGCTAGACTGAGAGGGAGAGACTGGCTGAAAATTAGCCAGATGGCTTTCATGCCTAAGGTAGGATCAGAACTCACCAACTGCTGGATGCTGTTGCCAGCACCTTTATCACTAGACCAAACTGGCTATCATCATGACCAGATTCACTTATACCATGGCTGTTTGCACCAGAGGTGGTATTCCGCAGGTTCTGACCCGTTCTGGAGAACCAGTAGCAGAAATTTTGAGTAGTTGGGAGAACTGGTATATACCACCTCAGACTGGCCCCACCCCTATCTATTCTCTGCCTCCCGAGTCCCAGCTGATCGGAAGGGAATGGGGATTTTGCAGTAACCTTCCCCTGGAGTGGGATGAGAATGAAGAATTTACAGTATCCCTCCCCTGGAGTGAGGGGAGGGAAATGGAGATTTTACAGTATCCTTCCCTTGCCACGCCCACCAAGCCACATGCACAGAACCGGTAGTAAAAATGTTTGTATCCCATCACTGGTTTGCACCCACTCTCTTTTAGGAAGCTGAGAAAATGCCCCCAAAACATGAGACAGAGGGCAGTACACTATTCGTTTGTTTGTTTGTTTGTTATTATTCTGCCCATCTCACCGAGGAGGCTATGGAGAAAGGAAGAAGTCAGTTTTACTCTTTCATTCTTCCTTGATGTCAGCCTCTGCTTTGCTGTTGCTTTGGCTGCCATGAAACGGGGAGGGAGGGCATGGTATTTGGGAGGGGTTATCATTGTGCTGGAGGAAGGTTCTGGAGTTCACCGGCTGATCGGACTACGCATGCGTGGGTGTTTCCCGCCAGGACTAACGGCACCGACATTCCATCTTTGTGATGCCTTTTGAAGTTATCTCACACCTGACACTTGGGAGATTTATGATTGGACTGGAACTGTGATGCCAAGGGGTGGGGAATGGGCTATTCTATATATCAATCGCTTTCGCGCCTAAATATTCAGATTTCGCTTCGCTATGCCTTTAATCATTCTTAATTAGTAAAAGTACACTTGATTTCCACACATGGAGTCTTGTGGTCTTTCTTTCCTAATTAATTAATGGAGAGGTGCCGACACTTAGCTTCAGGAGATGCTTCCACTGGACCACAATCTCCTTCTGCAGAGAGAGACAGAGACCCTCCATGATCAACAATTCCTAACCGAAATACCAGCTACGACATGGTTTTTCTTTGTCTCTGAAAACCTGGGAATCTGTATTTCAGCGATAATTATATTGAACACTACATTTTCGAGTTGTAGACCTACAATCAAGTAATGAAACGGTTCTCACTTCATTGCCTGTTTATAGTGACATCTATGTCCTTGCTGGAATAATAGCTGCTTCAGGTCAAGAAAAGAGGTGTTTATCAAATAGTCGCGTTTTGCTCGTGCGGTGCTGTGTGCAGTAGAATGACATCTCAACAGAATTGAGGATGCTGAATGTCTTCCATACATCAGCTGTCAGCACTTTGCGGGAATGAGCAAAACTGATCCCCCCCCCTCCTCTCCTTTCAGCAGTCAACTTGAAAATTCACATCAGCGTTTTATTTCACCATAAATACATTTGCAGTCAGAAAATCCAAACAATGTTCTACGCAAGAAGGACAGATGCTGGGTAGTGATGGGGTGTGTATGTGCGCATGCACTTTGGTGTGTGTGTGTGCTCGTGTGTGAGTGTATCACAAGTTCAAAATTAACCCTTGATTCAAATCTTAATCTTCATTATACCAGAAGTAGTTGAAGATAACAATTCTTAAGGTTTCGAATAATGCAGGCCATAGATGGGTTTCGCATAATTTTACCACCGATTCGCTGCGCACCAAAAATGTGAGCATGTGCCTTCCGTGCATGCATGCAGCCTTCAACGCATGTGCTTTGCTCATGCGTGCAGCTTGCATGCATACGTGCAGCTTAGAAAACGTGGCTAAATAGGACAGCATAGCATTGGGGCGGCCCACAAGTCACCACTACCAGTTTGCCTGAACCGGTCCGATCCGGCTGAATACTGCCACTGATGCAGGCTTATCCAGAAACCGGTCCATATATCATCTACTGCCACAGTTGAGCAAGAACAACACCTGGAAACGAAATAATTATTTTACTTCCAACTGCAAAACTTCCACAAACCCTTGTGCTAACAATACCTTTCCTATGACAGGAAAAGAAACATCCACTCTGTTATTTAGTGATATCACTTAAAAGGGATCTTTAAAATAAAATTCGGAATACTTCAAAAGGCTCTCTGAAATCAGGGCTTAACATATGAAAATACAATTTATTTATTTTTGTCTGCTTGTATATGTCTCTCAGGTGTTTGTTTTATGAAAAGAATTTAGCATAATTGATAGTTGCTCACTACCCAGTCACTGCAAATATTCTACTGATGCAAAACATGCTGGAAGTGAGTAAATATTATGTTATGCATCTTAATCAGTCAAATTAACTTAATTAGTTAAATTAGTGAGAATTATTTCAAAGTATTCATCTTGCATTGGTTTTACATATAAACTGTTGCCTTTCATCATTAACCTCAGGTTAAGCTCCCAAATTAAGACAATATGCATTATTTTGAGCCTATGATAATAGATCGGTCCTACAATAAAACGCCTTCTACATGTCATTAGTTATTCTCAATTAACTTCATGGTAACATCACAGATGATGTTACACGGTAATTGTATATCATAGTCCTGCCATTATAATCTGCCTTGGTGCAAATAAAACTTATTTATTTTATTTATTTGCTTATGCATTTGTTTATTTGTTTACTTATTTGCTTAGTCATTTTTCATTAATCTGCTTATTTGTATGCATGTATGTTTGTTTATTATGACATTTATATGCAATTCATCTCGCAGTTCGTAATCTTGCTCCGGTTTACTTTTGAGTAGAAGTCTCACTTACTCTCTTCCCCCTACTCTTAGTGTTTGGGAGATGAGGCTCTCATAATTTGTGTTGCCTTTGTGAATAGTAAAAGGTAACATTTAAAAGAAATGAAGTAATGCCAATAGCTCTACATCTTTACACCAATTCTATACCTCTTAACTTCTCAACACAAACCTGGGACTTATCAATCTGTTTTCACATCTTCTTGAAAAATAGACAAATCTCACAAAAGATAAAGAACATTGAGCTTTAGTTGAAAAAAAAAAGTAAATAATGAACGTATTCTACCTTTCAATATTACAATTGAATAGTAATTATTGAAAATAAACGATGCCATATTTCCAGGCAGGAGAATAAAATAGAATTGGAACAGCAAAAACGATGTTTCAGACAGACCATAATATGCTGTTAATCAACTGCAAATGACTTCTTTCTAGCTAATACCTCAGAAGAAATCCCAAATTTTTGAATCTCACCAGGCTCAAGGTTGAGTCAGCCTTCCATCCTTCCGAGGTGGGTAAAATGAGGACTCAGATTGTCCTCATAAATATTTAAATAAAAACTCTTTGCAACTAGGACACAACTTGTTAATATTTTTTTCCTATTATATACCCCAATATATATCCAATTCCTCTTACAGATGCATTTTCTACTATATTCTACATCTTTATAAAGAGACATTGAGGATTCTTTAAAGATATTTTCTCCTCTGATCCAATGTACTTCAACATCTTGATTTCCTGGAGATTCTAGTTCTTTCTCTGAGACTCCTTGGAAAGATAGTATACCCTGTGCTTTTTTTTCAATGCCAACAATTCTTGTCTTTTTTTAAAAAAATAATTATTAATTTTTCTGAACTCTAGGAGAGAAAAAGTGAGGAGACCTTCCAGGTGTAGATTAAACCAGTTCAGTCTCTTGTAGTGTCATTTCCATTTCCTGATGTCCCTGAAAGGCAGTTGGGCCTCTTTCAGGGTCTATATGACAGAAAGAAGATGTATTTAAAAAGTCTAAGCGTCCTCTTGACCTGTTAAGAAGGGCACAAAGTATAGAACACATGTCAGAAGCACCGAGGCACTTCCAGGGTTGAAAGGATTAGCCAGTGACATCACCATTGTCCAGGGAACATCCAGTTGGAGGATCCTTCCATATCCCTGGCAGGAGCTGGAGGGAAGGATGGGATCTCAACCCTGCACCCCACGGCAGCACTCGGGTCTCAATTATGGGCTTGCTAACCTCCAATCCAGAATCCTAACCATGTGACCCACCATGCTCCTGAGAAGGACACATTTACCCTAATGTATAATTAAAATGTGATTGATGTAAAGGGTGTTGGTATTAACTTAACTATGAGACAGCCAAATGTTAGCTTTATGAGATCAAGAACTGATTCTATAGGAAGCCCAGAACTATACTTTTGTGATATAGCAATGAATCTTACAAGACTGGCGGATCTAGGTCTTACTTAAGCAAGAGCTTTTAATTTATTTAAGCAAGTCCTTTCAAGTAATATTTTGTGAATTTTGGCTTTCTTTTCAATCTCATTGACCTGGTTTATATATTATATTGTTGCATAATATTGTGTTTGATTTTGGTTCAACAAAACCCAGGAACCCACTCATTATAGTATATGAAAAATAACAGATAGAGAACCAGTTTTGACCAATAGTTAAGGCACCAGGCTAGAAACCAGGACACTGTGATTTCTAGTCCTGCCTTAAGGATGAAAGCTGGCTAGGTGACCTTGACCCAGCCCCTCTCTCTTGTGGTTGTTGTGGGGAAAACATCTGGACAAAGGACTGTTAGGCATGTTCACCACCTTGAGTTATTTATTAAAATAATAATAAAGGCAGGATAAAAATATATAAACAAATATTTAATATTTAAATTATTTCAAATGTCTAAAAGTAGGATTGTCAGATATATGGATCAGAGTCACCTTAAACCATGAGATGGGTGGCATACAAATGTAATAACTATATAATGTAATATAATGTAATGTAATAATATATAATAATATATAATATATGATATATATAATAATATATAATATATAATAATATATAATAATATATAATATAATAATATAATAATATAATATAAATATAATATAATATAATATAATAAATATAATTAATATAATTAATATAATATAATAACATAACATAATATAACATAATATAATATAATTAATATAATATAATATATAATTAATATAATATAATATAATGCAATGCAATACACTTCAATACAATACAATATTTCATTCTCATTTCTCTCTGATTCAAATTCAGCAGTATTTCATATCACGGGTAACTTTCATTTTTAGTGGGAAATGGTACATATATGTTTGAAGTAAAGAAATACTACGTCTAAAGGTTTATAGAAAATGTACAGCTGATTTAATTCAAAAATACTTGGGAGTAAGGGTACTTCCTTTACTTTTCCTTTACTTTTCCTTTACTTTTCCTTTACTTTTCCTTTACTTTTCCTTTACTTTTCCTTTACTTTTCCTTTACTTTTCCTTTACTTTTCCTTTACTTTTCCTTTACTTTTCCTTTACTTTTCCTTTACTTTTCCTTTACTTTTCCTTTGCATAGGTTGAATTAAGAAGAAGAAATGACTCTTGATTGCATAATCTGAAATCTGTGTTGTTGTTTTTTCAATCAGTTTGGATTGTAATTATATTCTGATTCAGCTTTCTTTTTATTCTCCTATCTCAGAAAGCTTTTCTCCTAGAAACCCACATTTTCTTGGTGTATGCCTGGAACTCATTTATTCCATCTAGAACTGTAATCTAGATGGCTTAAATATCAGCCACGTTCTTCATGTCTTCTTTTTCCCCTGGATTCAAAGCATTTCCTCAGCTCAAGAGTTGTTGGAAACCCTAAAACTTCATTTTTGATTGAAAGACTTCTATGACGCAATTACATTCAAGATCCTCTCCCAGTGTCAGAACGTTGCACTTTTAATCTCAAAAGAATTAAACCTCACAATTCAGATAGGGAAACCCCTATGTCATATCTGAACCTTCTGGATAGTTCCATGCGACTCGGACTTCATATTTGTGGAAAATAATCAGAATTAATGGTCAGATTATGACAAATACAGAATACTTATGAACGCCTGGCACCTTTGACAAAAAGCATTTCCTAGCTCATAGCATCGCAACAGAAAAGGAAATATTACCAAATTATGTTACAATTAATTATTCCAGGATATTTCTGTTTTGAGGGATTTTTTTTTCCATTCTGCACATCTATTTTTTTTTAAAGGAAGAATTATATCATACTTGCTCTGCAGCGTTTGTAAAATATTATTTTGAAGGACAAAGGCTCCATTGCATCTTTTCACTATTTATTACTCGGCAAAGATTTAGTGGTAATAGGTTCCTGAATATTGGATTGATATCATTAATTTTAATGGTTATAAAAAAAGATTAGATTTTTATAAGCAATGGCTTTCCCACCAACATATTATTAGTGCAAGCCTACCCACCGCCTTACTGCCTTATACTCTTCCAAGGTCAAAGATTACATTTAATTTAATTTTGCTTTAATTATAACTAACTGCTTCAGTTCCAATTAAGTAAATTGCTACATGGATTCCTTTTCATCATTCCAGGAGACCTTTTACCCCTCTGGAATCAGTTCTTATTATGTAAAAACAATCAAACAGCAGAAACATGTTGCTTAATTACTGAAGGCTGCGAAATGATAGAATACCATTACAGTACGAGCAAAAAAGAACTGAATGAATTAAACAGATGTAAATGAAGGCATAAGGAGGGAAGGAAAATGCAAAAAAAAGCATGCAAATTGTCATAAATATGATGTGCACACAATGGCAGCGAGCAAACAAGGAAGAGAAAATCAAGCAACACGAGGAAATTAAAAATCCAAAGAAGAGCAGGACGAATGGAATTCAAGTTGATTCAAGTTGTTGGACTCTTCACAGACTGCTTGTGAATCATTACGGGCTGTAATTCACAGCCGTTTAAATAAAAGAGGGTCTTTGGGATTAAACGTGTGATTTATGCTTTATTGGGAAGCCTAGCTCAGGACAATCCCTCTCTCTTCTTGTATCCACTTTTAGCGCGATGGAGAAAGGGAAACTGAGGCTGGGGAAGGATTCTTCCAAACGACGCGATCAGGTGAGGCTTGGGGAGGGCGAGAGGAAGACGCTCCCCAAATAAGGATCTGTCAGCCTTACAGGTAACCCTTGGCTTACGACCGCCATTGAGCCTGCCTAGTATGGTCATAAACCGTGACGGTCGTAAAAGCTGCCAAAGTTGAGGAGTGTTTTATTTCACAGAAACTACTGTTGAGGTGAGGGCTGAGACAATGTGTCAGCCTCTGCTTTGCTGTTGCTTCGACTGCCATGAAACGGGGAGGGAGGGCATGGTATTTGGGAAGGGTTACTCATTGTGCTGGAGGAAGGTTCTGGAGTTCAGCTGCCTGTCTGACTACGCATGCGTAGGAGATTCCCGCCAGGACTAACGGCACCGACATTCCATCTGGGTGATGCCTTTTGAAGTTATCTCATACCTGACACTTGGGAGAATTATGATTGGACTGTAGCTGTGATGCCAAGGGGTGGGGAATGGGCTATTCTATATATCAATTGCTTTCGCGCCTAAATATTCAGACTTCGCTTCGCTATGCCTTTAATCATTTATAATTAGTAAAAGTACACTTGATTTCTACTCATGGAGTCTCGTGGTCTTCTTTCCTAATTATCTAATGGAGAGGTTCTGACACAATGTGGACGTAGCACAATGGGCAAACACAACATTCAAAGCATCTGTATCCTCATTTAAGTGGCAAAAGAACCTTGGCGAGGAAAACTAAGAAACGGTTACAAAAGGAACTAGGATGTCACATACTGCACAGATTTTGGAAAGAAACTGAGATATGTTCCCTTCCTTATGAAAATGGGACCAGTAGATGTTCTACCCGATCTACTGATTACATAAGGAAGTGAACATTTCCCCCATTGACTGGCCTCAATTACTCCCATTTTCAAATTGGTGACAGATTTTATACCTTTATTTCTTTTTGAGAAAAACGAGTGCCAGCTAAACAAGGCAGGATAAGAAGCAATGGGTGGAAACTAATCAAGGAGAGAAGCAATGTAGAACTAAGAAGAAATATTCCTGACAGTTAGAAAAGTTAATCAGTGGAACGACTTGCCTCCGGAACTTGTGAATGTTCCAACACTGGAAGTCTTTAAGAAGAGATTGGACAACCATTTTTCAGAAATGGAATACGGTTTCCTACCTGAGAAGGGGGTTGGACTACAAGACCTCCAAGGTGCCTTCCAACTTTGTTAACCTATCACAGTGGTTCCCAAACTTGGCAACTTTAAGACTTGTGGACTTCAACTCCCAGAATTCTCCAGCCAGTTCTGGGAGTTGAAGTCCACAAGTCTTAAAGTTGCCAAGTTTGGGAACCACTGACCTATCATATCCTATCCCATCCTATCCCAACCCAACCCATTCCATTCCATTCTATTCTAAACTTTATCCCTAGTAGTGGTCATTTGACTCCTGCTATTTGTAGTCAAAAGACAAAAGAAAAATTCTAGTAGTCTCTAGTAGGCTCTAGTAGTCTACTTTAGTAGACTCTAGATTTTTTTTTAACATTATGAGTGCTTACACACACTCCTAGGGATAGAAAGTCTACTCCCCCAGCAATATCACCACTGTGTTTGCTAATCAAACTTTGTTATCCATATTGAACTGGTGTGGTCTCCTTCAGCTGCTGCCACCACAGAGGTAGAGAATCCATCTAGTTTTGCTAGAGTTGAACTTTAAAAACTTTAGAGGCTAACAAAGTATCTGCCATGAAAAACAGATCAGCTGTTGTTTATTGGTGTAGGCTTCCATGACCAGTGTCCCTTGGGTAGTCCGGGGATTTCAGGACTTTGTGGCTATACTCAAGTGATCAGAGCCCCTAAATCCTGAAGACCAATTTTGATCAACAGTTTGCTGTTGTTTTTGAAAATACGTCTTTCAGTCAAAGTCGATATTGAGAAATGTCTTTGCATATTCTAGCCACCCAGAGTCACTTTGGATAGTGAGATGGGTGGCATATAAATTAAATAAAGCCCTTCATGGTATTGGACCTGGGTACTTGAGAGACCGCCTGCTGCCAATTACCTCCCAAAGACCCATCAGATCACACAGGGTCGGCCTCCTCCGGGTTCCGTCCACCAGCCAATGCCATCTGGCTACTACCCGGGGGAGGGCCTTCTCTGTGGCAGCTCCGGCCCTTTGGAATGAATTCCCCGCGGAGATCCGGACCCTCACCTCTCTCCAGGCCTTCCGGAAAGCCATCAAAACCTGGCTGTGCCGGCAGGCCTGGGGTTGATGAGTTCCCCTCCCCTCTCGACTGGTATGGCTGTGTGATTTTTGTGTATTTTAATTATGTGTACTGTTGTTTATGTTCCCTTTCCCCTTTGAGTTGTTCGCCGCCCTGAGTCCCTCCTGGAGAAGGGCGGCATACAAATAAACCAAAACTGAAACTGAAACTGAAATAAATAAACACTTTCCGCCAAATTCAACATTGTTCTTCTCTTCCAGCAGACCACCTCTGAATGTCCTTAACAGTCAGAACTTCTAGCCTTTTTTTTTGTCTTTTTGAGTGTTTGCAAGGAAATATTTTATTTTTTTTATAAAGTTGTTTCTCCTCCATTGACTTCATAAGGGAAATGCATCCAAACTTTGACAAGTGCATTTTATCTAACTGCCAATGTGGAGGATATGTGAATGAATGCCGGGTGATTGTTGAATAGCCAAAAAATTGCTTTTCAAATTCTGCGAGGCCTGGCAGAAAAAAATAATGGTATTAGAGTGACTCACAAGACTTCAATTCTTCTGCAGAAACCATCATGAACAGCGAACAGTTTTGAATCTCACTATATCTCAGCATCTTTAACCATCAGTCTGCCACAAATATATTACACTTTTTCCCCTTCTTCCCAATTCAGTAAGTATTATTTGAGAAGCAATAAGGCTGTTAGGGCCATAAGATTACTATCATTTTTAAAATACTATGATTTAAGGTTTAAATATATTGAATCATTTACCTTTTTATTTTTCCATTGGGCTCCTTCTGTCAACATCTGCTTGAGACACTAGGAAAAAAACACTAAGTTACAGAATGGATGGTGGCTGATATCCAGAGGTGGAATTCAGCCAGTTCTGACAGGTTCTGGAGAACCGGTAGTGGAAATTTTGAGTAGTCCGGAGAACCGGCAAATGGGCTGGCCCTGCCCCTGATGCCTCCCTGCCTCCCTGCCTCCCAGCTGATCTCCTTTTGTTGCCCGGAACAGGAGAACAGAGCTGGAAAGCAGATTAGTGGGGTGGGGAGGGAATGGGGATTTTGCAGTATCCTTCCCCTGCCACGCCCACAAAGCCACGCCCACAGAACTGGCAGTTAAAAAAAAATTGAATCCCACCACTGCTGATATCTATCATATTTGTTTCTTTTTTGTTTGTTTGTTTATGAAATTTACTTGCCAGTGAGTAGTAGGTTTGCTTCCACTCACGGAATGTCACATAATGCTTTTTTTTCACCTGTTTGGTCTTATTGATTGATTGATTGATTGATTGAATAGATTTATAGGCCGCCCAATCCCAAAGGACTCCGGGCGGCTTACAGAAAGTAAATATAAAAATAAAGAATTAAAAAAATATAGAATACAGATTAAAACCTCATCATGCACCCAATCTGGTCAGGGCTGGACCTCAGTCATGAGGTCAACAGCCCCAGGCCTGCCGGAATAGCCAGGTTTTAATAGCCTTTCAGAAGACCATGAGAGTGGGGAGGGTCCGGATCTCTGGGACTAGTTCATTCCATAGGGTCAGAGTGGCTACAGAGAAGGCCCTCCTCCAGGGAGCCGCCAGTCAACATTGTCTGGCTGACGGCACCTGAAGAAGGCCCACCCTGTGCGATCTTATCAGCCATTGGGAGGTGTGCGGCAGTAGGCGGTCTCGCAGGTATCCAGGTCCTAAGCCATGCAGGGCTTTAAAGGTAATAACCAGCACCTTGAATCGCGTTCGGAGACCAATAGGAAGCCAGTGCAGCTCGCGGAAGATAGGTGTAATATGGGTGTATCTTGGCATACCCAGTATCGCTCGCGCGGCTGCATTCTGGACTAGTTGTAGTCTCCGAACACTTTTATTCAGAGAGGTGTGAGAGGACAGCTGCCCAGTTGGCCTTTCCATTGCTGTGATCAGTAGAAAAATCAAATATGGTAAGATGAAGTAAGATGAACTCCGTAGGACTGGTGGCCCTTTTTTCTCTCATGGTCCTCCCAGTGTGAAGAGTTACCCTCCAATCCAGACCATCAAGCTCAGCATGGAAAGATAAGGAAGGGAAAGGAATAGGAAGTCACTATCTGAAAAAAAAAGTCAAATGGATGACAGCTGTATTAAGAAAACAATTAGCAATAAGAAACCAATGGTGAAACAAATACCACTCTCTTGCTGACTTCTTGATAACTGCCACATAGCACATACAGTAAATCTTGGGGATGAACCACAAGACTGAAGAATGTAATGTAAAGGATTAGATAACAAGTGATTCTTGGTAAATTGCCTCATCCAGAGATTTATGTTATAAAAACAATTCATAGACATTAAGGGTTGTTGAAGCTTTGAGAGGCCGATGAAATTATAGCAAGAGCGTACATGATAACGTAGCTGATAATGAAGGGATGCAACTTCATCAGACACAATTGTTTTCAGTCAAAGCACTTCCATTTTATTTACATAGATTAGAGCCAGGATAACGCAGGCGTTAACATTATGAATAGGTTCTGAGGAGACGTAGTTTGAAGACCATGGATGCTCAGAGAGCTCTGCTGGCTGGAGAATTCTGGGAATTAAAGTCCACAAGTCTTAAAGTTGCCAAGTTTGGGAGCCACTGGTATATTTGAAAAGGACATAACAGAGATAAGCCCATGATAATAGGGGGAAATAACCCGATAACATAAGCAGAAGAAAATGGAAGAGATGGGGAATAAAAATAAGGCAAGATAAAAAGCTGCAGAGATTTTTTAAAATGGTATAGAGCAAGAGGGTAAAACTCAAGGCCCAGGGGCTGGATCTGGCCTATGGGGCTGCCCTGGAAACAGCGAAGGACCGGTCCGCAGTGCCTCTGCCAACTAAAATTGAGCCCAGGAGGGCTGTCCTGAGCTCCATTTTTACTGCCAGAAGGTTGCAGGAGGCTGTCACAGCCAAAAATAGAGCTCAGGAGCCTTTTTTTGCTGGCAGGGTGCTCTGGCCACCATAGGTGCTTCTGACATAAGTGACATTGAGCTGGCCATGCCCATAATAGCCACACCCACCTATCCTCCAAAAGTCAAACACAACCTTGATGCACTCCTCAATGAAATCAACTTTGACACCCCTGGTATAGAGAGAGGTCCTACTTTGGAAGATATACTATATCTTGATATGCTATAAGTTGAGTAAGTGACAAGAGAGGACAGGAATGAAGTTTGGAAACCCCCAGCATTCCACTGGAAAATTATGCTGTAATTTCTGCTGGTTAGCAAAGATAAAACAAAGACTATGGTCAGTTCTACGGACTGGTCAGTTTCAAAATTTTAGCGAGTTTGGGAAGACCAAATGGAGTTTTGAGTGGATTGAGAACAGCTGCTTTTAATGTGCATAGAGCAAGTTATTCATTAATCTAAGAATCCTAGAAGAGTAAGATCCACTCATCAAGATGTGACAGCCCACATTCAGCTTAATTGTATATCTCCCAGCATAAATAGTCTTGATATGCCATATTTCTTGTTTTGTTGCCCTGATGATTCCTTTTTTTTCCTCCACTCCTGTGTCTATTTTTTAAATCTAGCCTGAATTTATCAAATTTCACAGTTGGTGATAAATGAATTTGTCAACTCTCGAGTAAAATGATAGTATTCTAAGGTATTTTAAAAGTTCAAATAACTTTTATAACAGTCACGGAACATTATTGAAAAAAGAAAAATAAAACACCAGATGCAGCAATGACTACACACCTGGAGGCAGACCACAAGGAAACCAACAGGGAATTCCATTCTTTCAGAGTTACTTCTGTTGGAGGAAGGTGTTGTAATGCTGTTCATTCTATAGTTAATAATAATTGTATCCTGCATGTTACTGATACCAAATTGGTGTATAATCATGTTTTTTTGTAAGGCCCTTTTTACAAAAGTTGACATTTGTCCTCCCTCTGAGATGACAGCTAGGACTGTGTTATTTGAGGGAAAGAGGGGTGTCTATAGGAGTCCTAATATGGTGAGGAAGTGCCAACGACAACAGTTCTTCTTCCACAAGGGCAAGGTTGTTGTTATTGTTGTTTTCTTTCTGAGGTTTCTTTCGGAATCTGTGCTCAAAAACTCTTGATAGTAACATGTCTACTTTTACTTCGTCCTGAGTCTCTCGAGAGTGGGCGGCATACAAATCCTAATAAACACATACTTTAATAAACTTTTATTAAAAAAGGACAATGCCGGCTATAGCAATAGCAATAGCAGTTAGACTTATATACCGCTTCATAGGGCTTTCAGCCCTCTCTAAGCGGTTTACAGAGTCAGCATATCGCCCCCACAGTCTGGGTCCTCATTTCACCCACCTCGGAAGGATGGAAGGCTGAGTCAACCTTGAGCCGGTGAGATTAGAACTGCTGAACTGCAGATAACAGTCAGCTGAAGTGGCCTGCAGTACTGCACTCTAACCACTGCACCACCTCGGCTCTGCTGGTGGCTCCCCAAGGGAGGGCCTTCTCTGTAGCTGCACCGGCCTTGTGGAACGAGCTACCCGCAGAGATCCGGACCCTCACCACTCTCCCGGCCTTCCGTAAAGCAACCAAGACCTGGCTGTTCCGGCAGGCCTGGGGCTGTTGATTAATTTCCAGCCCCACCTGATGGAATGGATGTTGTATTAATTTTTAACACTGTATTTTCTTAAATATTTTAAATGTTTTGACTTTGTTGTGAGCCGCCCAGAGTCCCAAGGGAGTGGGCGGCATACAAATCTTATTAAAGTAAAGTAAACATGTCTATCATGAATTGCTCATGTTACCGAGCTGGTTTAAAATCATTCTTAAGTTTTCCCAACTCAAACCATGTAGAAAGGTTGTTATCTTAAGTTTGGGCATCCATGTCCGGAATCCTTTCAGAGTCCTTCAGAGTCCTTCAAAGCCAGCAACAAGATCACAGGAGAACATTAATAGGGTTGCAAGTTGTCAGTGTTGTTCCATTTCAACAAGGTTGAAATTGATCAACTGGAATTAGAGAAGCCCATCCCTCTGGCAGAATGCGCCGCCAACAATTGAAGGGGCTTCTCCATACTTTGCCGTTAATCCTATTTTTCCTTGCTTCTGTGCGCTAATCTGAAACGATTTTCAAAGCAAATCCGTAAAGAAAAAGATGACAAGCCATTGAACAGGAAGTCCAAAGTCTGCTTAAAGTCTATAATAGAATATATGAAGCTATTTTAGATGATTGAGAACACAATTTTCAGTCAGGTGATACAACACTAAGCCTTAAAGAAGAGTAGATCCACTAAAGCAGTGTTTCTCAACCTTGGCCACTTGAAGATGTCTGGACTTCAACTCCCAGAATTCCCCAGCCAGCAAAGCTGGCTGGGGAATTCTGGGAGTTGAAGTCCAGACATCTTCAAGTGGCCAAGGTTGAGAAACACTGCATTAAAGCCTGTCTAGAAATCTTCCAATATATTTTTCCCTTAAACCAATTCAGCAGCTTTCGGGACACATTTCTAGCCCATATTTGCTAAACCAATAGGACAACAGTGGACACTTCCTGCTCTTCTTAAAAAGAAGGATTGTTATGGCTAGGCACCATTCTTTAGCTATGCAAGCTGACTTATTACTGCAAATGGAAAGGTCACAGTTGGTGGCCACAATTCAAATTGATTTTCTATTGCTTTCAAAGGGAATAAAATCCCCTCCTGAGCTTTTGAGGCAAAACGTAAGAGCCAGGCGTCATACTATAAATTGACATATCCATGTATTTGCTAGTAGCATGACTTTGCGGAAATCAGCTGGCAGGCTCATCCTTTCAACTGAGTGGCAGATTTGGCAAGGATTTCACAAGGACAGAAACCAGAAGCATTTTCACATTTCCCAAGAGGTTCTTAGAAGGAGAACAAACGTATCAGTGTTTTCTTTATAAGTAACATCCTGCTTGATACAACGACAGTAGGTGATTTCATTGTTGCTGCTATTATTTTGCTGGACTTTGCAAGATTTTCACTCCTGTATATTTACCTCACTTTAATCATTAATGTTAGTTGCAAAGTTGTGTCTGACACTTCACAACCCCATAGATAATGTTCCTTCAGGCCTTCCTGTCCTCTACTATCCTCTGGAGTCCACTTAAGCTCACGCCTACTACTTCATTGATTGCATCTATCCACCTCATTCCCTGTCCTCCCCTTCTTCTTTTGCCCTCAATCTTTCCCAGCATGAGGCTCTTCTCCAGTGAGTCCTTCCTTCTCATTAGGTGGCCAAAGGATTTGAGTTTCATCTTCAGGATCTGGCCTTCTAAAGAGCAGTCAGGGTTGATCTCCTCTAGGATTGATCGGTTTGATCGCCTTGCAGTCCAAGGGACTCACAGGAGTCTTCCCCAGACCATAGTTCAAAGGACTCAATTCTTTGGTGCTCATCCTTTCTTATGGTCCTCAGCCTTTCAGAGCCATCCATTGCAACTGGGAAAACCATAGCCTTGACTATATGCACCTTTGTTGGCAGGGTGATGTCTTTAGTATGCTCTCCAGATTTGCCATAGCTTTCTTCCCCAGGAGCAAGCGTCTTAATTGCTAGGCTGCAGTGATCTTGGAGCCCAGGAAAATAAAATATGTCACTATCTCCATTTCTTCCCTATTAATTTGCCAGGAATTGAGAGGGCCAGGTACCATGACCTTAGTTTTAAACATTATACAGTGTGTATGTGTGTGTGTGTGTGTGTGTGTGTATGTTTGTGTGTGTGTGTATGTGTGTGTCTCATACTGTGTATGGAATTGCTCCCATAAGACTTTTATAGTTCCAGACCTGAACATCAAAAACATGTGACTTATTTCTAATTAATCTTTTTGATTGGAGAATGCTTCTACTTGGGAATGAAAGAACGCTCCTATTGGAGAATGAAAATCAGAGGTTTTATTTTCTAATTGTTTACAGAATACAAGCAGTCAAATGGATTCCATTATCTGGACTGCTTAACTCCGAAAGATGACATCTGTGCTGCTTCTTATCCATCCAGCTTCTGCAAAGCTTTAGAGATCCAACTGACACAGAGAATCGGATCATCTAGCATAATTAATTCTACTGTTTTCTTCTTTGGGGGGAAAGAGGAGGCTTCAAAATGGCCCTAGGGGAAAAAGGAAGGAAGATTAAATCAGACAGCAAGTTAACCAGGCGCTCTTCAAATGCGTTGTGCTCGGCTGCAACATCCATAATTCGCAGTCGGCATGAGACGTGTTGCTGTTCGTGCAGCCCCAAATTGGGCAGAGGGGGCTGATTTTCTTTGCTGTTTCTCCTTGTGCTTTGAACCTGTCATTTTGAGAACGCTCCTAATTGATTGTGTGAGTAGAACCTGTAAATTGGTGTTAATGTAATTAGCTGCCAGAATGGAAGAAATGTAACGACAGCAGAGAGACCAAGTAATGTTGATGAAAGCCTTTCAAAGAAGGTTTAGGGTCCCATATGTCTGAGTAAGTTTTGGTGTTCTGTGTGTACCCTTCTTTCTACAATGACTGAGGAAGCAAAACCAGGCTCCAAATTCCCTGTCTCACTGGTGACGACCCTGTTACCATTCTACCTATGCAGCATTTGGATCAGTTTCATTTAAAGAACAATCTTCAGAAGTTCCACAAACAATGAAAAAAAGGCAACTGTTGAGAATTGCTGTCTAGTTTTCTACATTTGCTAGATCTGATGATATTGGGCAGGTGAGTATTCTTTATCACTTACATTCGTTTTATTAGTATGAGCGTGTGGTGGCGTGGCGGTTAAAATATAGTATTGCAGGGCTAATTCTGCTGACTGCCAGCAGTTCGATCCTGACCAGCTCAAGGTTGACTCAACCTTTCATCCTTATAAGGCCTGTAGAACGAAGACCCAGATTGTTGGGAGCAACAGGCTGACTTCGTAAACCACTTAGAGGGGGTTGTAAAGCACTGTAAAGCAACATATAAGTCTAAGTGCTATTAGCAATAGCAATAGCAATAGCAATTAGACTTATATACCGCTTCATAGGGCTTTCAGCCCTCTCTAAGCGGTTTACAGAGTCAGCATATCGCCCCACAGTCTGGGTCCTCATTTTTACCCACCTCGGAAGGATGGAAGGCTGAGTCAACCTTGAGCCGGTGAGATTTGAACCACCGAACTGCAGATAACAGTCAGCTGGAAGTGGCTGCAGTGCAGCACTCTAACCATTGCACCACCTCGGCTCTATTGCCATTGCGATGCAGCAACCATGTGTATATATATATACACACACACACGAGAGAGAGGGAGAGAGAGAGGGGGGGGAGGGAGATCTTAAAGCTCATTTATAAGATATAATTGAACTAAATAAAGTCTTGAGGTATGGGAAGAAAAGAGACAAAAGAAGCAGATTGTCAAGGTCTCATTAGAAAGGACTCTTCCCTAAGTTATGTAATAGAATAGAATAACAGAGTTAGAAATGACCTTGGAAGTCTTCTAGTCTAACACGCAGCTGAGGCAGGAAACCCTATACCGTTTCAGGCAAATCTCTTCTTTAAAACTTACAGCGTTGGAGCATTTACAACCTCTGGAGACAGGAAATTTCAGGAAATTCCTCCTTAGTTCTAGGTTGCATCTCTCCCTGATTAGTTTCCACCCATTGCTTCTTGCCCTGCCCTCTGGTGCTTTGGAGAATAGCTTGACTCCCTCTTCTTTGCTAGCATGTCGCCCCTAATACCTCTGGGTATCCTGAATCACCCCGTTTCCTCCTATGAAAAGCTACAAGGAAAAAAAGAAATATCCAAATATAGCGAAGGGTTCTTTTATTACCGGAAGCCAGATAGATCAATCCTGCCCATACTTATAACTTCATTCCTCTGAGTTTATATAACGATGCTGACTCAGTCTGGCATTTATTCTTTTTTTTAAAAAAGTCATCTGGATTTGGTACAATCACTTTATTTTATCTCCCATTCCCATCTTCTTGTATTTTCTTTACGGTGATCACCTGGCTATGCAATGCTGCATATCAAATAAGAATTGAAATCGTAGAAGATCACAGCAGGACTGCAGGATCTTAAAGCAGTTAGTAA